>NC_058131.1:552301499-552392514 GCF_016433145.1 Gracilinanus agilis | reverse complement strand
GGAAGGAAGGAAGGAAGGAAGGAAGGAAGGAAGGAAGGAAGGAAAGAAGGAAGGAAGGAAGGAAGGAAGGAAAGAAGGAAAGAAAGAAAAGAAAAGCGAGAAAGCTCTATGAACAAAATGGTCCATAGAGTCACAAGGAGTCGGATACTACTGAGCAACAAGAACGGTTTACACCCAGCTATGAACTAAGTACTATTCCTTCATTTAAAAGGACATAAGTAATAGTAACTTTTACAGTTATTTATAAAGTACTTTAAGGTTTATGAAATAAGGTTCTCATTCCAGCCCTGTGGGCTCAAGAATATTATTGCCATTTTATGGACAGGAAAATTGAGGATCTCAGAAGTTAAGCAACTTGCCCATGGTCACACTGCTGCCACATATCTGAGAAGGATTCAGATCCTGTTTTCCCAATTCCAAGTTTGGTCCTCTTTCCATTACCCCCGTGCTACCTTTATAAACAAAATGCCCTAGTTGAAAAATCCTGGCCTAATCAGATATATGATCAAAGGAGCACAGGGTCTAGTTCTGAAGGAATTTATTCTAATTCAATCATTTTATAGACAAGGAAACAGGCTTGAAGTGAAAAAAAAACAAAAAAAAAAACAACTCAAGAAATTTAGTTTTCATGTCAGAAACAACTGCTTAGAGATTAGAGCTAGCCATTGAATCCAAGAAATGAGCTATTTCCCCATGGCTCCTTTTCAATGGAGATCTCAAAGCACCAGCTGGATGACCCCTTATTGGGTATATTATAGTAGGATTATTTTTCGGAGGAGTATTGATCAGAATAGGTGCCCACCGAAGTCCCTTCCCAACTCAAAAATTCTGTAACTTTGTGTTATATGCTCCCCTCAGAGACTATACCCAACAAATGGTTTTGTTCTAGACCACTTTCTCTGGTGGTGTTATTGAAAGGTATAAGCAGGGGTGTGCTGAAGCCAGTTAAGGCATTGCTGGAGAGCCGATTGTTAAATAAAACATGAGGGGAAGCTAGGTGGCTTAGTGGATAGAGAGCCAGGCCTTACTAAGGTCCTGGGTTCAAATCTGACCTCATCCACTTCCTAGCTGTGTGCCCCTGAGCAAGCCATTTACCCTCATTTGCCTAGCCCTTTTTGTTTTAAAGTTATCACTAAGACGGAAAGTAAGGGTTTAAAACTAAATTAATAAATTGTCTGAGGGGGCAGCTGGGTAGCTCAGTGGATTGAGAGTCAGGCCTAGAGACTAGGTTCAAATCCGGCCTCAGACACTTTCCAGCTGTGTGACCCTGGGCAAGTCACTTGACCCCCATTGCCCACCCTTACCACTCTTCCACCTAGGAGCCAATACATAGAAGTTAAGGGTTTAAAAAAATATATTTTTTTAAATAAACAAACAAACAAACAAACAAACAAATAAATAAATTGTCTGAGCATCTATACCTCAAAAGCTAGCAAACAGGGATTGATTTTTTATTTTATTTATTTATAGACTTAAGAAAGTGATGGAGAAAATGTTAATAATGCAGATTGAACCTAAAAGCACGTCCCTTTTCGGAGAGCCGGTTGCTAGATATTTATTAGCGCACTCTTGGTCCAATGCCCAGTGGGCTTCTGCACGCTCCCCTCTCACCTGGGAGTGGAGCAGCTGCACCCGCTCGCTGGTCTCGATGAGTTCCTGCTCGGCCAGTTTCCGGGCCCTCTCGGTCTGCTCCACCACAGCCCGGAGCTCCTCGAGTTCTGCCTGCAGCAGGTTGTTGCGGCGTTCCACAATGGCGATGTTCTCCTTCAGGTCATCGTTAGCCCGGACCGCGTCGTCCAGTTGGATCTGGGTGTCCTGAGGATGAGGGAAACGGATGTCAGAGAGCATCACGGCAGTGGCGTCAACTGAGGGGGTGGATGCGCTGACCTGGGCATCTAGAAGGTCCACGAGGAGCTAAAAAGTTTGGGGTGCCAATCCCTCTGCCATGACCAGGTATTGGGGTTCTAGGGCATGTACCAGAACTTGTTCCCAATACAGGGTCACAGATTTAGAAGCCATGCAGGGCAGCCAGCGGTTAGAGTGCTGGACCTGCAGTCAGGAAGACCTGAGTTCTAATCTGACCTCAGAAGCTTATGAGCTGTAGTGACTTAACCTCTGTTTGCCTCAGTTTCCTCAATTGTAAAATGCAAATCATAGCATCTACCTCCCATGGTTGTTGTGAGGATCAAATGAGGAATATTTGTAAAGCATTTAGCCCAGTATCTGTTACATGGGAGGCATTATATAGATCTATTAACTATTATTATTGTTTTTAATCTAATCGAACCCCTTCATTTTACAGATGGAGAAACTGAGGCCTGGAGAGGCTAAGTAACGTGTTCTGGGTAGCAGAGACAGGATTTAAATCGGGTTCCTCTGGCTCCAAATCCATTATTCTTTTTGCTGAATCACTAAATAGTTGCCAAGATACTTCAATCATTTCCAAGATGGTAGAGGGGGAAATGCCTCTGGTTCTGAGAAAACGGACATACCTTGAGCAAGCCTTGTAGGGTCTTGACTTGCTTCTGGGCCTCTGCAGCTATGCGATTAGCGTGGCTGAGTTGGATCTCCATCTCGTTGAGGTCTCCCTCCATCTTCTTCTTCACCCGAAGGGCCTCGTTCCGGCTTCGGGTCTCAGCGTCCAGGGAGGTCTGCAGGGAGTCCACCACACGAAGGTGGTTGCGCTTGGCCTGTTCCATCTCCTCATCCTTCTCTGCCAACTTCCGTTCAATCTCTGCCTTGATCTGATTGAATTCCAGCTGGGCCCGGAGGATCTTCCCCTCCTCATGCTCCAAGGAGGCCTGGAAGAATGGAGAAGAGCTAAGGGTGAGAGGTGTTTGGGATACACACGCAGAGGGAGAGAGGGCTGAGACAAGTTATGGACGCTGAGTGGGGCCGAGAATAAGGGAGGAGGGAAGCGTAAGGGAGAGAATATGGCAGAGGCATAATAAATGGAGGGGGATCCAGGCAGGACCTCCCAGGTCCAGACACCGACTCCCGGGCACTCTGACTGAGGGAGCCTGAGAAGATCACTTGCCCCACGCAATTAACTCTCTAAGACTACGTATTGCTGAAGAAGGGGGGTTCCACGTGGCAGATTGCTAGGTCCGCACTGATTCCTCCTCGAGGAGCTCCCTGTACCAGAAATCCCAGACTGAGTCAAACAAGAAGAAGGGAATAAGGGAATGGGACATGGAGATGATACAGAAGAAGAAAACCCAAGGCCTAAGGAGGGGGGACTTCACGGATAGAGGGGAGGTCGTCGAAGTCATATACAAGCAATCGGATATAAGTAATGTGAGGACATAAAGGGTAATATAAGTAATATGAATGCAGAAAGAGTAATATAGAGTAATAGAAGTAAAAGAAGTGCATCAAGAATAATATAAATAGAAGTGCATAAAGAGGAATATAAAGTAATAGAAGTGCATAAAAATAATATAAAGTAATAGAAGTACATAAAAAATAATATAAAGTAATAGAAGCAATATGTAATATTATAATATTAAATAATGAGTATATAGAGCAATACAAAGTAATATAAATAATATGAGTAAAAAGAAATGTAAATATAAGTAACAATAAATATAAAAAAGTAATATAAATACAAGTAACAAATAATATAAACAATATGAGTGCATAAAAAGTAATAGAAGTGACAATATATACTATAGTATAAAGCAATATAATATAAGAGCATATAGAGCAATATAAAGTAATAAAGTAATATAATGAGTAGAATAAGTATATAAAGAGTAATATAAATAACACAAGTAATCAAGTACATAAAGAGTATAGTATAATAATATATTATAATATAAAGCAATTTAAGTAAGAGTCCATAGAGCAATATAAAAATAATGAATGACATATAAAATGATATGATATGTATGAGTAGTGTGAATATATAAAGAATAATATAAAATAATATAAAGAGGGCAGCTGTGTAGCTCAGTGGATTGAGAGCCAGGCCTAAAGATGGGAGGTCCTAGGTTTAAATCTGGCTTTGGACACTTCCTAGCTGTGTGATCCTGGGCAAGTCACTTAACCTCCCTTGTCTGGCCCTTACCACTCTTCTGCCTTGGAACCAATACATAGCATTGATCCTAAGACAGAGGGTAAGGATTAAAAAAAAAAAAAAGAATAGCATAAAGTAAGATACGTAAAATGAGAGTAATATAAAAATAATAGAGTGAAGAGAAAGGGGCTACTAAGAATTCAACAGGAGTAAGGAACAACAGGATTCAAGGGAAAGAAAGAGCCTTGGTTTGGGGTTCAGAGGCCCTGGGTTTGAATCTCAGCTTTACTACATACTCCCTGGATCGTCCTAGGGAAAGCTATTCCATTTCCTCATTCGTCAAAGGAAAGAGTTGGACTAGATGACTTTTAAAGCCTTTTCAAGCTCAAAATCTATGAGCTTATGATCTGGGAAATACTGAAAAGAAGACAAGGTGAAAACTGGTAGGTGGATGGAATCTGAAACATAGACATATAGAAACATACAGGTAAGAAAGATTATGGGGGACTTACTTGGGGAGGAAGGTAGGATATAAAGAGTAGACAGATAAAGGGGGGCCCTGGCCTCTCTCACCTCTGCTTCCTCCAGGGCTGACTGCAGTTCCAACTTCTCTGCCTCCAGCTGTTTCCGTATCTTCTCCAGCTCGTGGATACTCTTCCCACTGGAGCCCAACTGTTCTGTCAGGTCTGAGATCTCCTCTGTGGGTCAAAGGCAGAAGATCTAGTTATTGGGCTGAGGTCACTGAGATTATCCTACAGGGGAGGGAGTCTTTGGCTTCAGCAATCATCAAGATTCCCTGGCTGCCATGTTGTCATTTATTTCCTGATCTATCAGTTGAGCAAGTGGGGAAGTTCACCACCAAATCTGCTGCTGCCTCCTTCCTTTCCTCCTTTATTCTCTCCCCAACTCACCCTGGAGGTTCTTGTTTTCCCTCTTGAAGGTCTCCAGATGCTCCAGGGACTCCTCATAGGCATTCTTTAGCTTGAAGAGTTCAGTGCTAAGGGAACGAGCCTCCTTCTGAGATGACTCCAGCTCTGACTGAGACTCCTCATATTTCTGCTTCCACTCGGCAAGGATCTATAGAGGCAAGAATAGAGACCAGGTCACTTGACAAGTTCCCAGGGCTGGCTTTCTGCTGTTCCATCAGCTCTATCCCAAGCATTTTGGGCTAGAGACTCCATGACTTTTGGCTTGTATTTCTATCCATAACACAGTCTCCTTCATCCCCAGGAGAGTTTTTCCTAGCCTTTTTACTACAAATCATTCTCTTCCATTTCCTTCTTTAGAGCTACCTTTCCTTTCCACCTGGTTCTTATACCATATTCTTTGTCCTTCTTGCCCTTTCTTCTTTCTTCCTCTCCTCCATCTCTCTATTTTGATTCCTTCTATCTTTAACTAACCTTCTACCTCATCTTTATTTCCTCATTTCCTTTCTTCATACCTTGTCCAAGTTCCTCTGACTCTTGTCTAGGGCCAAGGTTGTGGCCCAGATCACTCCACAAAGTCTCCAGACTGCACTCCCCTTAGCCCCATTCCTGGGGCCTCTTTCTAGACTCACCCCGACCCATTTCTCCTTCTACATCCTTCCACCTTCCTTGTCCTCATCTCCCTGGACACTTTTAGCCTCCCATCTCCTCATCCCCTTGGCTTCCTCTCCCTGAGTCTCTGTCTTTATCTTCTCCATACCTGGATCTTCCCTTTGGGCATTACTCAGATTCTTGATGGTCTCTTTGATTCTTTTTACTCTTATCTAGTTTCTTTTTCTACTTGCTCTAGCCCTATTGTGGAAATTCCACTTCCTGTTTTTCTTTCTTTTCTCATCTATAGCATGGCCCAGAAAAGAAGGATTGGATTTGGCGTTTGCCATGTGATATCTGCATGACCCTGGGTGTGTTTATTTCCTCATTTATAAGATGAAGATGTTGTCCTAAATGTCCTTACATCCTGCAGGCTCTAAAGCAATGCCTAGATGAACCCTCCGACCTTGTTGCAGTCCCTCTCCATCCCATCCTCACCTTGTCAAAGTTCCTCTGTTTCTTGTCCAGAGCAGCAGCAGCAGCGTTGGATCTTTCCACATCCACCATCAGGTCCTCAATTTCATTCTGTAGTCGGTGTTTGGTCTTTTCCAGGGATGAGCACTTGGCATTCACAGCCTCCACAGCCTCCTCTGCATCTTGCAGCCTCTGGGCCAACTTCTTCCTGCCCAGGGTGGAGATGGGAGGCAAAGGGGAGCAGCATGAACCTTCTGGAAAATGATTCCTGGGCACTCTGATGGCCTACAGGGCTACTTAATTAATCTAGAACCATGTTAGAGAAAGCTAGAACAGCCTAAGGCTAGGCACCAGAATGATCTGGGCAACACACAGACAGCACAGTGATCCAAGAACATCAGCCACTGAGAGCCGTAGAATCTTTCTTAGAGAAACCTAGAACAGCCTTGGGCCAGGCATCAGAGTGATCTAGACAACATGCAAATGACATAGTAACTAGAACAGGAGCTAACAGTACCAGCCATCTATAATCTAAACTAGAGAAATCTAGAGCAGACACTCAAAATATAGGTACAAGCACATTTTAGAGCACATAAAATTTATATAGAATCTTCATGACATTGACTTAAGACATGAAACCACCAATACCCTACACAAAAAACAAATGTCTTTATGACTTGGTGTGAAGTTCTAGATCAAACATATGATAAAAAAGTACATTTCCTGCGCTGAGTTCATATGCCCGCTGTGCAGCCCTTCCCAGGGCTTCAGTGCCCTGCCACATGCCGTAACTCTCTGCACACAGACAAACCTTTTGTTCGTCTTATATTCAGATCCAAAACATAACCCGAGCAAAAAGCTTCCCTGAGAGGAGAAGATGCAGGAGTGGGGGAAGGGGTTTATCTCCCACCCCCGAATTTCTTTTTGAAGAGAGGTCTGGCTCTGGAGCCCTGAGCCTTACTTATGTTCTATTTAGTGACAGGGGGATTGGGGAAGCCCCAAAGACTCACTTGGCCTCCTCCAGCTCTTCAGTCCTCTGGATGGCGTCTGTCTCATATTTGGTCCTCCATTGTGCCACCTCTGAGTTGGCCTTGGACAGGACACGCTGGAGCTCAGCCTTGGCCTCAGTCTCCTCCTCATACTGCTCTCTTAAGAGGTCACAGTCATGGCGGGCTGACTGCAGGGCATGTGCCAGGGCATTCTTTGCCTGGGAGTGCATGAGCAGAAGAGGAAGAGATTATGTGCACCATCTTTTGGTGCAACAGCAAGGACAACCCTATGCTTCACTCTATGCTCCATCCCATGATGGTTTTTTTCCATCAGTTTCCTTGCTATTTGCTTCTTCTGAGTCTACCCTTTGTGTTCATCTCCAGCAAAATATCAAACAAATCTACAAGTATTTACCAAGGACTTTCTCTAAGTCATAGGATCATAGCTTGACAGCTGGAAGGGATCTTAAAGATTATTCAATTTAACCCTCTCATTTTCTTGATGAGGAAACTGAGGCAATGAGAGATTAAATAGCTTGCCAAGGTCAGATAACGGGGGTGGAGCTGAGGTACATTTTGAACCTAGGTCTTCCTGACTCCAAGTTCAACAGTTTATCCACAACTCTATGCTATCTCTCTCCAGGATCTGGAGCTTTTTGGCCATTCAGGATCGTAGTCTGAGCCCCTCATTTTGCAGATGAGGAAACTAAGGCCCAGAGACAAAACTTAGCCAAGGTCATATAGTAAGTGGTAAGGGTTCAAAGCTTTATCTTTTGACTCTAGAGTCAGTGTAATTTCCTTATACCTGCCATCTCCCTATCCCTCCATCTCTGATCTCTGGCCCCAGGCTTTGCCTTCAGCTTTCACTTTTCCCCCAGCTAGTTCTCAATAAGCTGACCCCAGTAATCTACTAAGTCTGTATTCCATCTTCATGTTCCACCATGGGTGTTCCATTCCTCCCATTCTTTCCATCTTTCCATCTCCTCTCCCCATAGCTATCTATTAGCTTTCCTTCTTTCTCTAGATTATTCCCAAGTTCTTCATACTCAGTTATTGAAAACTCAACTTTGTGAATAAGACTAGGAGGACTAAGGGGTTACTGGACTGGCAAGGGCCAAACATCCCTTGGGATAAAGTCATTTCGGAGGTCTGGGGAAGCAATAGGCAAATAGTACTCTCATTTTGAGGCTTATGAGAGGGAGATGGGGAGCTGAGGTAGTTGCTAATTTCTCTTCCTCACCAGAAGAGCGAATAGGGGACTGAGAATGGATGAGAAATCCCAGGCTCACCTTGACCTCTTCCTCCAGCTGCCTCTTGAGATCTTCCATTTGCTGTGTGTAGGTAAGCTTGCCTCTGGTCAGCTGGGAGATCAGTGCCTCCTTCTCATCCAGCTGTCGGGACAGCTCACCTGGGGAAGCACAGAGAACATATTTAGTTCATGAAGATCAGGAATCCCCTTTCCTATCCAAAAACTCTGTCTTTATGGTCAAAGGATACAAATAGGCAGTTTTCATATGAAGAAATTAAAGCTATCAATCATTTTTAAAAAGCTATCAATAGGGGGCAGCTGGGTAGCTCAGTGGAGTGAGAGTCAGGCCTAGAGACAGGAGGTCCTAGGTTCAAACCTGGCCTCAGCCACTTCCCAGCTGTGTGACCCTGGGCAAGTCACTTGACCCCCATTGCCCACCCTTACCAATCTTCCACCTATGAGACAATACACCGAAGTACAAGGGTTAAAAAAAAAAAAAAAAAAAAAAAAAAAAAAGCTATCAATAATCACATGAAAAAATATTCTAAACCCCTCTTGATTAGAGAAATGCAAATTAAGATAACTTTCAGTACTATCTTATACTTATCAGATTGCCCAATATGTCAGTAAAGGAAAATGATAAATGTTGGAGGAGATGAGGCAAAATTAGAACACTAATGCATTATTGGTGGAGCTGTGAATTGATCCAACCATTCTGGAGGGCAATTTGGAACTATGCCCAAAGGGCTACAAAACAATGCATATCCTTTGATCCAGTAATATCACTAATGGATCTGTATCCCAAAGAGATAAAAAAAAAAGGTGGGGAAAGGATCTGCTTATACAAAAATATTTATAGCTGTTCTTTTTATGGTGGCAAAGAATTGGAAACCAACAATTCTGTCCTGACCTTTAGTCTTAGATGGCTGGAATGATTTGGAACAAGGATTTGTGGTATGTCTGTGTGGGGTGGGATTGGGGGTGAAGATGAAGGAGTTGGTGATCTTGTGGGCCTACTTGGTAATGAGACTGTTTCAGGGAGTGAGGTGACCCTGACCCATTCATGTTGAGGAGGGGTTAATCCCTCACGGAGCATCTCAGCTTAGCTCAGCCCAGCCCTGTCCTCACCATTTTCTGTCTGCAGTTTGGCCCTCTGGCTGGTGAGGTCATTGACAGAACGTTGTGTCTCCTCTGCTTTACTACGGTGCTCGTTCATTTGGTCTTCTAGGGTTCGGCACATCTTCTCTAGATTGGCCTGAAAATGGGGAGAGTGATAAAGAATGCAGGGGAGGGACGTGATGTAAAGATTTGGGAGATTAAAGGAGAACAGAAGCTAGAGAAAGCAAAGTGATGAGACTAAGGGAAGGAGTTAATAAATAAAAGTAACTTTTGGGAAAAGGGAAGGTGTTGAGTAGAGAAAAATGAAGAGATGAATGAAGAGAGACTAGTAGCTAGCACTTTCAGGTTTGAAAAGGACTTTCTATAGGTTAATTCCTTTGATTGTCACAACTACCCTGTGGGATAGGTGTTATCTTTATCCTCATTTTACAGGTGAAGAAACAGGAAGACAGACTTTAAGTGACTGTCTCAGTCATATGACAAGTAAGTGTCTGAGGCACGGTTTGAACTCAAATCTTTTTACATCTAAGTTTTGTGCTGTATTTACTGTGCCACCTATCTGCTTATCATCAAAAAAAGAAGAAAAGGACAAACGAGATGAGAAGATGGACAGGGAAGATAAAATGGAAGCCAAGATTGGTTCCCAGACAGAGGAAATGAAACAAAGAAGAGGCGAGTAGATAGAGATAGATGGAGGAAATTGAGAGTGAGAGACCCAGCTGTACACTTGTGTTTTATAAAGGTCTCACCTTGGCCTTAATGATTTGCTCCATGTTGGAGGTGACATCATCCAGCTCCAGCTTGAACTCGCTCTTCTCCTTCTCCAGCTTCTGCTTGACCCTCTGCAGGTTGTCAATCTGCTCTCCCAGCTCAGCCACACTGTCTGCATGCTTCTTGCGCAGGGCGGCTGCTGTGGCTTCATGCTGCAGAGTGGCCTCTTCCAGGTCCCTCCGCATCTTCTGGAACTCTGCCTCCCTCTTTTTGTTCATCTCAATCTGGACCGAAGTGGCCCCTCCAGCCTCCTCCAGCCTCTCACTGATCTCTTCCAGTTCCCTGGATAAGTCTGAGCGTAGCTTCTCCACCTTGGCCCGGGCTGTCCTCTCTGCTTCCAGCTCTTCCTCCAACTCCTCGATTCGAGCCTGGGGAAAGAGAAGAGACATTGCTACCCAGAGATGCAGAATCTTTCATTGTAGAACTGCTAAGTGAGGATCCAGGTTCTAATTTGTTGTGTTTTAAAAGTTATAGGATCATAGATTTAAAGCTAGAAGGGATTTGAGAGGTCTTTGAAACCAACTCTCATTGTATATATGAGGAAACTAAGTTTCGGGGAAGTGAAGCAGATTCCAAAGCTAGTAAGTGTTGGAGGTGGGATTTGAATCCTAGTCTTTCTGACTTATGTCTCAAACTTTATTCACTGTGTCATATTGTCTCTTTTACTATAGTATCTCTTAGGCCTAAATTCCATAGGATTTAAGCACTTCTGAAAATGATCTTGAAATCGACCCTCATTTATTAATTTATTTAAGTCCTTACCTTCTGTCTTATTTTCGGTTCTAAGTTAGAAAAGCAGTAAAGGCCAGACAATTGGGGTTAAGTGATCTACCCAAGGTCACACAACTAGGAAATATCTCAGATCAGATCCTCCTGACTCCGAGCCTGGCCCTCTATACACTGTACTACCTAGCTACTCCCCCCCACATCTATTTTTTAAAGACTTTGTAGGATAACACTCCTTATGACTTATGGAGTGAAAGGTATTGAAACTAGCTATTGAAGTAGAATGAGGTCCTTTGTTCTATGGTCTATGATTGCCATTTAAAATATTTTTGTAGAGTATCAAATGAGAGGGGGGAAGACATGTGTCTCTTATTGAAGACCAGAGGAAAAACAATCTGACATAGAATTTTAAAAACGAGATTCAGGCTGAAGCATTGACCTTTGGAGATATGGGAGGGTCATATTCTTTATTAGTGAAATAGTCTTCCTTTAGAGAATAAACTCAGACCTTCTATATTCCAGAGGAAGGATTAGTGACTGCTGTCTATCTCACAAGAGGGACATATCTTAATATATTTTGGCCCAAAGACTTCTAAAGCTAAAATTTAACAGATGATAACATGGATCACCCATTTCTTGAGATAATTTTTATCGTCTGTGTTCAATTCCATCATCCTTTTCAACATTAATTCATATAAATAGGAAAAATAGGTCTATTTTTATCCTGTCACTGGCCAAATGCTATTGTGAAGACTATTAGAATAGGCAAAGGCCAATGATGAGTTTTCATAGTCATTTTTGGAAGAAAGTGATAATGAGAAGGAAGAAGAATAATAAGAGAGGAAAAGTCAGAGGACCTGAGTTTGAGTCTATCCTCTATCACTTATTTACCGGTCACCTTGGGCAAGTCATTTAACCTCTCTAGACTTTGGTCTCCTCATCTATAAAAGGAGGAAGTTGGGCTAGAAGGTTCTAAATTTCTTGTTCTATGAAAGGTGATGAAGGTCAAGTGAGAAGGCAGTGAAATATAAGATAAGTGGTGCTAGGGGTTGGACTCCATGATTGCTAAGGGACTTTCAGTTTTAGAATTCTGAGTCTGACATGATGAGAATTAAAAGGAAGGAAGAAAGGAATTCTATGACTATAATTCTGGTGAATACAAGTCATGTGGAGAAATCTCTTGGCTTCTTTGGCCAAGGAATCAAAGATGGAGGAAGAAGGGAGATGATGGGTTATGAGTATATGAATATCTGTTACTAGAAAGAGTTACAGTCCACTTGTTCCTATTGCCTTGGCAGGATGAGTAGACTTCAATCTACTCCCTAAGGATGTTCTAGTAATATTAGGTAATAATACTGCCCTCAGCAGGAAAGGAGTAAGTAACACAGTCTAATGGTAAGACTGTTGGATCTATAATCAGTAAACCCAAGTTTAAATCTCAAACATGTTACTTATTACCTGAATAGTCTTTGGAAAATCACTTTCCTGAGCCTTAGTTTCCCCAGCTGTAAAAACGAGAGACATGGGATAGATGATCTCTAAGTTCCCTTCTAGTCCTATCATCCTCTGGATTCCCACAATATTGGATTTTAAAGCAAATTAGAATCCTGCCTTTTGAGTTGGGTGTCCATTTTCTGATGACCTGCCCCACTGACCCCAGCCTAACTCATTACAGTGACAGTGCCCATTGGGGCTAAACAGAAGGAGAAAGTTCCTGCTTTTTAGCTAAGAGATCCACAAATCATGGAATTATTGGCATATCACCATTTTCTTCTTGTCAGATTCATGATGGAACTTTACCTGACAAGGTCTAATCATCTGAGCAACGGATGCTATGGAAGGCCTGGTTGGGGAATCCAGGAACTAGACAGGAGGTCCCTGCTTGGTGACTTGTGTATCCATCCACCTTGTTCTTAGGTCTTACCTGTAGTTCTTTGAGCTTCTTCTGCAGTTGGCTGCCCAGAGCTTGCTCATCCTCAATTCTTGCATTGAGAGCATTTAGTTCAAAGTCCTTCCTGTGGAAGAGGGAGGTATGAGGATGAGAGAGAGACAGAAGGTATGTGTCCTGAAAGGAACTCACTATTTATGGAGAGGTAACAGATACCTTCCATGGAGGACTGGAGTTACCACAGAGGCAGTCCAACCATCTACATCTTTTATACTACAGTTCTATTACCCTGAGAATTGGACCCTATCATAGAAGAAAGACTGAGAGTCAGTAGATCTGGGTTCTAATTCAGTTTCTGTCATTAATTAGCTATATAATAGGCAGCTAGATGGCATAGTAGTTAGATTTCCAGGCCTGAAGTCAGGAAGACTTATCATCTTGAGTTCAAATCTGGCTTCAGACACTTAATAGCTGTGTGACCCTGGGTAAGTCACTTAACACTGTTCACTTCAGTTTCCTCATTTGTAAAAAGAACTGGAGAAGGCAATGGGAACCATTCTAGTATCTTTGCCAAGAAAGCCCCAAATGGAGTCCCAAAGAGTTGGACATGACCGAAAAATAAGAAGTTATATAATCTAGAACAAATCACTTAAATTCCTTGAGACTTTCCACTATGCCTCAGTTTCATCATCCGTATAACGAGGGGCTAGACTAAATGACCTCTAGGTTCCTTCCAAAAAAAGAATCATTGAAAATAATCTAACTGATCTCTACTTTCATAGTTCTATATTCTGTGATTTTATAATCTTGGATGCCATTTAATTTATTTTGGTCTTGGCTTCCTAATTTGTAAAAAAAATGCCCTACATACTTTAGTGTTCATTTTATTATTATTTTTAAACCCTTTCCTTCTGCCTTAGAATCAGTGGCAGAAAAGCAGTAAGGGCTAGGCAATGGGGGTTAAGTGACTTGCCCAGGGTCACACAGCTAGGAAATGTCTGAGGTCAAATTTGAACCTAGGATCTCCCATCCCTAGACCTGGTTCTCTATCCACTGAGCCATCTAGCTGCCACCTTATTGCTCATTTTAGAATCTAGTAAGATTATTCATTAATTTACTCATAGCTCTACACAACAATTTTAATATGAATAATGATTCTTCTTGACATCTGCATAACACTTTGAAGTGCTATATAATTCTGAGGTATTGTTATTATAAAAGAACATAGCTACTCAAAATCAATTTTTTGCCTAGTGATGCTAGTTAATTAGGAGTCACAGAATTCCATAATCTCTAACAAATGAAAACTGAGGCTCATCCAGAGGGCAATAGAGAGACATTTAGTAGGTGCTCATAAGCAGGCTATAATATATCACTTAGGACAATTAGTACACAAGAAGTGACATTAAAAATATAATCAAAGAGATATATTACTAGAAGAAGATGTATGGTTTTCCATATCAGAAGAACAAGGGATAACTAAAGGATAGCCCTTGGCTTCGTTGATGATCCTTCCCCTCTCCCCCTATAAGAAGGTAGAGATCAGGAGCCATAATGAAGATAGTCTTTCTTATCTAAATAAGGGATGGAAAGATGGTAGAGGATATTGTACTTTTTCAACCGCTCATCCAACTGCTGCTTATCATTCTCTAGGTCCATGATGCTCTCCTGAGTCAGTTTTAGGTCACCTTCTAGCTTCCGCTTTGCTCGTTCCAGGTCCATCCGAATCTTCTTCTCCTGTTCCAGGGATCCTTCCAACTGATAGAGAAGGGGAAAATGGTCAACAACTATGGTGAGATGGAAGATTCTGCCTTGGTAATTTTTGAAAGGTCAGTCATTCCAGGAATTGAGAAATCACAGGGGAAGACAAATTGACTTGAGAGAAATCCAGTTTTAGAAAGATGTTAGTCAAGACTAATGGACAGATATCACTAGAGATCTATTAGATGAATCCTAAAATGTATATGGCATGATCATTGAAGAACAGATTTCATGTAAAACCTTAGGATCCCTAAAAATTCCTTTTTTAAAAGAAACTCATACAATTTTTAAGGTCCTGCATCCCTTCCCAGGGGAATCAAGCCTCCCAAACTTCCTGCACAAGGCAGGAAAAATGGGCTTGAATTTGGATGGCAAGGGAGGTCCCTCACCTACCTCTGATAACACTGATGATATTAGGTCAATATCTAGGATCTAAGAACTATTATCTTAGTCTTTTCTCCTTATTTTCTTTCCTAAGAAAATGAAGAATTCTTCTCCCCTACCCTACCCTACCGTACCCATCATCCTGTAAAGGTCACACTAAGATGGTATTCCAGACATATAATTGGCCATTTACTTACATCATCCACTTGCTGTTCCAACTTGACCTTGGCCTTAGTTAGGGTGTTAACTTTGTCCTCCTCAGCCTGTAGATCATCCAGTGCTTGTTGATGGGCTTCCTGGAGGGCCTTCTTCTCCTTGGTCAGCTTGACAATGATCTCATCCAATCCAGCCATTTCCTCTGTTAAGTTTTTGACCTGGCATCCAAGAACCCCCAATTTCATTTAGGCCACTGGTGGTACCTAATTTGTATTACTACATTGATGTATTCAAAGGGAATTCCCAGGGATTCAATGCCAGGTGTCCCCAGATACCACAGAGATCAGAGGTGGAACCTGCTTAATCAGGATTGTTTCTTATATGTGGAAAAGCCCAATGTACTAGAAGTGCTTGGCCCATACATCCAGAGTATTAAAGAATTCAGGCAATGAACCAACAGAAAATAGAATCAATTTTGTTTCTTTCCTCATTTTTTTTTCTCCAGATTTTCATAGGGAATTTGATGGGAAATGGGCAGGAATATGAGTGTACTTGCTATAGGATGATGATAATTTCTCCTGACTAATCTAGGATCCTTGGGAGCAGAAGAAGGAAGGAAGAACCAGGAAGGGAAAAGCATCAATAAATGTGGACCTGGTTAATATACATTTAGGAAAAGGGCACATTTTGGTAGATAGAGTAGACCATTACAGCTGTCCTTGTGGACAGTCAACATGCAAATGATTTATTGGGCTGAAAAATGGTATTCCTAAGGGAAAAGGGAATTTTGACATTATTAGCTTGGAAAAAAAAGGCCAAACATCATTACTATTTTCAATTCTGTGGAAACTAATGTAGAGTTGAGCTATTTTCCAACTTCCCTAATAACTGATAACAAAGGAGAGTTATTTTTAGCCATGAGGAAGACCCTTTTGATAGATGATGAGTTCAGGTTCTTGGTAGAGGGTTAAAAGGGGGCTGTGGAAGACTCATCCTTCTAGTTCTCTAAGAAGAGGATGTGGCTTCATTGATCTGGCCTGAGTTAGGTTGGGTGTTGTGCTGTTTATTCTCTGAATGACCTTGGACAAATAATTTTCTTTGTGTCTCTATGTCCTCATCTATTAATAAGGGTTTGGGCTACATGGCTTCTGAGGATACTTCCAGGACCCATTATTTTATGAATGAACCCATGCATTTATGAAGAGCTTTTTGACAGTTAGAGAAATCAGAATCCTGTGAACCTGGGTACCACTGGCTAGAATTAGCCCCTGCTCACCTTGTTCTCTGTTGCATGCTTCTCCTTCTCCACTTTGGCCAAAGTCAACTCCAAGTCATCTATATCCCTCTTGAGCTCTGAGCATTCATCCTCCAGCTTTCGCTTCTTGGCTGTGAGCTCAGCATTCATTTCCTCCTCATCCTCCAGGCGCTCTGTCTGCTCCTTCACCTTGGCTTCCAGCTGGATCTTGTTTTTGATCAGCTGGTCACAGCGCTCTTCTGCATCTGCCAGGTTGTCTTGTTCCTGAGGGCAAGGTCAGGGTAAGAATGGTTTAGAGACCCTTTATCTGGGGCTGTATCCTCATTCCAAAAAAGAGGGGGTGAGAGAAAGAGAAAGAAGCCCAATCCTAGTAAGGAATATGCTGGTTTGGGATGGACATGTGCCACCATCTTTAGATCCCAGACCTTCCTGGAGCTTCCCAGCTATGTAAACTTTCAGAGAAAGCAGGAGAGGAAAGGGATGGGGGCAGTGGAGGATTAAAAAGAAGAAGTGCTAGAGAGGAATGAGACAGGTATTTCTTTTCCTCACTTTTCTTACCTTCTTTTAAATTTTTTAAAAATTATTTTAAAAATATATGCATATTTTTATGAATTATATGTAACAACAAATTTCCACATAAGCTTTCATAAGTTATATGTCTGAACTTATCTCCTCCTTCCTTTCCCTTCCCCATTCTTGTGCTGACAGGCAATTCTATCTGAAACCCTTAGCTTCTGTCTTAGAATTGATACTAAGGATCAGTTCTAAGGCAGAAGAATGATAAGAGCAAAGCAATTGGGATTAAGTGACTTGCCCAGGGCCACATGGCTTAGAAGTGTCTCAGGCCAAATTTGAACCCTGGACCTCCCATCTCTAGTCCTGACTCTTTGTCCCACTGAGCCATCTAGCTATTCCACTGGGCATGTTCCTGCTGTGGATATGGGGAAATCTTCCTGAGAGAGAAATTGAGGAATGAGAGTGAGAAAGAGAAAGGACCCTTGGATCTCACCGCCTGGACTTGTAGTTGTAGATCATTCTTCTCCTGAAGCAATGACACCATCTTCTCTTCTAGTTCCTTTCGTCTTGCTTCTGACTTCTCCAGGGCATCCTTGAGCTTCCCAAACTCTTCCTTCATGGTGGCCATCTCCTTCTCTGTCTCTGCACTCTTTAACAGTGGCTTGATCTTGAAGAAAAGCTTCATCCAGGGCCAATTCTTGACACTCATGAAAGCTCGAATATTCCACTGAATTATCAACAGGGAGTCTCTGTGGAAACAAGGAGAGAGGAGTCAATAAACAAGTCTTTCACATTCACTCTCTTTTTTTTTTAGTTTTAGAAAATGTTCTCTACACACCTTCTAGGTCCCACAAGTCTGATGTGCCCTCTCCTACCATGAACCCTATGTAGGCTGCCTCTGTCTTTCTTTCTTTTTGAAGACCAATAGGAACATTTTCTTTGACATGGCCCAGCATTGAAATGGAGGCTGGGGAACTTTTCCCATAACATTTCTCACCTTCTTTCCAGGATCTTCTTGAATTCCATACGAGAAAGCACACCCCTAGATTGGGCCTGGATTCGGGTGATGATTCGAGAAAGTCTCTCATCTCTCATCTCCTCCAGAAGGCCCAGCAACCCAGCCTTGAAAAACACCTGAAAAGAAGGTATATATGTTAGAGAGAGGGGAAGTGAAAATTATCTCAACGGGAGAAGTTTTGATAAAATTATCAAGCAAAATTTGTGAGGGGAGGAGTAAAGCACCAGGGGAGCTAATGACGTGTGTCCATCGTGGAGGATATAATATATGTGATTCCAAAGTCTATCATCTATCTATCAAAGTCTATCAAAGATGATAGTGGAAGTATATGAAGAATCTGACTTCTGGAAGTAAGTAGAAGGACAAAAAAAATGGCATGATACTGACGGACCAAATAAGACATGGTGAGTAGTAAAGGCCTGGGAGGATCTCTCTCTCTCTCTTCCTCTCCTCTTCTCCCAGGTATGACTTCAAACTCTCCCCCCTTACACATTCCCAGTCAGCCCACTCTCCTGTGCCCTTGCCTCCCTCACCTTGGTGTGGCCAAACTTGTACTGGTTGTGGTCAATGTCCAGGGAGCCAAGTAACTTCTCTGCCCCCTTCCTGCTATCGATGAACTGGCCCTCTGGGATGGCTGCTGGGTTCAGAATCCGGTACCTGAAAGGGGAGATTAAGAAGGTCACTTCATTGTGTGGTCCTTGTCTGAATGAAGAATCCCCCCTCCCTTGGTCTTAACCAAGAGGGGTAGGAGCAAGAACTTCCAAACATCTCCTTTTCCACCTTTAATCTAGTCCTCTCTCTAGATGCAAATACTTTTTCCTGAGGGTCTCACCCACCTCTGTCGGAAGTCTCCATAGAGGATGCGGTTGGGAAATCCTTTCCTGCAGATTCGGATCCCCTCAAGCACTCCATTACAGCGTAGCTGGTGCATAACCAGGGGGTTGTCCATCACTCCTGTGAACAGGAGAGGAGGAAGGAAAGATACACAAATGAGGGGCTAGTGAACCTGAGAAGTTGTGGGAAACCCATGATAGTGGAAAACATGTGATTTGGGGGAGAATAATGGTACAGATACAGAATAGAGCTCCCTTTTTCTAGGATATCCCTCTAGGATAATAGTTGGGAAAGTGTGTCAGCAAAGGATTGTTCTGGGGCAGAGAATGCCCAGAAATGGGCTGCGTTCTCCTAGAGGTCCTGGTCTCACCTGGAGACTTGGTCTCATTGGGAATGATGCAACGCACAAAGTGGGGATGAGTAGAACGGAGGTTGGTCATAAGTTTGTTCAGGTTCTCCTGAAGTCAGAAAAGAAGGAGGAAGAGGAGGGAAAATGAGAAAAAAAGAGAGAATGGAGGGAAATATGAGAGGAGAAGAGGAACTATAACTAGAGAAGGGGATTGGAGACAAAAAAAGAGGAGAAAGAAAATGATGAAAGCAGGTGATAAAGCAAAAAATACTGAGAGACAAAGCAGACAAGTGTGGAGGGAAGTGGGAAGAAAAAGGAAAGAAAGAAAGAAAGAGAGAGAGAGAGAGAGAGGGAGGGAGGGAGGGAAGGAAGGAAGGAAAGAAAGGAGGAAGGAAAAGAAAGAAAGGAGGAAGGAAAAGAAAGAAAGAAAGAAAGAAAGAAAGAAAGAAAGAAAGAAAGAAAGAAAGGAAGGAAGGAAGGAAGGAAGAAAAAAAGAGGGAAGGAGGGAAGGAGGGAAGGTAGGAAGGAAGGACAAGAGAGAAGGGAGGACAGGCAAGAAGGGCTGAGATCTCAGGGAAGGGCCATGCATCTGATGTGGACTGAGGAAGGGGGCACTCACCCTATGCAGAGCAGACACTGTCTGGAAGGAAGAGCCTTTCTTGGCTTTGCCTTTGCCCTTCTCAACAGCTATAGAGATGACCAAAAAGGAAGATTGTTAGTCTTATCATGAGGACAAGGGCAGGGTCATGGGCAGGGAATGAGGAATACTGACCATTTCTTGCAGCTCTACCACACAGTTAGCCTACTGGATTACCAGCTCCACAAAAAAAGTCAAATGCTGATATCTTGGTGTTCTTATCTCATCCCTCCTTCCCACTGGATATATGAATCTCAGGCTATAACTTGACATTGGGATTTCTACAACAACTCTTTATTTCTAGTCAAGGGTTCCACTGACTAGTCCTCTAGGGACCCATATTTCCCACTCTTCTTACGTGCATCAGCTCCAGCATAGTTGGCAAATAGGTTGCTGAGCAGCTTGAGGGAAGACTTCTGGTATAGGCCCACCACAGTCTCGTTGAGTGGGTCCTTGTTCTTTTGCAGCCAGCCTAGGATGTTATAGTCCACAGTGCCAGCATAGTGTATTAGGGAGAAGTGGGCTTCCTGCTTCCCTTTGATGTTGCGGGGTTTCTGGAAGTTGTTGGACTTGCCCAAATGGTTGTCATAGAGTTTGGCCTTGAAGGTCATGTCAGTGGCTTTGGGGAACATACACTCTTCCTCCAGGATGGACATTATGCCCATGGGCTGTGGAGAAGGAAGAAAGGAAATGAGCCAAGGAAGAAGGAAAAGAAACATCACTAAGGGATGGTGGGAGGCAAAATTCTGAGGCTAAAGGGGAATATTGAATAGTATTGATGCAGACTTTCTAGAGAGAGGGAGAATCTGAGTCTGTAGGAAACCATGTATTAAAGTGAAAAGAGCAATGAACATGGAGTTGGGTACTTTGGTTTGAATCCTGGGTCTGCTCCTTATTACTCATTTCACCTTGAGCAATTAATCTAATTTCCCTGACTTCAGATTCCTCATCTGTGAAAAGAAGCTTGGATGATGACCTCTAAAATCTCTTCTTATTTTAAATCCTGATATCACATGAAAGTTTGAGAATGTGGCAACTGGCTATTAAATTTTCATTGTTATCACCACTAATTTTTGCCATTATCATTTCCTTCAAATTCTTGAGCTATTGGAGGTTAAAAGTGTGAACTGCCCTCCCTGTTCCCTGCTTCACCCCCAAATTTCCTGTTTTGTCAATGACTAGAAATCTGAACAGCTGGATATACTAGATCAGGTCCTGGGGAAGAGAAGGGATTCTCTTGGTCCTAGTAATTCCAGAAGGGTCTGAAAGAAAAGGTCTGAGGAGGAGACAGGATGCTGTAATTCTAACTTCTTGTCCTTAGACTACGTGTTCTGACATGGACATGATGCTGGTTTGGGGGCCTGGGCCAAGGAGGTAGGAATGGGCACCTTCTCAATGAGGTCAATGCAGGCCTGCAGGTCCATGCCAAAGTCAATGAACTCCCACTCAATGCCCTCTTTCTTGTACTCCTCTTGCTCCAGCACAAACATGTGGTGATTGAAGAACTGTTGCAGTTTCTCATTGGTGAAGTTGATGCAGAGCTGCTCAAAGCTGTTAAACTGGGGTGAAAGGGAGAGAGTGGGACAGGTCAGTCACTCAGTCAAGCAGTAAACGTGACAGGCAAGACCCTGGCCTCAGTAGATTAGAGCAATGGTTTTTTATTGAATTGAACTGATCTGTTGGAAAGTAGGAGGGCTATAATGGTTAAAGCCAGATTATGAAGGACTTATTGTTTTAGAAAGAGCCATTCTTTTTTTTTTAAACCCTCACCTTCTGGAATACTAAGTATTGATTCCAAGACAGAAGAACAATAAAGGCTAGGCAATTGGGATTAAGTGACTTGCCCAGGGTCACACAGCTAGGAATTATCTAAGGCCAGATTTGAACCCAGGACTTTTCTGTCTCCAGGCCTGGCCTGCAATCCACTGAGCTGCCCCCAAGAGTTGTTCTCTTCGATCTCTCCTATCTTCTTTGTCACCTAATGACACAAAGTATTGCCCATCTTTCCCATAGCTGAGGGAAGGCAGCATAGTTACTGTCAACCCAGGCTTCCCTCACTCACATCAAAGATCTCAAAGCCAGCAATGTCAAGGACACCAATGAAGTACTGGCGTGGCTGCTTGGTCTCCAGTGTGGCATTGATCCTTGTCACCATCCAGTTGAACATCTTCTCGTAGACGGACTTGGCAAGAGCACCGATGGCATATGACACCTGAAGGTAGGACAAGGATACCCATGGTCAGGGTAAAGAGAGCAGGTAGTGTAACCATAGAAAAACTCTCTTAATTAAGCAATTAAATATATTTCTATATTAATTAATTAATTAGATTTTTTAAAAAGAGAGAGCAGGTAGGATTCAGGGTCAAGACTTTGGGAAATCAAGGAATGGATAGCCCTAGTCCATCCCACTAGTATACGACATCTCATCACCCTCAGGAGACGCTCACCTGCTGGACATTCTGCCCCTTGGTGACATATTCATTGCCCACCTTCACCCTTGGGTGGCACAGCCCCTTCAGGAGGTCAGCTGAGTTCAGGCCCATGAGGTAGGCTGATTTGTCAGCCTCTGGAAAGACAGACAAGGAAGATGGTGACTAGATACCACTGAGAGAACTGACTTACTTTTGGATCATCTATGTTGTTTCTTCATTAATTAGTCACTTAATGAATCAAAAAGCATTTATCAAGTGAATATTAATGATAGCTAATATAATAGTTGGCTTTTATATAACTCTTTGAAATTTGAAAAATACTTTACAAATATGATTTCATGTTATCCTCACAACAACCCTAGAAGGCAGATGCTATTACTATCTCCATTTAACAACCTAGGAAACCACAGTTGATAGAGGTCAAATAAATGACTTGCCCAGAGTTTCCCAGCTAGTAAATGACTGAGGCTGGATTTGAACTCAGGTCCTCCTGACTCCAAGTCCAGCATTCTATCCTCTGAGCCACCTAACTGCCACTATACCAGATAGTGGGGATACAGAGGCAAGGATGAAACAGACTTTGCCTTTAAGGAGCCCACATTTTCTGGAAGGAGATGTCAAGGAAATTGGGTGGGGGGGGAAGAAGGCACCACAGCTGGGGAGATCAGGAACAGCTTGGGATGGAAGTGGCTCTTAGGTTGAATCTTGGAGGAAATGAAGGATTCTAAGAGCATGGAGTGTATTTCAGGCATGGAGGACAGATAGCCCAAGTAAAGGTGTGGTGGGAGGAAACTTCTCCTGTGTGAGGAGCAGTAAGAAGGTCAGTTTGGTTGATCTTACAAGGGAGTGAAGGGAAATAACAGCTAATCTACCTGGAGAGGTGAAGGACAAACTAGGGAATTCATCTTTGGTTCTAGAGGTGACTTGGAATCTATTGAAGAGGAGGTGCTGCGGCCAAACCTGCCATTTAGGAAAAGCATTTGGGCACAGTGAAGAGGACGGATTGGAGCGGGGAGAGACTTGAGCCAAGGTTGCCATAGTCCAGGCTGCCCCTCTTCTCACCTTCAGTGCCATCAGGTTCAGCCTGCTCTTCTCTCTGCTTCTGCTTAAACTTCATGTTCCCAAAGTGCATAATGGCCCCTGTTAGCTTGTAGATGGAGTTCTTCTCTTCAGGAGTAAAGCCCAGTACATCAAAGGCACTCTGTAAACAGACACAGGGTTTGACACTGCTCAAAAGCAGGTTGGCTGCATGACCCTGGGCAAGTCACTTAACCCCCATTGCCTAGCCCTTACTGTTCTTCTGCTTTGGGGCCACTATATAGTATTGATTTCAAGATGAAAGGGGAGAGTGGGATTTTCTTAACAAAGACACTGGAGTGATTTGCCATTTCCTTCTCCAGTTCATTTTACAGATGAGGAAATTAAAGCAAACAGGTTTAAGTGACTTGGCCAGGGTCATACAACTAGTAAGTATCTGAGGCAGGATTTGAATTTAGGTCCTCCTGACTTCAGACCTGGTGTCCTATCCCTTGCACTACTTGCCTAACTACCTTGAAACCTAATTTAACTCATGATAATAATAACTAACATTTATATAGCATTCTAAGGTTTGCAAAACACTTTATGTTAACACATTTGATCCTTACAACAACTTGGGACATATGTGCAATTATTCTCTCCATTTTGCAGATGAGGAAACTGAGGGAAGCAGAGGCTAAGTGACCTACCTAAGATCACAAACAAGTAAGTATCTGAGGCTGGATTTGAATTTAGGATCCCTGATTCACTTTATCCACTGTGTATTTCAGTCCTGGTTCCCAGTGTGATTTGAGAGAACTGAATTGACTCCACTCGCTCTAGTTTTTGGAACTCCAATCCCCACCCCAATCTTTCCCTCACTCACATCAGTGGCCATGAGCTCTTCAGAGTCATCTATGGAAGCCACAGTAGTCTCTCCTTGAGAGATGAATGCATAGTCATAGGGGTTGTTAGTAATCAGCAGCATGTCTAGAGAGAAAGAGAAATAAATTAGAAGCTATGCAGACTCTTCCACAACAGCCTTATCCAAATCAGCCCAGTGGAGGAGAGGAATCCATCCTTCAAAGGAAGTAAATGAGATAGCACTGAGACCAGAGAACAGACACAGAAGACACCCATGGAGGGAACCGCATGCTGTCCGAGAGCCCTGACGTACCCAACAGCTCTGGCTTCTTGTTGGACAGGATCTGGTAAAAGATGTGATAATCTCTCTCTGCTTTGAGCTGGAAGATAACCCTCGACTTCTCCAGGAGGTCTGAAAGAGAACGAGAGAGAGGAAGGATGGTAATGGAAGGGCAGAGACAGGAAGATAACTGGAGGATGAGGGGGAAGGAGGTAACTTCATCAACAGAGAGGCAGGGATAGAAAGACCCAGGGAGACAGCAAGACTGATAGTCACAGACGGAGCCAACTGGGAGAGAACTTGGGGGTCAGCCTGGACAAATTCATGTCACTCACAGGTCTCAATGTCGGCGGATGCCAGCTTCCCTGTTGCCCCAAAATGGATTCGAATGAATTTGCCCTGTGGAGTTAAGAAGTGAGAGAGAAATAAAAGGAGAGCTCAGAGTAAAAGTCATTCCACAGCCATGTCCAAGTCCCAACGGAGGAGGCAAGTATTACTCACAAAGCGGGAAGAATTGTCATTCCTCACGGTCTTAGCATTGCCAAAGGCCTCTAGGGCAGGGTTGGCTTGGATGATCTGGTCCTCCAGGGTCCCCTAGAGAAAATGAGAGAGAGGAGCTGGGGATGAGGGATGTTCCTTCTCTGAACTGCAGATCCCTGAGAGACTGACAAACCAACCTTGCCTGGGGTCTGTTCCTTCTTGCTTCGATCCCCAATGGCTGCGATGACAGCAAAGTACTGGATGACTCTCTTGGTATTGACAGTCTTCCCTGCTCCGGATTCTCCACTGTAGGGACAATCAGTTGGTCAAATGGAGCAGCCAGAAAAGGACTGCTGTATTCCAAGTGTATTGAAAGAACCAAATAAGACAAAATGAGGAAAGGGTAGGGAAGGTTTCTGGGAGAATAAAGAGAAGAGAAGAGCTAGAGAGAGGGGAGAAAGAAAAGGAAAAAGGAAAAGGAAGTTGAGAGAATAAGAGTGGGAAGGAAAGAAAAAGGAAAAAAGAAGAGGGAAGAGAGTGAAGGGAGAAATAAATGAGAGCGGTAGAAGAAAAGGGAAGACTTAAAGAGCAGGGGAATGATAAGGAACAAAGATTGAGACGGATTAGGGAGAAGAGGGAAAAGGGGGGGTTTAATGGTTTAAGATTAGATTAGGGACCCTAGATTTAGGATTGCATGATAGGAGTGGGTGCTAGAGAGGACCAGAAGAGGAGCTTTACTCACGTGATGAGGATAGACTGATTTTCTCTATCTGCCATAAGAAAATGGGAAGGAGAGAGTCAGGGAATGCAGAATTAACTCAGATTACTTCTTCTCTGATATTCTTTCGGTCCTCATCCCCCAACCAGACACTGTCCTTACATTTGATTCAACATCTCCCAATTTTCTATTCTTTCTGGGAGGAAGGAGGTGCATGGGAGTTTCCTCCTTTGAGCCATGCCCAGGAAAGCAGGGGATGTTTTCTCACCTGTCAGCATGTACTGATAGGCATTGTCAGAGATGGAGAAGATGTGGGGTGGAGCCTCACTCCTCTTTTTGCCCCTGTAGGCAGCAACCACCTCTGCGTTGTACACTGGCAGCCACTTGTAGGGGTTGACGGTGACACAGAAGAGGCCGGAGTAGGTCTGTAGCAGAGAGAGAAAGAAAGAGAGGAAGGTCAGAGACAGTGAGGGGTGGGGAGAGGAAAAGAAAACTCAGACTCAGAAATGGGCAACACACACATACACACTCTCACAAACCAGGAGTCTCTTTTTGTCTCTATTTATTATGTCTGTCTTTTTTTTCTGCATCTCTATATCTCTGTCCTTCTGTGCATCTCTCCCAGAGTGTCTGGCTCTCTTCTCTCTTTATGCCTCTCTTTCCATGTCTCTGTCTCTGTCTGTCTCTGAATTTCTCAGTCTTCTTTCCCTCTGTCTCTGTAACTGTATCTCTGTATCTGTCATTGTGTCTCTGTCTCTGTCTGTCTCTTCAACCAAGGGTATTGCATATATGTCAGAGGATTCAAAGAGAGGAAATGAGGAGTTCACTGAAGGAGGGAAAAAGATGCCTATCAGGAGGTCGGAAGGGGGCCAAAGGGTGATTGATTATATGTAGTCTAAGTGAATAATAACATTTGGACACAGAGGGCAGAAACATCTGTGTCCCAAACGGTCAAGAATCTGGATCAGAATGAAAACATCTGAATTCAGAATGCTCAGCAAAACAGTTATGGGGTGTCAACTGTGCAAGTCATTGTATTAAGTACTAAGGGAGAAACAAGGATGAATAAATTGTGTTCTGCTCTCAAGGAGCTCACAGTCCAGTGGAGGGAAAAGATATGTGCAAGTTACTGTAACACAAAATTAAACATAATAAGTTCAAGCGAGATTTTCAAAGTGTTATAAGATTTTTTTTAAGGAGGAGAGAATTTTTGGCTGGGAAACAGAGAAATTCTCATGGAAGAGAGAGCACTTGAACTGAGTTTTGAAGAATGGGTAGGATTTCAACAGGTGAAGGTGAGGTAGAGGCATAGGGAATGGTATAAACAAAGGCATGGAAGGATGTAATAATTGCTATTAATAATAATAACTAAGGTTTATATGGTTCTTTGAGATTTAAAAATATTTATATACATTATATCTTATTTGATTTTCATAATGATCTTGTGAAATTGGTCCTATCATTTTCTCCATTTTATAGATGGGAAAACTGAGGCTGAGAGATTTGCCCTTGATCCAAACACAGCAAGTAAGTATCTGATGATAGAATTTGAAATCCAGTCTTTTTGATCCCAAGTCCAACACTTTTTCCTCTTAGATAGTATGGGATATACTTATGAATACATGAATAAACTAGCTTGGCTGGAGCATGAAGGATATAAAGGAGAGTTGTGTGGGTACAGACTTGTGGCCAGACTGTAGAAAGCCTTAAATGCCAGGCTAAGAAGTTTGGATTTGATTCATTAGGCGTGTAGAGCTACTGAAGCTTTTAGAATTCAGGAGTGATGTGGTCAGAGTTGTCCTTTAGGAGGATTAATCTGGCAGTGATGTGTCAAAAGGGAAAGAGATTGGAGGATTAGTAGCAAGGAGAATAATTGAGGCTATTATAATAGTCTGGGCAAGAGATAATCAGATCCTGAATTAGGGTGGTGGTGACAGTGGAAGTAGAAGGAAGGGGACAGGTGGAAGAGTCAGGAGATAGGATTAATAATGATAGTGCCAAGGATGATGCCACTTTCTATTGTGGAGAGAGGTTGGTATGCAGAAAATATCTCTAGAGGGATCCAAGAGGGTTGGTCCTGGGATGGAGCACTCACATAGATCATCCAGGAGGCATATCTCTCCTTGAGGTTGTATAGCACAGCAGGCTCATGTAGGAAGGTCAGCATAGCCATGTCCTCAATCTTGTCGAACTTGGGTGGGTTCTGCTGCATAACCTGGTCTTCTTTCACTGTCACCGTCTAAACAGACCACATCCCATCATCAGATTACACATTCCCAATTCAGTCTTCTTATACTCTTGGAGAAACATCAGGAATTAAGGTCCACTGGGAAAGGGATGGCTAAGGATTACTGATAGGATTGGAGATGGTTGGGAGATTGGAGTCAGATCTTTTGGAGGGAGGCGGAAGACTAGGAAGTTGAAGGGAAGGAGAATCAGGATCCCCAAAGAAGAAGGGAAGTTTGAGGCTGGTAAGATAGTATAAATCCCTTAGATGGAGGAAGAATGGGACACCTTTGGGTTCATGACACAGGATCTAGGATGTATTCAACACAGCTGACCCATTTTGGGACCTCTAGCTTTCTCCACCCATCCTGACTCACCTTGCCGTTCTCAGTCTCGGCGGTGACTTTGCCCCCTTCCCGAGATATAATCTTGGCCTTGACAAACTCTTCCTTGTCATCAGGCACAAAGACATCCTTCTTGAGGTCAAAGGCCCGGGTTTGTGCCTCTAGCCTCTCCTTCTCCGACTTTCGAAGGAAGGGGGCAGCTGCCCCAAATGCAGCCATCTCAGCATCACCCATGGCTATGCCTGAATGGGGAAAGAAACAGACTGACCTCTCTGCCTCCTCCTTCTTCCTTTCCAGTCCCCCCAATAAGATTACACCTTATGATACACCTCCTGTTTCCTCAGCCCACCTCTTCTAAAGATGAGCAGTCAAGCAACTGATCTCTAACAGCAAAAGAAAATGAAGTAGAGGATATTTGGGGAGACACCCCATTAGGAAGAGGTGTTTGTGCTTTGAGCTCAGGCTCTGTGGGTTGGAGGGTTTCTTTAGGTGTGCCCCTTTCCCTTTCCCTCTTTTCATTCCTCCAATGGTATATGCTCCCTATGATTTCCAAGTCACTATCAGGAGATCCCTTGTGGAAGGCAGGGAGTAGGGAGAGCTGCCTAACTTCCCAAGCTCTGGGGTTGCTGGACTCTACATCTCCCTTCCCTTCCTCTCATGCCCTCCCCCCCCCCCCACTTACCTTGGCTTCTCCTCAAATGGGTCTGCAGGAGAGGAGAGAGGAACACAAGCCTGCAGGGGACCTGGGAAGCAGAAGAAAAAGCCAGAGATTGAGAACAGGAGGCCCCCTACCTCACAGCCTGGCAAATACCATCACCTTTGCCCTTCTCTAGCTGATCCTGCCCCTCACTTTCCTTCGTTCTGGTTGTCCTTTGGAGCTCATGTATGTCCCCACCTCTACCCCCATCCCTTGGGTTTGGGGGTAAGGGTGGTCAGCTTTGCTGTTCCCCTCCCCTTTCTCTTCTCTCAGACATCATTAGATCAAAGCTTTAGTCCCAACAGCTGCAAGTTGGTTTCCTCCTGGTAATTAAGCCTTGAGCCTTAATCTTCCTCATTCCTTCAGACAATTTGGAAGATAATCCCACCCCTGCTCATTCCATGCATGTGTTTGTGGTTTATAGAAAGTGTGGCTACTAATGAATACCTCTAATTTCCATAAACCACTAGACTCATCAGTCTCACTATACTAGAAAGACACCTAAAGCATGCTAAACCAATTTGTCTTTGGGTACATCCATTCACTCAAAGGGTAAACTGCACTCTATGCACCCCAAGCCAGAAACCAGACATGCCGATCATATACACCCATCACATATGTACATCTCCTCATAGGAACTCTCTCCCTCCCTTCCCCCACCCCACACAGATACATGCTCACATTCCAAACACACATACTCCCTTCCTTCCTTCCCTTCCCTTCCCTTCCTTCTTTCTTCCTTCCTTCCTTCCTTCCTTCCTTCTTCTTCTTCTTTTCTGTCTGTCTGTCTGTCTGTCTGTCTGTCTTCTCTGTCTGTCTCTTCCTCTCTTTCCTTTTGTCTCTTCCCTTTCCTTTTGTCAGTATCAATTCTAAGAGCAATAAAAGCTAGGTAATTGGGGTTAAGTGATTTGCCCAGGGTCATACAGATAGGAAGAATTTGAGGTAGATTAGTGTGGTGCTCTATCCACTGTGCTACCTACCTGTCCCTACAAATACATACACTTTCTAATGAATACCTATACTCCCAATATGTACACCAGCCTCTTATAAAAGACAGTGTTGTGTAGGGGTAGCTGATGGCTCAGTGGATAGAACTCAGGATGGGGCTCAGGAAGACCTGAGTCCAAATCCCACATCAGACATTTTTTTAACCATGGGATCCTGAATGAATTAACTGCTTTGTGCCTCAGTTTCCTCAGTTGTAAAACAAGAAAAATAATAGTATCCACTTCATAGGATTGTTATGAGGCTCAAATAAATTACCATCTGTAAAGTGCTATATAAATGTTGGCTCTATATGTATATGTATATATGGTCAGCCTTGGAGAAAGCACTGAATTCAAGTCTTGCCTCTGATGCATTCTGGCTGTGTGAGCCTAAGAAAATCCCTTCATCTCTCTGTTTTAGTGAGCTCTCCAGCTTCTTTTGCTGATCTCCCCCAGTTAAAGTAGCTCCCACCAAATAATTTCCCCTTGCTAAAGAAATCATAGGTCTGGACCACATCCCTCCCACGCTTGTCCCTAAAGCAGATTCAAATGTCATACAAACATATTTACATAATAATCATTAGGAGACAGTGCTAGTTTTGTACTTAAGAAAGCAGGAGTTTAAATCTCAGCTCTTCTACTTACTAGTTGTATAACTTTGGGAAAGTTCCTTAACTATCTTGTGGGATGATGTTGGCAAAGTACTTGATATAACAACAACAACAACAACAACAACAACAACAATTCCTGTATTTATACTGCTTTAAAGTTTGCCAAGCACTTTGCCCACAACACTAGGAGTCAGAGATTACAAGTATTAACCCTTTTTAAAAAACTAGTGTAGAAAATGAGGCACAGAGAAATTAAGTGACTTGCTCAGGTACAGCTAATAAATTCTGCTCAAGTCAGAGTCATTGGTTTTAGAGCTGAAAAGAACTTTGTGGTCCTCAGTCATTTCAGTCATGTCCTACTCTTTGTGACCCCATTTGGGATTTTCTTGGCCAAAATACTGGAGTAGTTTGCCATTTCCCTTCCCCATCTCATTTTATAAATGAAGAAACTAAAGCAAAACAGGGTTACATGACTTGTCCAGGGTCACACAGTTACCTAGAAAGTGTCTGAAGCCAGATTAGAACCCAGGAAGATGTGACTCTCTATCCACTGTTGTCACCATCATCTAATCTAAACCTTCCCCTTTTTTAGATGAGGAAACCAAGACCTAAAGAGGTTTCACAACTTTCCCAATGCTATAGAAGTAGTAAGGGGCAGAGGCAGTAATTCAAAGCCAAGGATGCCTAATCCAGTGTTTTTTCTTAGATTCAGACTTTCTGATTCCAAGACCAGTATTCCATTTATATGCATGTATAATATACATATATAAACACACAACATATACATATATGCACAATATGTGTATACACACATATAACATACATGTATGAATCTCACTTACACGTATGCATGTCATCAGGTGCACATGTGTGCCCAGGGATATATCTCTATAGCTGATAGATATGTATCATATATACAATATATACCTATAGATATATGTATCTAATCTATATATTATATACCTATAGATAGATATAATATGTATATCTAATATCTATCTATATTCTAGACACCTGTAAATATATATAATATATGTATCAAATATCTACCTATATATTATATGCCTATATATTGTAACATGTAATATATTTTTATATATTATAATACTATATATACCTACCTGATGTTATACATACATACATGCTAGTGGGATTCACTCCTAAGTATCTGCATAATACCCAGGCTCACAGATGTACATTATACATATTGGACATGTTTTAATATGTCCCATGTTTTCTGATGTCCAACAAGTGGTATAAGTTCCATAAAGTCTCATGGTCTCTGCTATCCCCACTTCCGCTAGAGTGGGGGGGAGGGCATGCCCTTAGCGATTTACTCTTTCTAAATACCCTTCTCCACTCTGACTTATCAAGACAGGGACCCACAGATTTATAAAACCCCAATTTCATCTGCCACATTCACCCACCCCTTATCTATCCCGCACCCCCCACCCCCATGCAGGTAACCAGGCACCTACTTTCGTGGAAATCTCTTTTCATACATGCCTTCCCCCTGGCAAACACACATGCGCCCCCTTCCTCATCCCAGGTGGGCCCTCTGATAACCGTTCCATACATCCCCCCCAGAGCCTCGTCTTTCCGTCAGGTCCACCTGCACAGGTGCGCAACTCCACCCCAAACCCCCGGGGATAACTAGAGCCATCCCTGGAAGCCAATCTCTTCTTTGTGGGCGCCTCCTCCTGTCCCCTCCCCATTCACGGTGGCCCAGGCAGATGGCGGGGAGGTCACAGGCTCACCACTCCTACCTGAGATTAACAAGTCAGACAGACAGAGAGACAAGGAGAGAAGAATGTGGAAGCCGCGCTGGTCTCAGGGGCCTTATATACGGAACTGAAGGGTGCTCCCACCCCCACCCGCACCCCGTCCCTAGCCGGATTTAGAAAGGGCTGTTGTCACCAGAAGCATTTCCCCCAGCCCCCCTCCCCCCTTTCCAAGCAACGTTCTCCCCCACCCCCCTGAGGGATAGGAAACAATTGGAAGTGGTCGTCATTGTTATGGCACGGAGATCTCGCAGGGTCTGAGTTCCAGAGGGCGGGGGCAGCTCCAAAGGGAGCAAAAAATATCTCCCTGGCCAAGCCTCGCATTCCACAGCTGGCAGGAGTAGGGAGCCCACCAAAAGGGAGAAAGCACAGACAGGCCCTCCCGAACCCCTAGTTCAGACCTGCTGCCATCTCTCCTCCTTCCAGCCCCTGGCACTGCCCCTGCCCCCTTCGTGCTCACTGGAGCCTCCCTGCTCCACATTCCCCGGACCTTCTTCCAAACTTCATGGCTTAGGCTTGCAGAGCTGAGTGTCACAAGTGAGTTGAGACTGTCGGTGGAACTATAAAGTGGTCCAGCCCTTCTGGAGAACAATTCGGAAGTATACAAGAAAGATCCCCAAAAGTACAGACTCTATGACCCATCAGTAGCCTGAGAAGGAAATGAACAGAAGGAAAGACGTCATAGGGACGAGAAAATGTATATGAATCCTTTTCGGACAATTAGAAACGAAACAGGTACCCATTTAGTTGGGGAAAAAATACCTGAACAAATTGTGGTATCTGGATACACTAAAATAGTATGGAATAAAGGAAAGAGGAACACGCATTTATATATTTATACAGCATCTACTAGTTTCAAGATATTATCTCGATGAATCTGGAGAGAAAGGAATGAGAATTTATGAAGCCCCTACTATGTGCTAGCCACTTTTCAAATCTTATCTCATTTGATCCTCACAACAATCCTGTGAGGTAGGTGCTCTTATTATCCCCATTTTATAGTTAAAGAAACTGAGGAACATAGATGGTAAGTGACTTGTCCTGGGTCACACAGCCAGTAAACATTTAAGGTTGTAATTGAACTTGGGTATTCTTGATTCCAAGCACAGCTTTCTCTTCCCTCCATCAACTTAGCTGCCCCTATGTTGTCTGTTTGGTGTTTTTTTGTTTTGTTTTGTTTTTCACACAGAAAGAAACCCAATGAAAGTGAAATATTCAGAGAAATTCTCAGAAGACTTCCATGAAAGAGTGAAAATTACAGAACTGGAGAAGAATTTATATAGTGACCTCAGTAATGGAGAAGAAAAGGAGATTGAAAGACATTAGTTTCTTATACAATCCTTTTTTCTTGTCCTTTTGTTTATTGATATGTTTGTGGTTTTTTTATAACTCCTAAGTTCATAATACTTAAAAAAGTAAATGAAATAAATGGGAAGAATGCAAGATGTAAGAAATTTGAATGATTGACTAGTCCTGACTTTAGAGCGTGAATCATACTTCCAACCACTCCAAAGTGATGGACCAGAGACAGAGAAAAAGGTACTGGTTATCAGGCATGACCAGTGTGTGGATCTGCTTTGTTAAAAGGGAGGATTCTATTGGGGGAAGGAAGAGAAGGGGAACAAGTATTTAGTAAGCGCCTACTGTATGTGTTTTACAGATATGAGAAGATGATATGAAAAAATCAATAAAAAAATTTTAATCATGAAGGAGTTGGAGCAGTAGAGGAAGATGGCAATGGGAAGTAGGGAAGGAAGGGAAAGAAGTGGGGTGATGGAAGGGGACATCTAGAAGATGTGAAATTCTAAAATAGAAAGGATGTTACATTGGAAATAGAGAGATGGAAACCTCTGCCCCTGACTTCTTTAAACTATTTAGTTACAGCAATACAATGATCCAGGACAATTCTGAGGGATTTATGAAAAAGAATGCTATCCACTTCCAGTGAAAGAACTGTTGGAGCAAAAATGCAGATGAAAACATATGATTTATCACTTGTTTATTTAGGTATATGTTTTGGGGTTTGGGTTTTATAAGATTATTCACTTATAAAAAAGGAATAATATGGAAAAATTTAAAAACTATCAAAAAATAAGCTAGTTAATTTTTAGAGGCTTGTAGAATTTCAGTCACAAGGGACTTTAGGTAGCAGACATTTATAAGGTTTTTTTATGGTTTCCGAAATGCTTTATGCACATCACTCTGATTTTCTCCACACCTTTGCAGGTAGTATCATTTCCATTTTACAGATGAGAAAACTGAGGTCTAGGAAAGAAATAATTCAATGAAGCTTACGCCGAGGCTCATTAGTGGCAGAACTCAGATCTCTGAGTCCCTCATTTGGACACCTGTCACTATCACAATCTCTACAAATCTCAGTTTCCTTTTTTAGTTATTCAAGAAGCCTTAAGTCACCTTAGGGTTGTAAGAGTGAATTTCGAAGGATTCCCACCATTAAAACTAGTACTGCCTGTCCTACTCCTTAAAAAGGAAATTCCTATTTAGGCAGAAAAGAAGGCTGATGATGCAGAATGGTCCCCCTTTCCAAAGGAAAGCAGTCAGTGTCAAGTTAGTGTCAAGTCTAGTCTTGACTATGTTGTTAACTAGCTATATGATCTTGCAAATGCCAGTCTCATTGGACTTCAGTTCCATCAGCTGTAAAATCAGTGGATTGAATTTGACTCCATGATGAGAACTAGGGAGGGGGCCAACCAATCTGTACAGAGCAGGGCAGAAATGTATTCTAGTTCTAGTCCTGACTTCTAGTCTTGACTATATTGTTAACTAGCTGTATGATTTTGAGCAAATACCAGTCTCATTGGGCTTCAGTTCTATCACCTGTAAAATCAATGGGTTGAATTTGACTCCATGATTCCATGTCTCCATGATCTTACATAGATTTGGGAGTGTAAAGGCAAGGATGGTTCTTTGTCAAGGGGAGTCAAAGCCCTTTCCAGCTCTCTATCCATGGTCTTATATTTCACACAGTCTAATTTAAAAGCCCCCTTGCTGGAATTTTCTTCTCATCTAGTGTGGATTAATTCCTCTGAACTAGCTATCACTTTGGACATCAGAGAAGACTAATCCAGAGAAGAGGCAGCATGGGATAGTGGCTTGAGACAGGACTTATCCTCAGATACTTACTAACTGGGTGGTCAAGGGAAAAGCAATCAACCTATTAAGTTTCAGTTTCTTTATCTGTTAAATGGAAATCATATTTGCCCCACAGGTCTGTGGGGTGAACCTAGTCCCCTGCTGGTGACATATGCACCAGGAAAGACTCCGATGGTCCTGAATTGGACTCTGCAAAGACTTTGCAGAAAGGTCAAGTGCATTAGAAGATATGCCTAGGGAAGCCAGAGGCAGGACTGAATGCATGATTTTCCCTCTGTCTCTTTTAGCCATCACAGACACAGGTTACCTCCCTCTCCCAGTCTGGGGTACAGGTTCCTGAGATACTGCTTAGGTGAGAGCTTGTTCATTTCAAAGTTAATGTCCTAATTATGGGCATCATTTTTTCTCTGGAGGTGGGATTGGGATCTTACCTTTCTACAGTCTATTCAACAGAGATCCATCACGCTTTATTTGCCCTACAACAGATTTATAATTTTAATTCTTGGTTTTGGAGCTACCAGCCTGCTGGGGGAAACTGGAAAAGAGAAGAACTTTTCAATTTTGCTCCCTAACTAAATCTGATGCCTTAGGGACTCATATTGGGGATAGTAGGGACTTCCTAGGAATCATCTATTCTTTCTCCCAGTCTCTAGATTTCACCTCCACCATCCCAGACAGCTGGATGTCTCTGTTGTCCTTAAAGACCCCCACAAGACCCCTCAGACACCTGCTCTAATGTTTCACACCCCCACCTGTCAAGGAAACCTCCTTTTTTCCGGGCAGCTGTCCAGGCTAAATAGTTTTGCAAACCTTTTAGAGAAGTTAAACTCTGAGCATAAACCTAGAGCTCCTGGCTGTAAGCCATCCCGGTGTGCTTGGGACCCACTTTCCAAGCAAGAATAGCCCTGGAGCTATGGAGAAAGGGGATATTGCCTGTCGAGGGGAGGGAGGGAGGGGGGAAGAGTCATGGATGAGAACAAAAGAAAGAAGATGGCTACAAATGGCTATAAATAAAAAGGAGCAGAAGGGAGGGCTGCCCTGCTGAGGAAAGCCAAATAAGGCTTGGAGTGGAAGGAAGGTGAATCTGGGCATCCTCTCCCCTCCTCCCCTCATTGTGCCTGCTTTGTCTGGGCTCTGTGTCACCACCCCAGAGATCAAGTGTCAGGCCCCAAACAGGGATCACTTGTGCAGTTCTGGGGAAAGCAGCTAAAATTATCCCCAAGGCAGAAGAGGGAGATAGGGCAACTAGTGGGCAAGAGGAAAAGGGAGCAGAGACCCAGATGGAAGGGGGAGAAGGGGGAGGCACCACCAGAGGAGACACAAAGAGGGAAATGGAGAGAGACAGAGACAGAGACAGAAAGACAGAGAGAGGCAAAGAGGGAAAGAAAAAAAAGCGCGAGAGAGAGAGAGAGAGAGAGAGAGAGAGAGAGAGAGAGAGAGAGAGAGCAGAAGAAAGGAAACCTGAGCCTTCCTGCCTTGGGATAATGGAGTAATTTGGGGTCCAGGCTGCCCTGTAAAGAGTCTCTGGCTAGGGTGGGCCATCTCCCCCTCCAGGACTCCACACGAGCCAGGGATTAGAGGGCTGAGCTCAGAGCCTATATCAGGTTTCCTTTTCCAAACAGCTGCTCTTCCCTCTCCCTCTTTGTCTTCTAACATGCTCCTGACTCTTTTGTATTTTCTGCCTGCTCCCCCGCCCCCCAGTCTCTGCCCTCAGACAGACAGCCGGCAGCTGGAGAGTAGGGGGAGGAGGGCTGACCGAGTTGTCCTGGGGACAGGGAGACATGGCTCTGGGACTTTCTTTGGGTTAGCGGTGGAGGTAGAGGTGTTCTCTATAATGGCACAGAGGGGGGACAAGTGGAGATAGTCACAGGAAACTTGTTGGCAGGGAGAGGTCAAACTAGACCCTGGGGTCAGGCCAGACTTATCAGTGGTCCTCCAAAACAAATCGAGAACTGTTGTGAGGAGGATTACTTAATTGACACACTCCAATTCTTTTGGATGGAGAAAGCCAGGCTCCCCGCCCCCCCCCCCAAGTGCTTGATCTTTAGCATTTGTTCCATGTCAGCTAATGGACTGGATATACTGAGGTAAGGAGCAGTTAGGTGGCACCTGTATCAGGCATCTGGAAGCCTCATCCCCCTGATGACCTCAAACACTAGCTGTGTGACCCTGGCCAAGTCACTTAACCCTGTTTGCCTCAGTTCTTCATCTGTCAGATTGAGCTGGGGAAGGAAATGGCAACCCTCTCCAGTATCTTCCATTTATTTATTTAAAATACTTTTCCCATGATTACATGATTCATTTTCTCTCCCTCCCCTTTTCCAACACCCCTCCCAGAACTGATATGCAATTCCATTTCTCCAGTATCTTTGTCAAGAAAATACCCAATGGAGGGGCAGCTAGGAGGCTCAGTGGGTAGAGAGCATGACCTAGAAATGAGAGATTTAAAATCTAACCTCAGATCCTTCCAACTGTGTGACCCTGAGCAAGTCCCTTAACCCCCATTACCTAGCCCTACTGCTTTTCCACCTTGGAACTAATACTTAGTATTGATTCTAAGATAGGAGGCAAGGGTTAAAAAAAACCCAAACAAGTAAAATCCCAAATGGGAAGAGTCAGACATGACTGGAAAATAACTAGAAAACAATAATAATGACAAAAGTACTGAGGCATCATTAGTTTATTTTTTTAATTAGCAAGCATTTTAAATTAATCTGTCCCTCCTTTATACCCCTCCTTTGAAAAAAATTATTTAAAAGAAAAGGAAAACCAAAACCCTTAACTCACAACTGCATAGCCCAACAAAACAAATTCTCACATTAGGCATGCTTGAAAATGTATCTCTTTCTATATTTTAAGTTCATTACCTCTAACAGGAGATGAGTGGTGGGATTCATCTTCATTCTTTTGGATTCACGGTAGACTTTTGGATATGCAGCCCATTACTGGATATTGAATAAATGCTTACAATCTAGCACTCAGGGAAGCAGCAGCTTGTTTCTTCACCCAAAAACATTGGGGTATGGCCTGGATTTGGTCTGGAGGAGCATTGATAAGTCAAACTTGGCTCGGGGGGGCCTGCTTTGACGTCTCTATGGTCATTACTATACTGTGGCCACCTCCCACTGGTTCCCCTTGACTCCACTGTCACTATTTCCATACCTGCGTAGCAGAAATCAGAGTTCTAAAGTCTTTCAAAGTTGTTTTTCTTTATAATGATCATTGTATAGATTGTTCTTCTAATTCTGTCCATTTGGCTCTGTATGTTCATAAAGGTCTTCCCAGTTTCCTCTGAAATATCCATTTCATCATTTTTATGGCACAATAGGTGTATAAAGGATGTTCTGGGAGGCCTAGCACCATGTGAGGGCTCGCCAAATCCTTCTCAGGGCTGCTCTTTCACCTTTGGTGTCCACCTTTCACCCAACTCTCACCTGTGCGCATCAGATACACTCCATCTCAACAGATGGGCTAAACCAGGTTGAGAGTAAACAATAGGTCTTGAACCTGTCCTTGAATTGGGGGAATGTCTACTCCAAGGGAGTGAAGTCATCCCCTGATGGAATGAGCAGATGAGAACAATTTGTTCCGATGGCCATGGAGGCAGCTGAAGAAGATGCTGTGGTATACTTAGAGCTTGGTAAGACTTCAAAGATGACACGCGCTGCATCCTAGGCCATCGCCAGTCATCTGACCACTAGACTTCAATGATTCTGGAAGAAAGTGAGGCTAATGTGCAACTCTGCCTTACTTAAATCCAATTCATGTATTGAAAACAGTAATAATATGACTTGTTGGCTCCAAGAGGGGGGAGGGAAAGGATGTGAATCATGTAACTATGAAAAAATATTCTAAATTGGTTAAATAAATAAATACATTTAAAAAAATCCAATTCATGCACAAGTCAAGACCTTGTGACACCATCGATCTTCTTTGAAATCAAAGGATGAATGATAACACAGAGCAATGATATTCCATCATATTCACATACCACAGTTTGTTTAGCCACTCCCTCACAGGATGCTCCCTTAGTTTCCAAATGACAATTATGGGGGGGAAAGCTACTTTAAATATGGAAGGGCACCCTCATCTATGGTTTTGCTTTCCATGATTTCAGTTATCTACAGTGAACCAAGAAGGTCCAGAGGTCCTGCCCTCCATCTACATGGAGTCAGCAGGTGTTTACTTATGTCTGTGATTTCATTCACCTTTGGTAGGTCTTGGAATTTATCCCCCACAGATAGGAGACCCTCCTATTTTTGTACATATTGATTGCTTTGGTGTATTATCCCATTAGCAGTGTAGCTGGGTCAAAAGTTTGGCACTATTGTCTTCATAGGTTGGATCAGTTTAACTTGCTAGATGGTGACAGGTAATGAGCTGCTTGATTTACCAAGTTCAAGGATATTCTTGTTCTTGCTGAAAGCCTTTGGCTTGAAAAGTTCAGGAACTTGACTCAATTTGGAGCTTCTCTAAAGAGTTTGATTTGCTGAATGGTGAGCCTAGATGATCCTGGGAGGATAACAAAGGCCAAAATAAATACCAAAGGCTGCCTAACAAGAGTTTGAACCCTCAAGAGAAGAAAAAGATTAGTTTATTTTCTGATTGAAGAGATCTCCCAGATCTCAAATGAAGGTTGTATGTGTGTATATTTGTGTGTGTGTGTGTGTGTATGTGTATGTGTGTGTGTGTGTGGTGTGTGTATGTGGTGGATCCAGATTGGCTTGAGATATGGCACACAGGGTCTATTGGATCATGAAATGATCTCTGCAGTAATGCCTAAAATGTTCTGGGAGAAAATCGGAAAGAGCTAGATATTTGGTCATGAAATAACTATACCAACTCCATATAAAAATAATCTAATAGAGTAAACACCATGGAAATTTTTCCTAAAATCTGAAGTCTTCCTGTTTATACATACTCATCCTTGAGAGATGGTGTCTCCTCCTCCAAGTTTGGATCCACTTGGGTTCCAACTCTGTGATCCTGCATTGGCATCTCAGGAGTCCTGCATCATCCTCCTACTTCTCTCTGACTGAGACCATTCTTGGGGTGGTGCCGATGGTTGCTTCCCTTAGGGTTGCCAAGCCTGGAACAACCCTGGGCATGGGGATCAGGCAGAGACCATGGGATTTATTGGGACCTGAGGAGAATGTGCTTGATGAGGGGGCCAAGAGACCGGGGAGCTAATAGTTGGCTGTGTACCCCTTCCTGGGGGAGAAGAGATTCCCTGCCTGTTCCACTGACCCACTGTCCTTACCAAGAGGTATCCCCACTTCCTTAAGTACAGCTCCTGAGCTAGTCTTCCTCTAACCTACCTCACTACCCAATCTCCACTCCTTACCATTAAGCAGAATCTAAGATATGTGCCTCAGCCATTTTCTAGGGAGAGAGCAATAAAGTTGACAATGGAGCCAGAAGAATCAGCCAAGAGAAGGGATTTTCTCTGAGCATCTATTCCAGCTCTCTATGGGTCCCCATGTCCTCATAACAGTGTCCCCACCAATCAGTGAATCTAAAAGCATGCTACTGATCCCATACTCCATATATACATCTACCACAGGGCATATAAACATGTCCAAGAAATGATCCTTACACTTAAACTTCCAATCTATCTGAGAGACAAATCTAAGTTGCATGAAACAGAGAGTACTACTACCAACAACAACGGCAGCCATTAATATGTCATTTTAAAGCATTCTACATACTTCATATGCATTATCTCATTTGAGCTTCACAATGACTTTTTAAGTAAGTATGGCAGATATCGTTATACCCATTTTATAGATAAAGAAACCAAGGGTCAGAAAGGTTAAGTGATTTACTCATGGTCATATAACTGGTTTCAGAGGTGGGATTTGAATACTAATCTTCCTGACTCTGAGTCCAACACTCTATTCACTCTATTACAATGATGTTAAAGTAATAGAGGGAAGTTAAAGTAGTATAGTAGTAGAAAGATCTGGATTTGCAGTCTGTTCTCTGGAGCAGATTAATAAACAATGTGACCCTAATGGTAACAGTTAAAAAAATTCAGAGCAAGGAGAGATCACTATGAATTCAGTATTCAGGAAAGGCTTCATGGTCCTTGAAGAGATGAGTTGGATTTAGATAAGCCATGGTTTGGAGAGAGAGGAAATTCTAGGGATGGAAACTTTAGTATGAGTAAAGACCCGGAGGCTGGAATGAGCATCATGTGTCTGATGGAAATACTTGCTTCACTAGATTTGGGGGTCCACATGACGTTGTACAATATATTGAGGGGCAGCGTGGTGGTATGCAGAAAGAGCCCTCAATGGGGAATCAGAGGACCTAAGCTCACATCTGAGTTCTGCTCTTCAGGTTCTAAATTCTATGCGCCTATCAAGTTGGACAGAAAAGGTAAGATTAGAATGTGTTGGGCTTTGAATTCCATGCTCAAGGGTTTGGACTTTGTCCTGATAGTAATAACAAGGAGACTATACAGTGCAATTAATCATAATTAGTGCAGTTTTAAACTGCATTAATATTTTTAGGACACCCTGTATATAGATGGGCAGGTGAGTGCCATTATCCTGATGTGATGAGAGGGAATTGATGTGGTTTAGTGAGAAAAAACTTTGGATTTGGAATCAGAGTAATGGAGTTGTCTAGATTCTATTATTGACTAATCCTGTGACTTTAAGCCAGTTTCTTTCCCTCTCAGTGTTTCAGTTTTCTTATCAATATTATGTGATAATTGGGTTCATAGCTGACTCAAAGACTTATTGAGAGAAGTTGGAACCATAGCGAGGATCGAGGTCTCCTGATTCCAAGACTGTTCAGTGCTCTTTATATTACTGTATCCTCTCTTACAATCATGAATCCAGCTTCCTCCTTCTCACTTTCAGCTCCTAGATGGATGCTCTGGGAAACTTCCAGCAAAGTTGTTTCAAACAGTGGCTCCCATCTCTCAGTCTCTTGACTGAATGCTACTCCCTAAACTCCAGGGTACAACGTCAATTCGATTAGTCTATCTAAGATGGGATATAAGACTGGAGAACTGGGAGAGACCCTGGTGATCTGGAAACCTGAGCAGCCCCCAAATAACTCAGCTTCTTCTACTTATTTATCCCCTTTGTTTATTTGTCCAGAAAGACAGAATTCTTAGTCTGTAAAGCATAGTTTGTCACTTCTCTCTTGCTGCCTCCACTCTGTGGTCTGGCATCCAGAAAACTTCCTAACCTTTCAGAGGAAACCACCTGGCAGAGCACCAAGGGACTGGCAAAATACTAGCTGATGGTCTGATTTTCCTGGTCTTTGGTAGCTTTGCAGTTTCCCTGGTGTTGGATATGTGCATGTATTTTTAGCACTGTATTTTTCCTTTAATCATGGAGGATTTATAAGAAAATGTGGAGAGAAACCACTTTCACCAAGAAGGATTGGAAGGGCTATAATTGTTCATCAATAGAGGGAGTGCCCTCTCTGATGAAATCACAAATCTACAAAAGTACAAAAGTATTTTGTTAAATATGTGTCTTCATTCTGTTTCAACAAATTTTGGAAATCTAACAGTAGCATGAATGGTCCAGATCTTACAAAAGAGGATGAGGAAAAGAGAAGACACGATCATATTTTCCCTGGGTTTTAGACCCTTGGAGGTCAAATATGAGATAGAGAAGATTGGGAAGCTAAGTATTATCAGCCAGCCAATGGAATCTCATGCTTAGAGGGATTTGGGAATTCTACTTTTTTTTTAACCAGTGCTGAGACTCTTAGTTTTCCCATCTAAGTACAAAAACAGCTTCTACTCTTAGATAGTCATCCTATATCTTTGTGCTTTGAATTCACTGGATAAAAATTGCTAGAGGAGTTCTGAGTACAAGAAAAGAGATGGAAACAGGAAGTAGTTGGTTGAGAGGGGAAACTGGCTGAGGATATGGGTGACTTCAGCAGGAGGCAAAGAGATAGCAGGGGAAAGTAGAAACCTAAGTGGGGGGGGGGGGGAAAGGAAGAATGGCAGGGGATTTGATGGGATTGGAAAAGCAATGGTTTTTCAGAGAGAAGGAAAAACAAGGGACAGATTGGAAAGGCCAGCAATGACAGGAAAATGGTAGCTATGAAAATTATAGAATGGTAGATAGGAGGTTGGTGACCTTGTCTAGTCAAACCCAAGGGCAGAATCTCATGGCCCTGAGCAGGCGGGGAAGGGGCACGTGTTGTCCAGCCCTGCCCCTCTGGCCTCTTTGCCCCTGAGATTATAACCTAGGCTGCCAAGGATGGCTTCATGGGGGTGGTGAGAGGCACACTGAGGCCCTTTTGTGGTTATGTGCTCCTAAGAATAGCTGTGGTTGAGCTGGGGGAGGTGTCTTTTATTGCTAGCGTGTTTTGTGTCTTGTTTCTAGAGGTGTCCTGTGTCTGGTTTCCAGAGGTGATGATGTCTAATTGTCAGGGGGAGCAGGGGCCTCCTGCTAGTCCCCACTCTTGTAACCATTTCTTGCCTGTAGCCCAGGTCCTAGAGTGGGGAAATTTAGGGAGAAGAGGGGTAAAGGAATCATGTTTGTTATTGGGAATAATGAAAGGTATAATGGGAGATGGATGAAAGTGGTTAGAAACATAGAGGGAGGACAAAGGATAAATATGTTAAGACTCAAGATCTGGAACCCAAGGCAGAATTCTGGAGAGTGGGTCAGGTGGGAAAAAAGATTGAGCAGATGGGAAGAGAGGAAAGGATTTGGTTAGAAATGGAAAAAGTAGGGTCACAGTGAGAAAATGAGATGGGTGGGGAGCAGTGAAAGAAGGCAGGTGGGAGGGAAAGGAATTGAGAAAGCAGACAGAATGGCAGAAGGGACACAAAGACAAAGGATCAAAACCAGGAATTGGAATAAAAATTAGGAGAAACAAGGAGGGAAAAAGAGAAGGACTAGAGGACATATATAGGGTTAGCATTGAAAGAAGGGAATAAAATGAGAGAGAAAAGGAGGAAGGATTAGAGAGAGTGGACAGACAAAAAGCGATGAGCGGGGAGGGGAGTTCATGGAAAAGCTAGGGAGAAAGGCTCTCAAACTCCATTCCTTTGAGATAACAATGCAGTCCAAATCTCTCCCTAATCTCCCTCCTCCTATTAATAGCCCTCCCTGTGTCCTGTCAGAGTGGAGGCCACAGGTCCCCAGGCTCTGTTCTTAACCTCTATGCCCTTGGCCAGAATGGGGCAGCCAGAACTGCATCAGCATGATCTAGCTCTGGCCATTTTGGACTCTGGGCTCCTGCCTGGGGAACAGTAGGAAGGAGATGGGCCTTCAGAAACAAAAAGAATGAATTAGATGGTTAATTTACAAGGACTTATTGCCTACCTGCTGCATTGAAGAATTGTGCTGATTGCTATGGAATTTGTGGAAATTGCAAAAGAATAAGTGTGAAGAGTTTATAGTCGAGGATATAAAGCATAGAAGAAGTGATGTGAAAACAATTATGAATGTCCAAATATATGTTTTTGTGTCAAGGATAAAAATCTATTTAGTAGAGTGGCAGCTAGGTGCCTCGGGGGATAGAGAGCCAAGTCTCTTGCTTGCATAGTAGCCCCTGGGTTCAATGCTGACCTCAGATACTTCCTAGCTGTGGGCAAGTCACTTAACTCCAATTGCCTAGCTCTTACATCTCTTCTGCTTTGAAACCAATACATAGTACCCATTCTAAGACAAAAGGTAAGCGATTAAAAAAAGAAGAAGAAGAAAACTATCTAATAGAAATTGAAATCACAGAATCTTGGGCAGGGGTTGGGGTTGGAAGTAGGACCTCAGAAGTAATCTGCTTCAGCTGTGTCTATACCTAAAGCTTGAATCCTCTCCACATTTCAGGTAAGTGGTCATACACAGAATATCCCAAAAGTCCTGGTGTAGTTTTAAACATTAGTAGCTTTGGAGACACGCTATAAAGACTTCTTATTTGCCTCCATTGATGGCCAACTTCCTATCTACTAAGGTAGTTCATTAAACTTTTGGATAGCTCAGCTAATTAGTGAATTTTCTTCATACTAAGCCTAAATCTGCCCCCCTCTATCTTCTACCCCATTCTACATAGTGTAGAACAGGCTTAATCCCTTTTTCCATGACAACCTTTCACATTTTCTAAGACAATTTTCCCAAGTCTTCTTTGTAGTTGTTCAGTCTTTTCAGTAACGTCCAACTCTTGGGGAACTCATTAGGGGTTTTCTAGGCAAAGCTACTGGAGAGCTTTGCCATTTCTTTCTCCAGCTCATTTTACAGATAAGGAACTGAGGCAAACAGGGTTAAGTGACTTACCCAGGGTCACACAGCTAGTTCGTATCTAAAGCTAGATTTGAACCCACTAAGTTAAGTCTTCCTGGCTTCAGGCCTGGCAGTCTATCCACTGTACCACCTATCTCCCCACATGTCTTCTCTCTTCTGTGCTAAGTAAGTATCCCTCTTACTTCAAATAGTTCTAAGCTGTGACTTCAGTTGCCTTCCATTCTGATTGCTTTGAGAATATGAGTAAAATGTCCCTTCTAAAATAATAGAAAAAATATAGAGTATCACAAGCTGGACCTGGTTCTCCAGATGTGGTTTAGCCAGGACAGAGTAGCTTGGAACAATCATCTTCCCACTCATGGTGGGCATTATATTTTTGTTAATGCATCACTATTCAGTCCAAGTGACTTTTATCAAGTGCCCACTGTATGCAAGGCACTGTCCTAGGTGCTAGAACAAAAATGAAACCACACACATATTTCCTAGCTCTTAAGGAATTTGTAACCTAGTTGGGGTGGGGGGGGGGGGAAGGGAAAGGAGAACATACAAATAACTTTGATATGAATGTGGAATTCCTCTCTGGGAATCTCACTTGTACTTGAAGTTTGGAATGGGATTGGGGGACGTAAGTGGTTGACCATTCCCTTTTTATGCTATTCTCTATCCTTTAGTTGATTAATAAAGTTAAACATAATGGTGGGTGGCTACCATATGGGAGTATGGACCTGCAGAGTACTCAAAGCTAAGGTAAGAAGGGAAACTATAAAATAACCCTCCTTGCAAAACCCTGGGATTCACTTTCATAAACACACAAGCATCATAGAGTGGATATTATGGGCACACGTATATGCTACACTAGTACAGAGTTCTACACATAGAAAACACACGTCGCCAAGAGGACTACACTTGTGGCACGACAGGGTCTTGATTTCCTTTTCCTTCTCCTGGTGACTTCATGTTGCTCCCACTCTGTACAGCATTCCTGTTGGGGAGATCACTCAGGCTTGGCTCCCTGGGTCTACTCTTCTCTGCAGCTTACTTTTTAACTTCCAGGGTTAACTCTCTCTCTTGAGAAGCAATGACCTAGTTCATTGGATGCTGGACTTAGAGTCAGGAACTCCTGGGTTCAAACTTCGCCTCAGATACGATACCAGCTGTGGTTTAACCTCCCTGGGTTTGTCTATATCTCAATTTCCTTATCTGTAAAATGAGAGAATTGCACTCAAAGGAGTCCTTTAGCTCTACATCTGTGGTCCCATAATTGCAGCTGGATGCTCTGGGCCTTCTATTTGCTGGCTATGGAAGCTGCTACAAGGCAAGTAGCACTGCCTGTAGAACATCAAGGACTCCCTAGCCAAAGATAAGGAGAGAGGAGAGAGAAATCCTCTCTCTGACTCCACCTCAGAGGAAAGGGGGCAATTCTATTTCAAGATCTGAGTTCTTCCATAGCTGGTTTTCTTCTTAACTGTCATAGGTCATACTTCTTTTTCTTTTTAATCCTTACCTTCTCTCTTAGAATCAATACTAAGTATTTGGTTCCAAAGCAGAACAGTAAGGGCCAGGCAACAGGGATTAAGTGACTCTTCTAGGTTCACATAGCTAGGAAGTGTCTGAGGTCAGATCTGAACCCAGGACCTTCTGTCTCCAGGTCTGGCTCTCTGTCCAGGGAGCCACCTAGCTGCCTCCATAGCTCACACTTTTCAGAGAGCATTTGTCTTACTTTTTCAAACACTACCAGGGTTCTTGGCCAGGTAGTGGTTAGCTGCCATCTACTTCCATTATTTGACCTGTCAGGACTTATTTAGACCTTAGGAAGGGGTAACAAGGTATGAATGTGTCTTTGTGCTTTGCTTAAGACATTAATACATCATTGTCTCTGTGTCTTGCCTCTCACTTCTCCAACAGAGACCACTAGATGACTCAATGGACACAGTGCTAGGTCTAGAGTCAGGAAGGCCTGCATTAAAATCTGGCCTCAGACACTTACTAGCTGTGTGACCCTGGGTAAGTCACATAACCTCTGTTTATTTTAATCCACTTGAAAAGGAAATGGCAAGGTCACTCCAGTATCTTAGAAAACCCACAGACAGTATTGGTGGCTATGGTCTATGGGGTCATGAAGAGCCAGACATGACTAAATGATTGAACCAAAACAGTCCTAATGAACTACCCTCTCACTATACAAGTATAGATATGATAAGTACAGAGGAGAGTTCAGAATTCAAATTCAGAAGATCTGAAAAAGTAGAGGATAATTATTGGCTATATATCTGAGGAGACTTCATGGACCAGGTGATACTCAACCTAGATCCTGAAGTTAAAAGAAGGTTTAACAGGAGGACATTCCATGCATGGCACAGTCAAAGACAAGACAATATCAGGGAACTGTATATTATAGTCAGATTAACCCATTTTGCCTAGAACATAAAACATATGTAGGAGAGTATTGAATATTTTATGATACAAATTGGAGCTAGACTGGAAGGTCTTTAATATCAAGCTAAGAAGTTTGTACCATCATCCTTTCCACATCTCAACTTTCCCCATCAAGGTTTTGCTATATTGTAGTCAGCAAAAGAAATTAAATGGGGATTTGGGGGGAGTTTTGTGGAAGCCACAGACAGCATGCAAAGATCAACAGATGACACGTGAAGGTCAAATGACGCAGAAAAAGTTGAGAAACTATATAATCAATACTTAATCCAAGTTTTACAATTAGGTACTGTAAACATGCCATAAAAGAAAAAGAAATCATTCAAACTTCTTCTCTAGTACAAAGAGAGGACCAAAGAATTTTGCACAGGTTTTCTAGATTGCAGGAATGCTGAACCTCTAACCCCCACGATGTGGAATAGATACCTGTATTTTATATCATCAGCAATCAGGAGCCTCTGAAGCAAAGTAATGATCTGGTCAGACTATACCTTGGGAAAATTACTCTGGTGGTAATAGAAAGAATAGTTTGGAGAAAGAAGGGGCTGGCACCAGGTAGGACGCTGTTATAATTGTTTTGGCAAGAGGTAAGAAGGTCGAATGACAGTAGTAGTGTGAGTAAAAAGGAAGGAACGAAAATAAGAGATAATGAGGAGCAAGAATATAGATAGAATTTACCAACTGATTTCATAGGGATTAGGGGGAGAAGAAAAAGTCAAAGACAATGTTGACTTCTGAATCAGGCTAAGAGAGTGATTTGCCATCAAAAGAAAAAAAAGAGAGATTATTAGAAGAAGGAGGATTTGGGAAAAAGAAATTAAGCCCAGTTGGGGCATATTAAACTTGGGATAAGTACACTGGACAGTTAGTGGAGAAGTTGAGCATATAATTAGACACAAGGGGCCAAAAATCAGGAAAGAGTTTAGGGCTGGGGATATAAATTTGAGAGTAATCTGCTCTCAATAGAGGCAATAACTAAAGTGATGTGAATTAATAATGTTGTCAAGTGAAAGAAAATTTAGAGATGAGGCGGGAAAAAAGATGTATATCACATATAGAAGTGAAAGAAGAATAAAAAGTCAATGAAGAAAGCAAAGACCAGTGATAATAGATGTTGACGAAGAACTAGTAGGACTATTATTTCCTTCATCCTGTATATCATATTTCCATCAATAATAAAACATTAAAAATGTTTAATATGACTCTGTTAATATGCAGTCTAGTAGACAATGATGGCATGATAATGGTGGTAAAACAAAGGGAACTGTTTTCTTTTGACCCTTTTTCCAACCTATGCTTGTGTAATTTATTTTTTAACATAAGAATGATATTTTATCTTTATTGCTTCAGAACATAATCTTTTTTTTAAACCTCACCTTCTCTCTTAGTATCAATTCTAAGACAGAAGAACAGCAAGAAAAGGCCAGGCAATCAGGGTTAAGTGATTGCCCAGGACCACACAGCTAGGAAGTGTCTCGGGCCAGATCTGAACTCAGGTCCTCTCAACTCCAAACCTAGTGTTCTATTGATTGAGCCACCAGTTGCCCCTGTAGAAGATAATCTTAATAGATTTGGTCATGATTTCATTTGTACAAAAACATAGATACTGATTCTGTCATCCAGTAGATCAGCTATCTCTCTAAACTTTGTGTCATCTGTAAAATTAATAAACACTCCATTTATATCTTTATTTCAGACATTAGTAAAAGTGTGAAACAAGATGAGACCAAGTAGATAGCTCTGTGGCTCTCCATTTAAGACATTACTTCAGCATGACATTAATTCATAATACTTTGTCCACACATAACCACAGCTCAATGATAGTCTATTGAATTGCATTGCATTTGTTAAATCAATACTCTCTGGAGTCGGTCATTAACCAGTTCTGAAATCATGTAATTGTATTATCATCCAACTTATATCACTTCATCTCATCCACAAGGAAACTATCAAAATCTTTGTCAAATTCTTATTGAAATCTAGGGATATTACATCTATGATGTGTGAATTAAAATATCAAGGAGACCCCAGTTCCAGAGAGACTCATCTCATCACATGGGGTGCCATTGTGTCATATATGTCTTGTGGCAGTATGGCAGTACAGTTCCTGTCCAGTGGAAGTCAAAGTATGTGACATGTCTGATAAGGAGGGGATTGAGGTAAAACCCTGGCCAATTAGAAACTCTGAGTAGGCACACCCTACACCAAGATAAACTCAGAATAGGTGAATTACTTGAATATAAAGAAGGAAACTATAAGTAAATCAGATGAACAAAGAATAGCATATCGCCTCAGATCTTTGGGAAGGGAAAGATTTCAAGACCAAGCAAGAGCTAGGAAAATTTAAAATGTAAAATAAATAATTTTGATTACATTAAATTAAAAAAGGTTTTGTACAAACAAAACTAATGCAACCAAAATTGGAATGGAAACTACAAATTGGGGGGAAAATCTTTATAAAAAAACCTCTGACAAAGGTCTAATTACTCAAATACATAAGGAGCTAAATCAATTGTACAAAAAATCAAACCATTCCCCAGTATGGGCAAGGGACAGGAATAGGCAATTTTCAGATAAAGAAATCAACACTATCAATAAGCACATGAAAAAGTGTTCTCAATCTCTTGTAATTGGAAAAATGCAAATCAAAACAACTGAGGTACCACCTCACAACTGGCAAATCGGCTAATATGACAGCAAAGGAAAGTAATAAATGTTGGAGGGGATGTGGCAAAATTGGGACACTAATGCATTGCTGGTGGAGTTGTGAACTGATCCAACCATTATGGATGGCAATTTGGAACTATGCCTAAAGGGCTTTAAAAGACTGCCTGCCTTTTGATCCAGCCATACCACTGCTGGGTTTGTACCCCAAAGAGATAATAAGGAAAAAGACTTGTACAAAAATATTTATAGCCGCACTCTTTGTGGTGGCAAAAAATTGGAAAATGAGGGTATACCCTTCAATTGGGGAATGGCTAAACAAATTGTGGTATCTGTTGGTGATGGAATACTATTGTGCTCAAAGGAATAATGAACTGAAGGAATTCCATGTGAACTGGAATGACCTCCAGGAATTGATGCAGAGTGAAAGGAGCAGATCCAGGAGAACATTGTACACAGAGACTGATATACTGTGGTACAATAGAACATAATGGACTTCTCTACCAGCAGCAATGCAATGATCCAGGACAATTCTGAAGGACTTATGAGAAAGAACACTACCCACATCCAGAGAAAGAACTGTGGGAGTAGAAACACAGAAGAAAAACAATTGCTTGATCACATTGTTAAATCAATACTCTCTGGAGTCGGTCATTAACCAGTTCTGAAATCATGTAATTGTATTATCATCCAACTTATATCACTTCATCTCATCCACAAGGAAACTATCAAAATCTTTGTCAAATTCTTATTGAAATCTAGGGATATTACATCTATGATGTGTGAATTAAAATATCAAGGAGACCCCAGTTCCAGAGATTGATTGGGGATGCAGACTCTAAATCATCACCCTAGTGCAAATATTAATAATATGGAATTAGATCTTGATCAATGGCACATGTAAAATCCAGTGGAATTGCACATTGGCTATGGGAGGGGGTGGGAGGAGGGGAGAGAAAGAACATGAATCATGGAATCATGGAAAAATATTCTTCATTAATCAATAAAAAAAAAAAAGAAAGAAACTCTGAGTAGGAAGAATTAAACCAGGTTTAAAAGGCCAGTGGGAGAAGCATGATGCTGTCTCGGCCATTTTTTCTTGAGGGACCAGCTCTCCTCTCTCTGCCAGGCAGTCTCCCTCTTATCTGACCAAACAATCTATCCAAGCCAGGGCCAGAGAAGCCCAAAGAGGCTTAGGCTGCTGCCTATTGAGTAGAATGATCTAAAAGAAGAAGCCATGGCCAGTGGCACAATAGGGAACCTGGGTCAAAGAGATATGGCACATCTTGGAGACTTTTTAGTTAGACTGCTCCTCTTTTTTCTCTCTCACTTTTACTAATAAAGAATTATCATTTAATATAAAATCTCCAAAATTAATTTTAATTATAACATGGCTTTACTTTTCTTTTAAATTCTGATATGTTTTCTCTGTCAAAACAGAGTTCGTATCAAATACCCAAACAATCTCCCTTTAGAAAGTACATTACTATTAATGTATAGGGCAGGATTAGGGTATCCTGGGAGCTAAGATGGCAGAGTAAAGGACGCTCAGCACAAACTTCCCAAACACACAAAAATAGAAAATAAAGCTCCTCAAAACAAAGGAAAGCTGGTGGGTTATGCTTCACTGGGTAAGAGGGAGGAGTAGCCCAGGAAGTATAGCACTGGGGGAACCAGCAGAATGTGGACCACCCTACTGCTGCCAAATGGCCTAAGGCAAGGAAACAACAGAGTGGGGGAGCAGTTAAGTGTCAGCCCTACATGCTTTCACAAGGCCTGAGGCAATGAACAGCACAGGAGACAACAGAGAAGTTAACAGCAGGAAATGTAGAATCCATTTGGATAAAGTAGCCAAAAGAAGCTAGCCAGACCACTCCCTGGAAATGTACACTGAGGGAGCCAAACACAAGTGGGCTTATCCCAAGCACCAAAGAAGGTACACAGTAAGCTTGGGATAGCGCTCCCTGTACCCTAGGTGAAGAGCAGGATATAAATATGGAGACAAGGTGATGGAGTGGGGGGGTGTGAGGAATGAAAAGAAAACAACAACAACAAAAAATGAGCAAAAGACAAAGAAAAAAAGCCCTAAGCTTAGAAAGTTACTTTAGGGGCAGGGAAATCAAAATATTAAAGACAACAGCAAAAAGGAAGCCTGTGAAACTCCAAAGGAAAGTAAGAAAAGCCATCAGACCCCAAAAGAACTCTTGGAAGAATTTGAACAGATGCTTAAAAATCAAACAATAAAAGAAATGATAGGATCAACAACTAGGGAATTGGAATGAGGCAAAGAGAAATGGAGGCCAAAAAATGACCCAAGAAAACAACTCTCTAAAGAATAGAATGAGTAGAATCGAGCACATGGAAACTAACAACTACATGAGGCATCAGGAAACAATTAAATAAAATCAAAAGAATGAAAAAAGGAAGAAAATCTGAAATACTTTAACTGGAAAAATAACTAACCTAGAAAAAGGATCCAGGAGAGACAATCTAAGAATCATCAAAATTCCTGAAAACTATGTTCAATAAAAGAAAGCGCATTACTCACCTAAACAGTGAAGCTCCTGGCTATAAAGAAAGGTTGTATCTTTTAGCTTTGAGAGTATGGAACTATCAGTGGTTACTATAAACAGACAGACAATCAGACGACAGAAAGATAGATTTTAAACCATTACCTTCTGTCTTAGAACCAATACTAAATATTGGTTCCAAGATAGAAGAGCAGTAAGGGCTAGGCCATGGGGGTTAAGTGCCTTGCTCTGGGTCACACAGCTGGGAAGTGTCCAAGGTCACATTTGAACCCAGGACATCCTGTCTCTAGATTTAGCTCTCAATCCACTGAGCCACCTAGCTGCCCCCTCACAATTACATTTCTAGGTAAGTTAAACATAGAATTCCTTTCTGGAAGTGACTTATAGAATCTACCAAATTATACTTTGCACTCTGATTCCAAGACTTCTGGGTAAATAAAAATGATTTTCTGAAATAGGATATTCTGGGTTTTTCCCATTATGTTTTTCAGAGAGGTTAATAACTTTAAAAAGTATATCTCTGGGTTCCTTTTTCTAGGTCTGTTATTTAATAGGTTTGTCATATGTTCACCCAGTTTGTTTTTTTTTTTTTTACTTTGCTTCAGTCTTTCTTGTTATAATTTTTTTAAAGTTCCATTTCCTCCATTCTACTGCTTGGTTAAGAACTTTTTTAGCTTCAGTTTAAGGACATTAATTCCATTTCCAAGTTTTTTTATTAGAGTTTTGTAATTTATGGGGAATTATCTTAAATTGTCACCACTTGGGTCTGAAGTATACTTCTATTATATATTCATAATATCATCTGTTTCTTTCTGCTTTCTTTCTCCAATTTCCCCCTGCCTCATATTTTTGGATTTCTAAGAAAGGAAAGAAACATTTATGTAGCACCTACTATATGCCAGGCACTATCCTAAGTGCTTTTCCTTTTTGATATTAACAACCTTATAAGGATTATACTGTTATTATTCCCATTTTACAACTGAGAAAACTAAAATAAATAGAGGTTAAGTGACTTGCCAAAGATCACACAGTTAGAGTGATGCTGGGTTGGAACTCAAATCTTTCTATTTCCAGATCCAGAGCTTTATCTTCTGTGCCATTTATCTACATAGACATATTATCTTGGTATATAGTTACATTTTTTTTAAGCCCTTGTACTTCGGTGTATTGTCTCATAGGTGGAAGATTGGTAAGGGTGGGCAATGGGGGTCAAGTGACTTGCCCAGGGTCACACAGCTGGGTATAGTTACATTTAATGTTGTTCATTGGTTCCACAAAAACATGATTTTGGACAAAATGACATTAGAAGGAGCACTTAGTTCTGTAGAAATAATATTATGTATGCCATAAATGGACGGACCATAGGTTGAATAATGCTATAATCTTTTTAACAATTTTATTTTATTTTTTAAAACCCCTGCCTTCTTAGAATTGATATTAAGGACCAGCCCTAAGGCAGAAGAACAGTAAGGGCTAAGCAATGGGGGTTAAATGACTTGCCCAAGGTCACACAGCTAGAAAGTGTTTGAGGTCAGATTTGGACACAGGACTTCCCATCTCTAGGCCTGGCTCTTTATCCACTGAGCCACCTAGATGCTTTTCTTTCCATGTTTTAAGAAAATTTCAAATTTGTTCTCAGATAATTCCTAGCTGTATGATCCTGGGCAAGTCACTTAACCCCCATTGTCTAGCCCTTACTGTTCTTCTGTGTTGGACTAAAATGGAAGGTAAGGGTTAAAAAAAAATTAACCTGCTCATCATTTCTTAGGCTGTAGTAGTGTTTGTTCATAATCTTGTGCCACAAATTGCGCAGTTTTCCAATTAATGGCCATTAATAATAATCAATAATAACCAACAATCTCTTTTTATAGGGAAAGTAAGTCCATTTATACTTGAAGTTACAGTGATTTTATATATATGTATACATGTATATATACATATATATATATGACTTAACTTCTACCATTAAAAAAAAACTTATTTGTTTTGTCAAAAGCCAACATAATCGTCTTTACTTCACCAATACTAATCTTTCTCTAAATCTGGCAGCAAAGTTTCTACAATTTATACTGTTAATGCTTTAAATTTTCTGAAAATGTGACATATATCTCTTATTCATTTAAGGTAGGAATTATGTTCAGGGATTACACTGTCCCTACTATCACTTTTCCCTTTTCTGCCTGTTTTTCTTATTCTTTATTTGTAATATCCTTTTTAATGATTTATTTTGTTATTGTTTCCTTTTCTCCTCTTCATTTCCCATAATCAATTACTAAGCTGAGTCACAATAGGAAATTGAAGTACTAGTTATATGTAAGGTTTTAAAAAAATATTTTCCTGTAGTAAATTCCAGGTGAACACAAAATTATTGAGCCAAATGTAATGAGTTTATGAAATATTATATTGTTTTACATCTAAAATCATAAATTAAACCCAGAGGGAATTGCCAATATAGAGAGGTAGGATGCTTACAGAATTTAGGACACATTCCTCATCTATCTTCATCTATAGCAGTAGTTCTTTACCTATGGACGATACCTAACCAGTAGAAAGTTGGGGTATACCCTCTAATCCTCTTTTCTACCTTTATCTGTACATGTAGAGATTATAATCTTGATTTCAGCCTAATGACCCATTTATATTTCAGAAGCTCATTATTTTGTTTTCTCCTAATAAAAAAACACTTTTGAGACTGGGTTTTTTTAATATTAATTTCAAAGTCATCTTGATTTTTAAATAATTATCTTTTTTAAAAAGTGATTTATCTAAAACTGGTTTGGGGATAAGATATTCCCTAGCTTTCTATGAGTTTCTAGTTTCTTCTGTGATTTCACATTTTTAATAGAAAAATATTGCAAAAATCTAAATGGACATTTTTATACATACTTTTTGATGACTCATTGAATTTATCTCTATGTCAATATGGTATTGCAACTTGATGATAATGTATCTGATGAGTTGAATTTGGAGGTTTTTATGGTTGTCTTCCTCTGATTTATATCTATCTGTGTGCTGGCTCACATTTTTAATATATCTACATATTTTTACATTATTTCCTGAAATATAATGGGCAAGTTCTTTTCTTGTCAAAGTTTTTAGAAAGTTCAATAAACCTAAGATTTCTTTTCCTTGATATGTACTCAAAACCCATCTTTTTTCTTCATTGCTTCCAGATGTATTTTTATTTGAATTACTTCCCTATTTGAAAGTTTTACATATTTCAAACTTCATAACCATGAAAAGTCAGCAACATGAAAACATACAAAAGACAAAAAAAGAGAAGATTATATGTACTTATGAACTTCTTTTTGCTTTAAAAATGGTGTCTTACAGTATACAATAAACCCAAAGAACCCAGCTTTGGGGACAAAAACTGCTGGGAAAATTGGAAAACAATATGGGAGAGATTGGGTCTAGATCAACATCTCACACCATATACCAAGAAAAACTCAGAATGGGTGAATGACTTGAATATAAAGAAGGAAACTATAAGTAAATTAGGTGAGCACAGAATAATGTACCTGGCAGATCTCTGGGAAAGGAAAGATTTTAAAAACAAGCAAGAGCTAGAAAAAATTACAAAATGTAAAATAAATAATTTTGACTACATTAAACTAAAAAGTTTTTGTACAGACAAAATCAATGCTACCAAAAATGGAAGGGAAGCAACAAGTTGGGGAAAAAATCTTTATAACAAAAGACTCAGACAAAGGTCTAATTACTCAAATATACAAGGAGCTGAATCAATTGTACAAAAAATCAAGCCATCCCACAATCAATAAATGGGCAAGGGACATGAATAGGCAATTTTCAGATAAAGAAATCAAAACTATCAATAAGCATATGAAAAAGTGTTTGAAATCTCTAATAATTAGAGAAATGCAAATCAAAACAATTCTGAGGTATCACCTCACACCTGGAAAATTGGCTAATATGACAGCAAAGGAAAGTAATAAATGCTGGAGGGGATGTGGCAAAATTGGGACATTAATGCATTGCTGGTGGAGTTGTGAATTGATCCAACCATTCTGAATGGCAATTTGGAACTATGCCCAAAGGGCTTTAAAAGACTATCTATGCCTTTTGATCCAGCCATACCACTGCTTGGTTTATACCCCCAAAGAGATAATAAGGAAAAAGACTTGTACAAAAATATTTATAGCTGTGCTCTTTGTGGTGGCAAAAACTTGGAAAATGAGAGAATGTCCTTCGATTGGGGAATGGCTAAACAAATTGTGGTATATGCTGGAGATGGAATACTATTGTGCTCAAAGGAATAATGAACTGGAGGAATTCTATGTTAACTGGAATGACCTCCAGGAATTGATGCAGAGTGAAAGGAAGCAGGTCCAGGAGAACATTGTACACAGAGACAGATACACTTATAAGGATAAAAAATGATAAAGGCTGCTATAAATATAAAAATTAGTAATTTAATTAAAGCCAGGCTGATAGATAAAGTTATTAGACCACACACTTGTAAGAATTCAAAACCGCCGCCCTCGCCATTATTGTCTCCTGTCTCCTCCCGAGTCTGCTGGCCAAGAGGCCACTCCCCCCTAACCCAGGAGATTTAAACTCTTCTCTGCGTGGAGACGTAGGCGTCCCCACGCCCAAAGAACCGGAAACGGAAACCCGTTGGACCACGGGAAATGTAGTTTGACAATTTCCACGTGTCCATAGAAAATATATATACTTTTAGATGACATCTCTCAAATTTCACTTTTACACACTGTGGTACAATAGAACATAATGGACTTCTCTACTAGCAGCAATGCAAGAATCTAGTGCAACGCTGAGGGACTTATGAGAAAGGAAACTAGACACATTCAGAGGAAGAACTGTGGGAGGAGAAACATAGAGGAAAAATAACTGCTTGAACACATGGGCTGATGGGGATATAACTGGGAATGTAGACATTAAATGATAACTCTAGTCCAACTATCAATAATATGGAATTAGGTATTAATCAATGATACATGTAAAACCCAGTGGAATTGTGCATTGGCTAAGGAGGGTTATGGGGATTTTGGGAGAGGGAAAGAACATGAAACATGTAAATATGGGGAAATACTCAAAATAAAAAATATATAAAAAAATTAAAATGATGTCTTAAATTTAACCAGTAACAAAGTTGTCTAGTTAATTTCTTTTCACTCCTGCACTTGTTTTTTTCTTATGTAATATGCTATTAATGTTTTTGTCTTTTTTGATCTTTCTGTCATTTCCTACCAATTCCTCTCTACCCTTATTAGATTTGTCCCTTGTAATAAATAAATATCATTAAGAAAAACAATTAACACACTAAGTCTAAAAGTGTATATCTCATTCCAAACCTCTTTTTCATCATTTCTTTGACAAGAGGTGGGTGGTAAGTTTCATCATCAGCCCTCTGATGTCATGATAGGATATGCATTGATCAGAATTCTTTTTTAAAATTGTTTCATTGATTTTACTTTTTTGAAAGTTAATTTCTTTATTTTTAAAAATATCTTATTTTTCCCCAATTACATGTAAAATTATTTTTAACATTTATTTAAAGAAAAACTTTTAAGTTCCAAATTCTTTCCCTCTCTCTCACTCTTGCTTTTCTCTTCCCTTTCTGAGATGGTTAGCAATCTGATATAGATTTGACATGTGAAATCACATAAAACATTTTTCCATGACAGTCGTTTTGTGGAAGAGATCTCAAACAAAGAAAAAAAAGGAAGCAAAATATAGTCTGTTTCGGCCTACATTCAGACTCCATCAGTTCTTTCCCTGGAGGCAGATGGCATTTTTCATCATGAGTCTGTGGGATTGTCTTGGATCACTGTATTGCTAAGAATATTTAAGCCATTCACAGTTGTTCATTGTACAGTATTGCTATTATTATGTACGATGTTCTTCTGGTTCTGCTCATTTCACTTTGCATCAGTTCGGGAAAGTCTTTCCAGGTTTTTCTGAAATCATCCTGCTCATCATTTCTTATAGAACAATAGTATTCCCGTATAATCATATGCCAGAACATGCTCAGTCACTCCCCAAATGATGGAAACCCCTAAATTTCTAATTCATTGCTACTACAAAAGAGCTGCTATAAATATTTTTGTATCCTTTTTTTGGAATTGATCAAAATTCTGAAATCTTTCAACTTTTTTCCTTTGATAATAATAATAGCTAAAATTTATATGGTCCTTTGAAGTTTGCAGCATGCTTTTCAAATATTATTTCATTTGCTCCTCACAACAATCTTGACAGGTAGATGGTGTTATTTACCTTATTTTACAGCATAAGAAACTGAGTCACAGAATAAATGACTTGCCCAGAATCACACAACTATTAAGTTTCTTAGGTCAGATTTGAACTCAGGTATTCTTGTTTCTAATTTCAATGCTCTGTCCATTCTGCCATCTATCTGCCACTCTTATTGTGTTATACACATAAACTATTCTGGTTCTGTTTATTTTTTCCTGTATCTATTCATACAAGTCTTCCAACTTTCTCTGAATTCTTTTTATTAGTCATTTCTTATATCATAGTAAATTTTCCATTACATTCATAAACTATATTTATTTAACAATTCCTCCAACTGATGGGCATCTACCTTGTTTACAATTGTTTGCTACCACAAAAAGTATTTTAAAATTGTGTATGTATTTTACCTTGTGTTTTAATATCTTTAAGGCATTTTTCTTGTAGTAGTATGACCACAAAAAAGACTGTATAGTTTAGTGTCTTTTGGGATCTAATTGCAAATTGTTTTCCAGACTAGTTGGATTAATTCATTGCTCCATTAACAGTGCATTAGTATGTATGTCTTCCTACATGCCTTCCAACATTTGCCATTTCATCTTTTATTATTTTTATGAATCTGATGGATATGTAGAGAAACCTCAGAGCTATTCTAATTTACATTTATCTTATTATTTCTTTGGAGCACTCTTTCACATAGCTGCAGATAGCTTTCATATAGCTGTAGATAGTTTCTCTTTTGAAAATTGCCTATTCTCATCTCTCCTTTGGGAACAAACTTGGTCATTATAATTACAAAGTATTCAATCTCAAGAGTTTTTTTGTTGTTGTTATTTCATTTGTCTTGTTTCAGTCATTCATGTGTATTGTTTCCCCTGTTCTTACATCCAAGCCTTTACATGCTCCTCTGAATTCTTCATATTCATTGTTATGAATGTACTATGGTGCAGTAATATTGCATTATATTCATGTATCACAATTTGTTTAGCCATCCCCCAATCAATGGATATATACTCACATACATATTGTTTGAAGCTCTTTGCAACAACAAAAAGTACTGCTATGAATATTTCAGTATTTATGAGAATTTTCTTTCTTTGATCTTCTTGAGATACATGCCTAGAAGTGGTACCTCTGACTCAAAGTATAGAGACATTTAGTCACTTTCTTAGCATAATTCCAAATTGCTTTTCATAAATATAGGACCAAGTCAGGACTCCCCCAGTATATTAGTGTTCCTGTCTTCTCCATCAGTTCTCCAAAATTGACTGTTTTCATTTTTTGTCATATCTGACAATTTGTTTAATATAAAACTTCAGTTGTTCTGATTTGCATTTCTCTTATTAGTGAATGGGAAAAATCTTTCATATGATAATTAGTAATTCCTTCTTATTTGTTCAATTCCTTTGATCACTTATCTATTAGAGAATGACTCATAACAATTCTCAATATACCTTAGATACTGGATCTATAGCAGAGGCACTTGTTACAAAAATATATCCTAATGCCTTCTTTTCTAATTCTTGTTGCATTGATTTTATCCATCCAAAAGCTTTTCTTTTCTTTTCTTTTTTTTTTATAATCGGGATGGTACATTTTGTTTACTATAATCACCTTTAAGCATTCTACCCCTGGTCATGGTTATATAAGGTACCTCTTTTCATTTTCTTCTAATTTTTTAAATAATGTGACCTTTATTATTTGGTTTATCTACTCATTTGGAGTTTATTGTGGTATATAATATAAGATGTTAGTCTAAAGCTAATTTCTGCCAGATTGCTCTTCAGTTTTCCCAGTAGTTTGTTTTTTTTAACATGGAGTCTGTATCCCAGTTGTTGGTGTCTTTGTGTACATTAAACACTGCACTATTATGGGTCTTGTTTACCTAGGTTTGTTCTTTTGAAAAAAATCTGTATGAAATACATTTTTTTACTGTTGAGGGTATAATCACCCAACCAATCATCCAGACTCACAAACTAGGTGTCATCCTTGACTCTTAACTATCTCTCATCCTTCATATCCAATCTGTTGTCAAGTTCTGTTAATTTTACATTTGTAATATATCTCTATAGATTGATGAGAAAGAATGCTACCCACAGATAGAGAAAGAATTGTTGGAGTAGAAATGCAGAAGAAAACATATGACTTATCACTTGTTTATATGGGTATATGATTTGGGGTTTTGGTTTTAAAAGATTACTCTATTACGAAAATGAATAATTGGAAATAGGTTTTGAGTGATAATACATGTAAAACCCAGTGAAACTGCTTGTCAGCTCTGGGAGGGGGAAGGGAAGAGGGTAGGGACACAACATGAATCATGTAACAATGAAAAAAAAAGAATTTAAAATAAAAAAAGATGTAATATGTCAGCTATATGCTCCCTTCTCTCCCCTGACACTACTACCGCCCTGATGCAATTCCTCATCATCTCAGGCCTAGATTATTGAAATAGCCTGTTGGTTGGTTTTTCTGCTTCTCTCCATTCCAGTCTCCACTTCTTGGTCAAATTAATCTTCCTAAAGTACAGACCTCACCATCATCCTCATCACACCCCAACCTCCACTCCATTTCAATAAACTCCAATGGTTCTCTATCACTTCAAGATTAACTATAAAACTCTCTGTTTGGTTTTTATTCAAAGCCCTTCACAGCCAGGTCTTCTTCTACTTTTCTAGTCTTTTTATACCTTGTTCATGCCTATTTTGCCATGATCCGGTGACACTAGCATTCCTGTTGTTTCTTTAATAAGATACTCCATCTCCTGACTCGTTATTTTCACTGGTTGTCCCCCATGCTTGGAACACTCTCCCACCTCATCTCTATCTCTTATCTTTCCTGGCTTCCTTCAAGTTTCATATATAGTCCCACTTTCTACAAGATATTTCCCAGTCCTCCTTAATTTTGGTGCCTTTCCTCTGAGATTGTCCCCTATTTATTCTGTCTGTATCTTGTTTGTACTTAATGGTTTGTATGTTACTCCTCCAATCATCTGTTAGATCCTTAAAAGTAGGGACTAGGTCCCCACCCCCTTCTTTGTATTCCTATCAGTTTAAACAGTGTCTGGTACATATTAGGTGCTTAATAAATATTTGTTGATTGACTAGCTAACCATTATTTTTGTGGTTTTAAAGTCCAATGCTCAGCATATTGATTTCTTTAGATTCTGACAAATTCAATAAAATAAGTCATTATTAATCTGAAGAGAGTAAGCAATTGCTTTCAAGGAGAAATAGGATCAATTAATGATATCTGATATATATATGCATATATATATGTGTATATATATATCATATGTATATATATAGCACTTTACATTCACTATTTACAGTCACAACAATCTTATGATGGTGGTGGTATTTTTTATCACTATTTTATAGATAAGGAAACCAACACTCAGAAAGGCTCAGGCTTGCTCATGGCCACACAGCTAGGAAGTGTCAGTGATGGGATTCAAAAACAGGTTTCTCCTTTGTTTACTAATCACATGCTTTCCCCCGTACTAAGTTTTTTCTCATTTTTTAGCACAAAAAAAGCCCCGACCCAAAAAATACTTTATGTTGTTTACTAAAGATCAAGTTCCCATGGACTTATGGAAAATTCTTAAATAAGCCATGGAGGACTCCAGGATTCCTCTTTGGGAAACTCCAATCAGATGATGTTTTGACCTTTGTGGCTGGTTCCAATAGAATGAATAAACACATAATGATCAGAAGTCAGAAATGGGGATGAGGAAAGTTTAACAATGAGACTAAAAATCAGCACTACCTTACAGTTTTAACTCCTCTTTATTGTGTGTGTGTGTGTGTGTGTGTGTGTGTGTGTGTGTGTGTGTGTGTGTGTGTGTGTTTTCCTTCCTTGGGCAATGTGCTCCTTATGAAAGAGAAAGGGATAACACTTCAAATCACTGCTAAATGAAGGCTGCACTAGGAGTAGGAAAAGCAGGGTAAGTGGGGTCAGGGAGGGGGAAAGAGAAGAAGCAGGCCATCAGTAGCTTCCCATTTAACTAATTATTCTGGCTAACAAGGTGCTAAGCTCACTTGCTTCTAGGGTGCTATTAAGTACTGTCTGTGCCTTCTAAATTCAGTGCCGTAGGGCAGAGATGTCAACTTCTAGGTCTGCTTAACCTGGAGGAGGGGCAGGAGGAGCAGCCAAGTAAAACTCCCAAGTGGGTGATTCTTTGTTCTGCCTCCCTTCTCTGGGTAACAGCAAAGTTTCTGAGCAATATAACCAGGCATTTTGGGTGGAGTAATATAATATTTAGGCAGGGAAAATGCTGATTTCTGTTAAGATACAGGCGTGTAAGTCAAATGTTGCCAAATCTATCTCATTCTTCAAGTCATCATATGTGAAAATTAAAAGAGGTCATGCAGTGATGTAAGCTCCATGAAGATAGTTGATAATGAATTTTCTTGCCACCATCCCAAATATCAAAATCCTGGAACAGGTACTATTGGTGGGTGGGTGGGTGGGAGAAACAGTGTATAGGGTGCTCAGAAAGGACTAGCCCTCTCTTTTGTGAGGGTTTGCTGAGCCCTTTTCAGGCCATCTACCTTTAATGTCCACCTCTTACACAACTCTCACCAGTGGCATGTGCAGTGTCCACACCCCAATAAGACAGTCTCAGCAAATGGACTAAACCAGGTTGAGGAAAACTGATAGATCTCAAACCTTTCAGTGAGTTAGGGGGATGACTACCCCAGGAATATGAAAACTTCCCTCTGTGGAATAGATGGATGGATATTTGTTCCAATAGCCATAAAGGCAGCTACAGCAAGTGCTATGGAACTCTTTGAGTTTGGTCACTCACAGAAGACAGCAAGGTCATTCACTGCAACCTGGGCCAATGCCACTGGATTCCAATGACTGAAGAGTGAGGCTGATGACTTTGTATAACTCTGCTTTACCTAAATCCAATTCATGTGCAAGTCAAATCATCCCCCTTGTGATGTCATTGGTCTTTCCAAAAATGAAGGAAAAACAACTATTAAAGGGGAAGCAAAGTGGTCAAAAACATTTGAAATGAGGAATGTCTGCTGTGCTTGTATGGAGTGGCTATCGAAGAGTCTGAGGTATGGACTAGCTCACAAAAGAGCTAAACACTCCCTGGAGAAGTGGATGCCTAACAGTTGCAATTCAGCAGAGAAACAGTAGATGGAAATAACTACTAATATTTAGCTCAGAGCAGGTATTGCACTCTACCTAAATAATGTTTACTGAATACCAATTCAGTAAATTCATCAGAGAAATAGCTGATGGTAGTGTATCCTAGAAAACTTCGCACCAAGATTCTCTCAAATCAAATTTGTCATTTGCCTACTTTGCTTCCTTCTCAGAAAGCAGGCCCATTTCATATATGGTTTGGGTTAAGTAAATTCAACTTTCATCCTGCCCCTGGCGACTAGTACTAGCCATGCAAATAACCCTGGCATTTAAGACAGGAATGGTGCAGGTTGGAAATGGCAGCTTTCCCTCTGCATTTCTGTAGCTCCCTCAACATCACTGTCCTCTCTACATTTCAATTTCCTTTCCCATTTGGTAAGAAATCTTGGATTTCCTCCTACTTAACCAAGGAAGATAACAAGCATTTGTTAAGGGCCTACTATGCCCTCTAATGTGCTTCTGAAATCTGATTCAGTATAATCCTCATTACATTGTGGGGTGAGGGGGGGTGCCATTATTCCCCACATTTTGCAGACGGAGGACATAGACTTGCTAGGGTAGCACATTTATTCTTTGGCTGGGTTTGAACTTGGGACTTCCGGACCCCAAATCCAAGACTGTGCTCCCTACCTACCCAGTAAAATAGAAGCTTCTGTGAAGAGGGGCTGTTCTTTCATCCCTATCTTTGAATCCCCAGTTCCTAGAACACTGCCCTCCCCCAGGCTCGCCTTGGGGAGGGGGAGGCGTCCACCGAATGCGTGGAGGACTTTCCCTGCTCTGCTTTCTCCTGACATAATGAGGGTCCCAGCGGAGCAAGAGGGCTGTCTTTGGGTAGTCCCTCGCTCGAGAAAACAAAGCCCGTCAGCTGCGTCTCCTGGGCCTCGGAGAGGATGTGAGCCCGAAAAGCAGAAAGTGAGCGTGACGCCCAGGCCGCGACAGCGACACTCAATGGCGAGAGAATCAAACACAGTACTCAAATTGGATGGCAATGAAAAGGATTCTGGGTCCCGGAGCTCAATAGTCTTTTTTTCTTTCTCATTGGGCTCCTCCATTTCCCAGACAGTTCATTCGCCTGTCAATCACTTGTTTCTACGATTCTCATTGGTTGTTCTAAATTTCATTTCTCCTTCTCTTCGTTATCTACTGGTTGTTGTCTTTTTTCAACTGGGCCTTTCATGATCATATCTCCCCCTCCTGACTCTGCGTGCATCACCCACCTCTTCATTCCATTGGCTGGATTCATACCTTTTCTTCGGGGCGTGGCATCATCTCGTAGTCTTATTGGTTTATATTTAGCGAGGCCAATATTTATTGGTCCCTGTAATCTCTCCGCCTATTCTAGGCGGAAATCTGCGGCGCCGAGGTTTGGTCTAATTGGACTTGGAGAGGGGATGAAGGGAAGCGACGTCCTCAAGATGGCGGCGCCGGTGAGTGTCGCGTGGGTTCTTCCGCCTTGTCCCTCTGCAGGGGCGCGAGCCTTTTTCCAAACACTGGACCTTGGACCGGGATGACGCCCCAGGGAAGCAGACCCTCACGGCGGAAGGGGGAGCGCTACAACACTAGGAAACTGTCGGGGCCCATCCTAGCGCGGGCTCTGGGATAGATGGGGGCCCTTGCTAGAGATCTCCTCTTCTCCTGGGGAGTACGGCCTTCGGCTAACGAGAGGAGTCGAGAAGAGAGGCTTTGTGGAGAGGGAAGGTGGGGGTGAGGGGTATTCTCGAAGTGATGTGACACCTGGCGAAGCCGAGGGAGGGCCTTTTACAATGGAGTAGGACGTCCGGCTTAGAATGCGCCTGGAGCTGGGGGGTGAAAGGGAGGGGAGCATGGTTCAAGGGTCCTTCCCGCCTCCAAAACTAGTTCAGCCGCCTCTCTGGACCCCAGCTGATCTTTGCCCAAGGACTCCCCCCCAACCCCCCAACTCAGTCTAAAGTGCCCCTACTTCCCCAGGCCTGGTGCCCTTCTGTTCCTCTAACTTACCCTAGTCCAAAGGCTCAAGTGCTAAGTGTTTCTCTACCTCCCCAAGGACTCCCTTCATCTATTTAGTCTAAAATGTCCAAGTCTGATCCAAGTGCCTGGTCTTACCCTCCGCTGATCTGGTTCAAGTACTACCCAACCCACTTCAATCTAGTCTAAAATGACACCTACCCCAGCCCTCTTCATCTGGTCCAGAATATAAAGTGTCCAGCTGAAGTGGGTTTCTTAGGGGGTTCGTTGAATTTTGGGGTGGAGGAGAGACACCTATCCATCCCATCAGTAATCACCTGGTAAGGGGGTGAATGGAGAGGGAAGGGCATGGAGGAAGTTAGTACCTTTAAAACTGGGACTCAACCATCCCATAAGGCACCTTTGTTAGCTTCACAGCTTTGCAACATATTCTGGTTAGAAGAAAGGAGCAGGAGGCTTTCCCAGTTTTGGTGACACTCCCAAACCCTATGTTATCTAGGTCACGGGATTTGGAGCTTGGTCTTGAAGCTCCATGTTCATCAGGGTACCTTAGAAGTTGACACTATGCAGGCATAGAGCTCACAAGTGAAACTTATGTGATAACTTGACTTTAGATGAGGGAAGAAAGTTGTTTTAGTATAGTATGGTTTGATATTAATTTTTTTCTCTCAACTCCCTCATATAGGAGGTGCTAGAGTCAGACCTGCCACTTGCACTGTCTCTTTTGAACAACCTCCAGGAGCAGGTGAGCAATATGACAATTTAGTACAAATTTGTAACAAGAGTCATCTCTCACTTCAATGTGTAGTGTTATCCCCTGTCCCAGAACTGACTATTTCATGCAGAAGAAAATGCTAGTCAGAACTAAAAGGAGTGCATTCTGGGCATGTGAAAGGCCAGTGCAAAGGCATGGTGATGATGAGAGATTGAATGTCTCTGAGGAACTGAGGGAATACTGTTTGGATTGCAAAGTGTGGGAGAGGAAATAACCAGTGAGACTGGAAAGATAAGTTGGGGCAAAGTTTTATAGGAATTTTAAAACTACAAGAGGAGTTTATATTTTTTATCTTGAGAAGCCACTGGAGTTGGCTGAATAAGGGTGTCATGTGGTTAGATGTGCATTTAAGAAACTGGATTGGCTTAATGAATACATGGCTAATTTAGGTTTTACTTTATGCCCTTGGAAACTAAATTTTAGAGCTGAAAGGGGCCTTAGAAGTGATGTCCATTTCCTTCACTATATATATAAACAACTGCATCTCAAGTTTAATCATTTATTCAAGTTAGTGGCAAAAGCTATATTATAATCTCATTTCCTAATCCCAGTCCAGTGTTCTTTTATTGCATTTGTTGCCCTACTGAACCCTCTAGTTTTCTTTTCCATGCTAGTAACACTTTAAATTCAAAAGATTTGAGTTCAGATGAGTATTTGCTAGTCATTTCATCCCTTAGAGTCCATTTCTTCATCCATGAGATAGAAATTATAATTCTTATACTACCCATCTCATGGGTGAACTGTGAGAAATTCAAATTAGTAGGAGACTGTGCCTACCATGTTCTAAGCAACTGTCCTGAGTGCTGAACATTGTATATTGCAAAGTACTATATGAATTTGTGCTGTTTGCATGGCACCCATGGTCTGATTTTGACTATAGATTTTTTTCTAAAACTAAAATTTTTCTTTAAAAATTGAAAATTTTTTCTATCCCCTAACACTATTCTTGGATTGTCTTTTCCCTGGGATGTTGAAGAAGAAACAAATACAGTAGGGCCCTTATATTCTTGGAGGATACATTTCAAACCTACCATCCATGATTAAAACTATTGATATAAGGGAACATTTGCTGACTCCATATATATGTGCTCTTTCTTCCTCTTCCTAATCCTCATCTAGACACTCTTCAGCCTCCTACCCCCTCAAAAAAAAAACCCAAAACAATAAAAACCCTAAAAAAGAGAAAGTGAGGGGGCAACTAGATGGCACATGGATAGAATACTGGACCTAGAGTCCACACAATCTTGATTCAGACCTAGCCTTAGAGACTTCCCAGCTGTGTGACTGTAATGATTAAAAATGATAAAGGCTGATATTATGAGGAAAACTAATATTTTATTTAGGCCCATGTTGATAGAATAAAATCGGACCACGCTCCTGGCTATGATCTATTCAAACTGCCTGCCAGTCCATGCCTTCTATTTCCTTTGGCTGCTTCATACGAAAGAGACAGAGCCCAAGCTCCACCCCTAATTTAAGTCATGCTCTACGTTGGTTCCTGTTGGTTCCTGTTGTCACGTCCAAAATCAGAAACCCATTGGATCGCGGAAAATGTAGTCTCAAAGTCCCCCACATGTCCACAGGAAGTTTGTCATATATCTACACATGTTAAGGCTCAAATGAGCCCCAGTACCTCTAAATGGAACCCTAGAAATTCTAAATAACACATGACCCTGGGCAAGTCCCTTAATCCTATTTGCCTAGTCTTTGCCCATCTGTCATGGAATCATTACTAAGACAGAAGGTGGGTTTTTTTGTTTTTTGTGAAAGTGAAAAGAGAAGCTGGCAGACTGCTGGTTGCTGTGGAGGAATTCATGTTGTTTGGTAACTGAAATGATGGACCTCTAGGGCTTTGTGTGGTGGGATCTCCTTTGCAGGAGTTGACCAGAGATAACTAAAAGCCAAACCAAATAAATCGGGCCCTATTATAGTGTTTCAGAAAGTACCTCTTTTAGCAACCCTAAAGCTACTTGTTAGTATTTTTCCCTATTTACTTTGGCCTTTTTGCAGGTGGTGGCTGTAACAGCACAAATTCAAGCACTGACAAAGAAGGTACAGGCTGGAGCCTACCGTACAGACAAAGTAAGATGGAACTCCCTGCCATGGTTTTTGCTGTCTTCTTTGGGAATAGTCTGATCTTTCTTCATTGACTTTTCTCCTTTCATTTCATGTTCTTTCCTTTTTTAATTGTTTTTCTTACTTTTCTCTCTGCCTGAAATCTTATTTGATCATGGCATGACCCAACTGTGCCTGGCTAGTTTGCTTGCTGAGTTTTTACTTATGGTATTGACCATAGCCCTTAAAACCATGCTACCTTGACTTGGTTTGTTTTGTCACTTTTCTTAAACTGAGTTATTGATTGTGAATTTTAGCTGTCGATGTTATATATTCAGCAGATATTTATTGTATGCCTGATATTTGCAAAGCACTGTACTTGGGCCTATGAAGGGATATACAGTAGTAAAGGCTACTGTCCCAGGAGTCCAGTGTTTACATTTAGTTGGGGCCTAGGATATCCATAAACGGCTACAGTACAGAGCAACATATGAAAAGTACTGCATTGGTACAGTGGGCAATAAATATTTCAGGAATTAAAGAGAGGGTCAGATTGCTTCTGGCTAAAGTAGGACTTGTTAAAGTTGGTAGATTATAACCTTAGTGGGTTTAAGGGAGTCATAGTTTTCTTGCTAGCAGCTTATGGTGTGTCTTTTCTTCGCCCATTTTAGTTAACGGCTGATCCCAGTTAGTACCTTTATTCTCCTTATTCTTTTTATTATTAGTGCTTCCTAATTCACCCTTAGTCCAGTCTCATTTTTTTCCCCCTATTTCCTACCATGTTTTTGGAGTTTACATTTATTTTCCCCATTTTGCTTTGTTTCTCTTACACCATCCTGGCTCACTGTGGTAGGTTTTTCCATGTATCCTCAGCCTTGGGTTGGATATAGTCATCTCTTGGCCATGGAACTAACAATGAACTTTGTATGTCCTGATTGGGGGGATACTCCAACTTGGAACAAGTCTATCTTATTTTCCCCTTTATGTTCTTTTATTCAAAAGTGTGCTAATTCTTCCCAACTCAGGGCCTTAGCTTCTTGGAGGTGAAAGACCAGTTGTTACTCATGTACCTGATGGACCTGAGCTACCTGATACTAGACAAGGCTTCAGGAAGTTCACTCCAGGAACATCCTACAATCCTGAGACTGGTGGAGATTCGAACAGTAAGGACCACTAAGAGGGTTTGTGGCAGGACAGTCCTGCCATCAGCTATACTGTGCCTAGTAACAATGCCCAGGAAAGGGAGCCAAAAGGAGTATGCTATTCAGTTTTAGCCAACTCTTTAGAACCCCTGGATCATACTATCTAGTTTTCTCGGCAAGGATGTTGGAGTGGTTTGCCATTGCCTTTTCCTGGGGATCCTTTTGTCAGGCAATCAAAAGTTAAATGACTTGCCCAGGATCACACAGTTAGGACAAGTCTGAGGCTAGATTTGAACTCAAGCCTTCCTGACCCAGGCCCCGAATTCTATCCCCTGAGCTACCTAGCTATCTTCTAGGCATACAGAGGTTAAGTGACCTTGCCTAAAGTCTCACAGCTAGGAAGTGTTTGGAACTGGATTTGAACTCACGTCATCCTTACTCCAAACACCACTGAACTCCATATCTGAAGAAGAGTACAGTTCTGTTCATTTGCCCCACTTTTTGATGTTTTATCTGGTTGCAACATGGTAAAGTAGAAAGAACATTGGATCTGTAGTCCTAAGACCTGAATGTAAATCTTGCCTCTCTCACAGTCAGTATGACCTATGTCAGTTTACTTCCCAGTCTTGGTTTCCTCGTTTGTAAAATGAGAGTATTGGATTAAATTGTCTCTGAGATCCTTCTATCTCCAAATCTGTGGTTCTGTAATTTCTTTTGTAGGTTTTAGAGAAGCTGCGTCCTTTGGATCAAAAACTCAAGTATCAAATAGACAAATTGGTGAGGACAGCAGTGACAGGCAGTCTCAGTAAGTGAGGGACAAGGGGGAGCCTTATTGTCCTTTAGCCAGTAATTTACCTGGTAACTAACATTTCCTTATTGGGGATTCTCATTTCAGGTGAAAATGACCCACTCCGATTTAAACCTCATCCTAGCAATATGATAAGCAAGGTAAAAGACCTGTAAACTCCCAGTTCCAGGAGTTTCTTGGTCTTTTGGAAGCCTCTCATTATTGTTCTCCCTTAACTTATTTAAGACCATGGACTTCTCAGGCTTAATTTCTTCTCTCTGTTTTTACCTGCTCTTCCTTCAGGAATCCTGAATTGTTGTGTGGGGTCTGATATTTTGGGGCATACTTTATATTCTGTTATCTCAGTCTTATTCCTAAGTTGTTTTAGAACAGTGGTATAAAACTCAAACAGAAACACAAAAGGATCTTTATAGGCTGCATGCATATTGACTTAGAAAACTATATATTAATATTATCTAGCTTCTATAATATTTTTATTTGTTTTGTTAAATGTTACCTAATTATATTTTAGTCTAGTTTAGGCCACCCTGGGAAGTGTTGGGAAACTTCCTGGGGTACATGTTTGACACCTCTGTATATGTTCCTTGTGTAGTTGAGTTCTGAGGATGAGGATGATGAAGAAACTGAGGAAGGGCAGTCTGGGGCTTCAGGAAAGAAGGCCACAAAAGGAGCACCCAGGAAATACATCCCACCACGTTTGGTTCCAGTACATTATGGTATATTTTACTCCTGCCTTTTCTGTTTGACTGCTGGTTTTATCTTTCCTTCTCCATTCTATGGTAACAATTGCTTGTTTTACTTTACAGATGAAACAGAAGCTGAGCGTGAAAAGAAACTTCTGGAACGAGCCAAGAAGAGGGCCTTGAGTAGCTCTGTTATCCGTGAGCTCAAGGAACAGTACTCGGATGCCCCTGAAGAGATCCGGGATTCCCGGCACCCACATGCCACTCGCCAGAGCCAGGAGGATCAGCACAGGTCTGTATCATGTCACCAGAGAAATATGTTTGCTCTGTGTTGGGCTGCATCAAGGCATTGGATGAAGACAGTTAATATGATCAGAGGAAAGATAGTATTTGTTAGAGAGCAGGAGAAAGACTTGAGATAGCTTCAGAGAGTGAGGGATATGAAGGCTCAGCACATTAGTGTGAGAGATCTTATGGGGATTTTAGGAGCAACATACTGGAGGAAATTGTAGACTATGGTGGGAGGAGGGGAGGTATGGTGGGAGGTAGATCTCTGATCTACCTACTACTGGGGCTTTCCATGTTAATAGCAAAGGAGTAGTAGTTTAGAGAAAACTTGATAAATTTAGAGAACAGAAATAGATCTAATTGAGTGAGCCTTGGATATAGATTGACTCATCTGCTTGATGACCTGGCATATTGAACGTGCTTAATAAAATGCTGCTGGACTAATTGATTGCTTAGGTAGCATATAGTGAGGGCAGAATAAATTTCAGTGATGATAAAAATGGAAAAGAAAGGCTGTCTTACAGATTCTTCTAACAGTTATTTTAGTAGACTATTGGTTTATAGGTTTTACCTGATAATTGCTGTTTGTTGACTGACTTACTCTAGAAATTCTGAGGAAATGTTTAGTCAAGAAGTAAGTAACTATAGGAAAATGTGACCCTCTGTTTTTTGTAACTGGGGGACACCATGGAACTGACTTGAATATATTGTATTTGGCTTATGATATGTCCCTCTGGCAGAATCAAGTATGAGGAGAGCATGATGGTACGTTTGAGTGTCAGCAAGAGGGAAAAAGGACGACGAAGACGAGCTAATGCCATGAGTTCCCAACTTCATTCCCTCACACACTTCAGTGACATCAGTGCCTTGACAGGAGGAACTCCCCATCTTGATGAGGTGAGAGTTGGCAAGTGGTGAGTGGGGAACATTCCTTATTGTTGTGGCATGACCCTATAAGGTAGGAATAAACTTTTTCTCAGCTGGAGGAGCTCATCATCCCTTTCTCTCACTTAAAATCTATCTTTAGGACCAAAATCCCATTAAGAAGCGAAAGAAGATGCTTAAGAAGGGTAGGAAGAAAAAAGGTTAGTGTGTGATTATGTCTGTGGTAGGTCTGAGTGGGAACTGTGGGCAGAGGTTGCCAGAGTTTTTAGGAGTTACTGTCTTGGTTTCCAGTGATCTCTGGGATTATCCTTTCCTGGGCAATAATCTCCTTTGGGTGGGGTAGGTTATTCCTATTTCTCAAGCTTATGGTCAGCCTCACTTGCAAAGAGAGCTTTTGGTCACTTATCTCTGAAATCCTACAGTTGCAGTGTCAGTTCTCTATTCCATTGGGCAGGACTCTTTTTCAGTTCTTCCCAAAGGAAAGGGAGCCTTTATTTCCCTTCACCTTGGTCCCCTTCTCCTACTCTTGTATTCCAGGAGAACATAAACAGCATTAACTCCTAGTCTATTTTGATCCCTTCTATCTAAGCTTTATTTATTCTTGTTTCTTTAGCTTTCCCCCGTCTTTTGCCTCACTCTCGGTTTCCCTTCCTTTCAGGTTTTCGGAGGCGGCGGTGATTTTCTCTGTATGTTTACGTATACATATATCACCCTCGGACTCTTATGCTCCATGGGGTTCTTCTGTTTATATTCAGTTATTGTCTGCTCTGGATACATTTGTAGAACTATATTCTCATTAATAAAATTAAATTAATTTTTAAAATGAAGGTCCCTTTCTGACATGAATTGTATGGGTATTGTGTCTGATTAAAATGATTGAAATTGGGGTCCCTCTTTTTGCTCAGGATCTCACTAGCTGGGTTTGGCTCCTCTGGCTATGGGGATGATCATTATCCAGGCTGTTCAATTTACCAATTTCCTGTCAAATCTTCTGGTGTGGTAGAAATCAGGGAAATAAGGATGAAAGAAGGGAGAATTTTCAAGAAAAAAATAGTTCCATTTTCCTAGAAAAATGAGGGAAGAGTTGGAGACAACAAACAGCCAACTCTTCCCAGTCATCTTGAGTATTCATTGCTTCAAGAGACTCCTTTATCTCTTTTGGCTTAGGTTTTACTGGGGAAATCCTGTGTTATATATCCGGTTGGCCACCAGGTGGCAGTAGTGGCTCATGAAACTACCTCATTAAAGCTAGACAAGCTTTTCTATCTTAGCAATGGAATTTTTCCCATTTTTCCCTCTTCTGGATTTCTCTCATTTCTTTATATCTTGGTATGATCAAAGGGGACTGGAATTATTCACTCAGTTAGTGGGCCTGGAAAACTTTTCTAGCTATAATGATGGAGTAAGGAGAGATTCTCAAATGGTATGTTAACGATTGAAGCAGCTGTGTGCTCTACAGATCTCTATACTCCTTTTATAACCAATGATTTGCTTCCTTAGCCTCAGTTGACCACAATCTATAAGAATGAGGAGTGACTTTTTGGGGAAAACGTTTTTTTATTTGGAAAATTTTTTTAATTAAATAATTTAGGCTATTTTTCCATGGTTACATGATTCATGTTCCTTCCCTCCCCTCCTTAACTCCCCTTCCATAGCCAACACGCTATTCCACTGGGTTTTACATGTGTCATTGATCAAAACCTATTTCCATATTATTGATATTTGCACTAGGGTGATCATTTAGAGTTTGTATCCCCATTGACCCATGTGATCAAGCACTTGTTTTTCTTCTGTGTTTCTGCTCTCACAGTTCTTTCTCTGGATGTGGATAGCATTCTTTTTCATAAGTTTGGGGAAACTTTTGAGAAAATGTTAATTAAGAGGGAGATTTGACAGGAAATTGGTAGTTTGTGAACAGACTGGATAATGATGATCCTCACAGCCAGAGAAGCCAAACCCAAAGGCTAGGCATATCTTAGAACAAAAAGCCAACATTCCTAACTGGGGCATGAGTCTTTGAAATGGATTTCTTGAGGTTGATTTCCTCTGGCCTGGGGCTTTTCCTCCTTCATAATCTAGAATTATTGGACAATGGCACAGATGTAAATGTAACAAGTTGATGGATGTGTCTCTTTCCCCTGTAATTGAAGTTATCCTGACTAAAGCCTATAGTTTGCATCTGGATTTTCCTGGACTAACATAGGCCTGAGCCTTTCCTTGTTGGATATGAGGGTTATTCTAGGATTTAGGTGGAGGACTGAAATGAATGGCAAATTGGTCCTGTGCCATACCTGATTCTGTAAGTGTCATAGAGACAGGTTTCCTCTAACTTTCATAGCTTTAGGAATGGCATATTTTGAAGCAGAGTTAGAAAGCATGTTGAATTTAATCCTACCTAGGGTATGTAATGAAATATCTGAATCAAGGAGACACTGTATCCGATTTGATCTTCTAGGTCAGGGGTCAGCAACCTTTTTGGCTGTGAGAGCCATAAACGCCACATTTTTTAAAATGTAATTTCATGAGAGCCGTACAGTGCTCACAGTGTGAGCTTCTGTAACAGCGCCTGGAAAAAAATTGACTTTATGGCTCCTGCAGAAAGAACCATACGTTGCCGACCCCTGTTCTAGGCCCAGAGCATGGGCCACTCTAAACTGCAGATTTCTGCCAACAGTTAACCAATCTAAACTGATAGTTCAACTCTTTGTTGGTCATTAGGGTTTTAATGTTCAGAAAATTGACAAGGTAAGGGGTGGGGGTGTAGGGGTGGGAGTTCATGTTCTTTTGTATTTCTATTTTTTTTTTTTGCATTTTTACACAACTTATAATCTTTCCATCTTATTTGTTTTCCTTCTTTCCTGATTAGCATCCTTGTCTGAAAGGAGATAGCTAATCCTTTCAGCTATCAGTTATCAACTATCAGCAGTATCAAAGTTTATCTGTTATAGTTTTCAATTCCAGAATATAGTGATTCCTTTTCCATGTGTTCCATGGCTCTATGGGTAACGATGTGCCAACATAGTTTGGTAGTATTCAGGAACAGGTTTCAAACAAAAGTTGAATAGTGAAAAAACTATTTTCAATGAGAAAAACTGGTCTAGTGAATGGAATACAGGAAGTGGTATACCAAAGTTATTTAAAAGGATTTGTTCTGATTTGTATTTCTTTTATCCAATCTTTATTAGTAGCCGTAGTGCAGTGGACATTCAGACTTATCAAGAGTCCAAAAGTGGAACACTGAAAACATTTCCAAAGTGATTCAGTTTTCATTGACTATTGACTGTGGTTCAAGGAAACTAATACTAGGTTGTTAAAAACCTATGAGCACTTGACCTATTATGATATAATAGAGAAAGCACCAGAATGGGAGCTGAGATCTTGATTCTAGCCCATCAGAGGTTTGCCTTTAACCCAATGATGTCCAAGTTACTGGATTTCTTTGTTTCAGTGTCTTCATCTGTAAAATAAGAGAGTTAGATCATCTTGAAGGTCCTTTCTAACTAAAATGTTATGATTCTATTGCAAACTTGAAGCAACAGATTTCTCAAGAGGCCACCTTATCTTCTCAGATTCCTAGGTGAAAAAAAAACCTTTATGCAATGAGTATGACTTGGTGATTTAGGTTTTCAGCACCACGGAGAGTTCATGCCATTGTAAGGGAAGGATTCAAATGACCATGCCAAAGCCTGCCTAAAGCATGGAGTTAGGTAATTTTGACTTGTTACATGACTGAAGTCCATTCAGTTCTACTTAAACTTCTTTGGTTTGGACTGATACAAGTCATATGCTGGGTTGGCAGCAGCCTTGTGGAACTCCTACCATATCTACCTTGCAGATTATATTTCTGTTCAATAAGCCAAACATCCTTTGGGTTTAGGAACTCTGTAACCACTTAAGGCCTTGTGGGGATTTGGGCCAGCTAAATGCAGGGATGCAGATGAGTGAAACAATTGACCTATGTGCTATTCTACTCCATTGGTCCCAGGCTCATATGTTTTATAACATATTGGGCTTTTGCTAAGTCTTGATTGATTCAGGGAAAACTGTCTCTGTTTCTTGCTCTTCTTTATCAGTAGGCCCTTGAAAAGAGTTGGGTTTATTTTTGCATTACTTAAACTTAGTCTTATCCTTTGACTCCACTTTAATAGGGGCACCATTACTCTGGCTTTCTGCCCAGTTCCACTATTGTATTTCCTTGATCTTTTTGTTCAGGGGGCCCCAGAGAAGCCCCTAGAGCCATGCCTTTGCATGTTTAAACTATCAATAATGAGAGTATCAAATTGGAAAGGGTATATTAAGGGTCTATCTTTCATGACTTTGGGTCAATAGGTGGCAGTATCCACCTGATCTAAAATCCCTAATGTGCCCCTTCCCCCAATATATTTTATTGTGTATCTATCTAATGGCCTGTATATTTTAGGTTGTGAGGAGTGGGTCACATTGAAATCAAAATGGAGAGGAGGAAAAGCTCTTTTCATGGAATTGAGAGTTGATGATATTGATGAATGATGAGTTGAATCCTGCATAGAAGGTTTTCCAAATGGGAGGACTTTTCTTTGTATTACCAACACTCAGCACAGTGCCTGGCACATAGCAAATACTTGTTGACTTATTAACTTGACTACAGGTCAGCTGTCATGGGGCACTGGCAGAGAGAGCTTCAATAGAGAGATGAATAGAATACAGTATGGGCACTGCGGGCACCAAGAGGTAAGAGAGGGCATACTGAGTTAAACTAGTCAAGACTAACAGGAGAGTGCCCTTGGTAAGTGGGGAAACAGAGGAGGGGAGGGCCAGTTGGATGGGGGGAGTTTAGTAGCCAGAGCCCCTGGTCAGGTTCCTTTGATGGAGACGATGCAGGTTGGACGAGAAGCGCTGCCGCAATCCTGTGCTGTCTGCCTGGGAGGGGGCTGCTGATGTGTGCTGCAGCTGCATCCGCTCCCCTCCCCCATGCTTCTCGAGGAGCCAGAGCAGCGCTGGCAAATCTGTCTTCATGTATTTATTATTATTAAAAATGTGACGGATTCTTCCTCCCTAGAAGCACAACAAATACCACTGATCGCATTTCTCCTTCTGGGAGGCTTCTGCTTTCTCTCTCTTGACCTTCTTTTCTTCACCCCCTACCCTCCCACCTTTGCTCCATCTTATGAAAGGGGAGGGAGAGAGAGCTGAGGGTACTCCCCTCCTTCTCTGTGCATGGTGGTTCCCCTGGGGTTTTTAATGATGGTTGAGAGTTTTGAGGCAATTCTAGGAGTAAGCAGATGAGTGAGGGGGCTTAGGGCTCAGGAAGCTTTTGTAATGTTCCACCACTCAGTAGGGAGCAAAAATCACTTGAAAATAAAGATAACAAAATGACTTCTCAAGGCAAAAGGAACCCTCAATTCCTTCTTTATTCTATGGTGTGAATTCTAAGGGCAGTATGGTTACTCCCTTTGATGGAATGGAAATAGCCAGTTCTCTTGTCCTCTCTCCCTCCCTTACTAAAGCCCAGTTTTCCCAGGAAGGGCCATCCAGAATCTGTTACTGCAGCCCAAATGTGGCATTGCCTGGAGGTTGGAAGATGGGTGCCTTGGCTTCACAGTCCCCAGGGCACTCCCCTCAACCCTCAGGCTCTCATGCTTGGACCAGGGCTTGCTGGCTCCCTGGGCTCTTTTGTTGCTGTCTGTGAGCCTTGGCCACACCCCTAGATGGTGCTGCTGGTGCTCTAGACTCCACTCCCCCTCATCCCCCCCTCCCCCAGGACCATTTTCCCCTACATCCCCCTCCTCTCCTCCCCAGCCCTTCCCCAGCCCTCCACTGCCTGATTGTTATTCCACTAACGTCTCCCTGGCTGTTCCCTTCCTCAAATTAATTTTGTGGCGCTCTTTTCCGCAGTGCCATCTCTTCCCCTCCCCCCTGCTCCTGCTAGCTTGCTTGTTCTCTTCTCCTCACCCTCTGTCTCGCTCCCCTCCTCTAGAATTGAGATTCTTTCCTTCTCCCTTTCTCCCCTTGCCTCAACGACCCCCCTCTCCCCCATTCCCATTTCACAAATGATTTTCCTGGCCAGAGGAGACTTAAGGGGTAGGAAACCTAGTGGTTTAGAGGAGAATACAAACAAGATGGGGGATCTGAAGGGTCAGTGTTGAAGAGTAGGGCAGAAGAGTGATGGGCCTATGATGAGGGATGGGGGGGGAATAATGGAGATGGAAAAGTGATTTGGGGGGTGGGAGGAGGAAGGCCGTGCTCTGAAATGTGATCTATGGTTCCTCTGGGGAAGCTCCAGTCATCACTCTTGAGTTCTCAGTGAATGCCGGCTGGGGCAGCTGTGGTACCTTCTCGACGGGCACCTTATCTGACTATTTTGATTGTGGCAGGTTTCTGGCTGCAGCCCATAACCTTAGCTCTCTGCTTTTGCCTGATCCCTAACCTCTTCCTTTCCCTTTTCTTCACTGAGTTCTCCTCCCCTTCCATCTTGTCAAATCACTACTCAATTTGGGCCTCCATTGGACTCCTGACTTGTAGATGCCTTTTGTTCCAAAGTCCTTCTCAATGACAACTCCAGACCCATAAATTTCTGGGGTTTTTGTGTTCCACCTCAACCCATCATTTATTTTTTTTCCTATCCCCAGATATCACATCTTGTTGGCTAGATCTTGAGTTAGAAACTGAAAGTAGAAACAGGAGACCAGCTTCTCTGGGTTTCTGTCTAAGTTCAGTGGGAGAAGTGCTTTTGTTTATTCTGCATCTCTCATTTTCCTTCTTTTTTTACAACGGTGATGATGGTCTTATAAGTCTCTTTGCTCTCCTATCTTGTTCTCTTTATGCCTTTGAGTCCTAAGAGACATCTGTTCTATGATTCTGGGGTCTCTGGTTTCCTAATGTCATGTCAGAGATACATCATGCAGTGATCTCTGCTAAGGTTCTCTGCCCCAGTGACTTGCCAGGGTTAAGATAATACACAGAGTTCTACCCTTTGCTGGTTTCTGCTCTATCGCCTAAGGCCAGTTCTGGAACCTCTGCTGAAGAGGAAGGGAGGAGAACCCAACACACAACTGGGTTCCTCAGCTTTGTGCTGAGAAAGTCCTTTCCCCAAAACATGCAGCAAAGGGCAGCAGCCCTCCTAGTGCTGAATAATTCCCAGGGTGTATCCACGGTAAGAGTTGGAACTATTGGCCAAGGAACCGCTGTCTTTGTTAACGTATGAGGATGTATTCCATTAGGAAAATCTCCTTTCTCACTAGTTGAAGTGATTCATCCCGGCTCCCACACAAGCCAGTCAGTGCCAGTGTTGGCCTCATCTCTCCCAAATCTCAACCCAGAGATCTATTCAATGATAACACACCTAGTATAATGGGCAGCTGTTTTGGTTTGCAAGGTACTTACCGTGTGTGCATTCTAAGCATTGTCTCACTTCCACTTACCTTGATCACCCAACTATAGATAAATTCTATGGAATTCTGGGGGTGAAAAAGGAACATTGGCTTTTAAAAGAAAATGGAAGTCTTGAAAAGATAGTTTCTATGATGTCACATTTGGTTGACTTGGTGAAGATGTTTGCACCCAAGAGAGCCAATTTAAATAAAATTTGGGTGCCTGCTTCCCTAGGAACAAGGCCAGGATTCCCTTTTGGCTTTAAGCACTGACATATGGAAGGGGAGCTATCGGGATCTATCGCTGATGCTGTTTGTTCTCATATTCCTTTTCAAGGGGTTGTGGTGTTCTGGAGTTGGGAAACTTTTTCCTGTTTCAGATTCAGTTGTTGATTGTGCTGCTGACCAACTGGGTTAATCTAAAGCAAGGGCCTTCTCTCTGTTCAGCAGGGAGAATAGTCTGTTCCTTCTGGGGGGTGGGAGGAGGAATAGTATGTGCTTGAGTGGGATAAAATTGAAGAGCCTGGAAGGCCCAGAAATGCACAGAAAGGCAATCCCATTTTTCTCTTCACTCAAAACTTTCCTCAAATTTTACTTTTAGAAGAGTAACTGGGTAGCTCAGTAGATTCAGAGCCAGATCAGAGGCGGGAGATCCTGGGTTCAAATATGGCCTCAGATACTTCCTAGGGGTGTGATGCTGGGCAAATCATTTAATCCCCATTGCCTAGCCTTACTGCTCTTCTGCCTTGGAACCAATACACAGCATTGATTCTAAGGTGGAAGGTAAGGGTTTAAAAAAAGAAAAACTACTTTTAGTTCAAAACATCAAACTTCAAGTCCTATGTGGCACTTCCTTCCACCAAATTCCCAAATTTCTGAGACTTAATGTGTAACCTATTATTTTGGCTGTTTGACAATAATATTTCCATACTTTCTAATGTAAATTCAAATTCACAATGGAAAATACCATTCAGAAATAATTCCACATGTTTCAGTGTGACTTGTATTTTGGATCTCCCTGTAGACCACTTGGAAGGACCCTCCAGGGTCTTGCAGACCATACTCTCAGAGCCACTGCCTTAAGATACTTCATTTTCCTAGCCTACATCTGGACCATTAGGTGGGACTGTGAATAATGGACCCTTGGGGTTCTGGCCTCATCTCCCCCAAATCTCATTTATTAGAACCCCAAGTGTTTTAAAGATGCAATCAGAATTTCCATTTAGGAAATCTTAACCAGTTATAATGATTCTTAGTTGCCACCTTTGCTGACTTTTTTGGAAACTGGCCCAAGAAAACTGGATCTGTTTCTTAATCTCTCCCCACCCATACATCCTTACCCTGTCTCCTTTACTTTCCCATTCTGTGAGCTCTTCCTCTCAAGTAGCTGGAGTCTCTCCCTTCTCCTGGGGCACAAACTTCCTTGGATTCTCCTAAGAGAAATTTGCTGCAGTGTCTAGCCTTTGCTTATCCCTCAAACCAGCAATCTGCTGGGGTTTCTTCTCAAAAGATCCACCATCCCCCATTTACACCTGCCCCAGAAGGCTGGTGGAGGAGTTGGAATGCTAGAGATCTGTGACATTCCTCACCCATCCCCATGATGTAGCTCCTGGATTTGGGTTCTGCAACCTCGTGGAGTCCCCGATTCCTTTTCAGGTTGTTGAACAGCTTTTCCTCCTTTGCTTTCTATAATCCCCAATTTGGCAGAAATGTCCGATAGTTTTGAGCAGGGTCTTTGCAGGGTCAGATCCCTCTGTGCACCCAAGGATATCCATTCTTCATTGATCAAATGAGATGATATGAATAAAGCACTTAGCACAGTGCCTGGCACATAGTAGGTGCTATATAAATGCTTTTCCCTTCTTTTTCCCTTCCCTGTTGACTTTCTTGATGCTTTCTTCACTGACTTTGATACTCTTGCCTTCTCTGTGTCTAGGCTGGGGGCTGAGGAAGATATGGTATCCTCTTTTGCAGAGGACATATCTTTGTGTCCAACAAATAGTTTCCTGGCCTACCTCCCCTCCCTTCCCATCTTTCTTCCCACTTTCAATTTCTACCCCCTCCTCTTGCCCCTCACTCACCTCTCTCCCTTTTTTGTCACCATTATGCCTCCCCCCATCCCCTTCTCATCTGCTCACCATCCTCAATCCTTTTTCTTATTTTGGCTCTTGTCTTTCATCTCCAAATAGCTCTCAACCTCTTGTGCATATTAGGAATAGAGATAGCAGGATAGTGGGTCCCCGAGTCACGTTATACCTGGCTGCCCAAAGAGTAGACATAACATCCCTTTCTCTTCCTTAGTGGTCTTAAAGAGCCAGGGACCTACGCTGCTGTTGGATAGAGTCCAATCTTGCCTTCTTCCTTAGTTGGGAGAGGATGGTGTCTTTCCAATCAGCTGCCTTCTTCCTTTGCTCTTTCAGTTAAATATCTGGGTCTTGTCTGTCTGTCTTTTTCTTTCTTGATCCTTCTCCTTCTGTCTGTTTTTTCCCAGCACAAAGCGGTGGCAAGACTGAATGAGCCTGTCTGGTGGTTCTGCCAGTCTGTGCCCCTCTTTCCCGCCCCACCCCCTTTTGCCTTGCATGCTGGGGTGGAGGGGGAGCCAGAGAGTGGTGGCGTAGTGCCAGCCAACCCAGAACCATCTGCGGTACCTTCTGTGCAAAAGCCAGGCTTCTTCCCACCCTCCTCTCCTAATTTTCCTCCTCCATCATTAATTAGCCACTGAATTAATTAAATCTCATGTGCTAATTAACATTCCTGCAGGGCAGGCTGGTAGGTCAGAAAAATGAGGGTGGTGAAGCAAGGCTACCACTGTCCAGAGGGTGTAGGGAAGTAAGGAAGAAGGAAGATTGGATAGGGAGATAAGAGTGATGGGGAAAGAACCAAGTGGGAGAAAAAGAGGGGGAAAGAAGAAAAAATGAGACACAACACAGATCGCATTTAAGTTCTGTGTATGGATGTATGAATATATGTATGTACCTACGTATGTATCTGAATGGAAGCATTCATGGAAGGTAAGTCCATTAAGGAAAAAAATATAGGCATTGGAATTATTGAATGTAGAAAAGAGCTGAGAACTGAACTATTTCCAAGTTGCCAAAGCATATAATCTAGTAAATGTATAGTAGTTGTCTTGTATTCCCAGTGAAGAAATAAACTTTAAATTGTAGTAGAAAACATTTAGCTAAATTTTTTTAAAGAATAGAGTTTGGATTTTTTAAAAGAATGGACATTACCAAATGATAACTAAAGAACTATTAAGAGGGCTTGCCTAGAGAAAGAAGTATATCTAGCTTGATGAGCTAGAAGAAATTTGGCAAAAGGCAGGGTGAGGTATCTTGAATCTGGAGAAGAGGTATCAAACATGCTTCCTATGATACTCTTCAGGACAGCTGGAACCAGATTGAAGCATAATTGGGAAATATTTAACAAAATAAATACAAATACAATAAAATATAGGTAATATTATATTTTAAAACTAAGTCAATATGCAGCCTCTAGGGATTCTTAGATGAGTTTTAGGCTGCCATTTCTATTTGAGTTTGACACTCCTGATCCAGAGGTTGCTTCTGGATTGAAAAATGGGATCTCCGGATTCTGTACTGAGTCCTGTAGAATTTGGAAAATTCAAGATGGGATAAATGCCATTTATAATTCCTCATGTTAGCCCTTTCAAATTGTGGGATTGTTCCCTAGGGTCACATTATTTTACTTTGGACCAAGCTCACCTGCTCAGAGTGTCCTAGAGATTGACTTTCTCTTTACTTTGATTTCTCTTCAAATCAAATAACCTAATTAGGGAATCGGGAGGCATCGAGGTGGCTTAGTGGAATGCTGGGCCTGGAATCAGGAAGACCTGAGTTCAAATCCTGACTCAGACACATCCTAGCTGTGTGACCCTGGGCAAGCCACTTAACCTCAGATTGTCTGACAAAAGGATCCACTGGAGAAGGAAATGGCAAACCATTCTGGTATCCTTGCCAAGAAAACCTCATGGATAGCTATGGTCCATGGGGTCACAAAGAGTCAGACGTGATTGGGCAACAAAAGTGAAGAGATGGATGACTCTTAGATAAACTTAGATAAATAGTATGGTCAGATATATATCTGAAACACTGAAGAATCACCAATGCATTCTGCTGTCACATTCTTTAAAACAAAAGCCAGAACACACTTATTTAGAGAAGAGTGTTTTTAAACTTCTCGAATAGAGGCCTCCCATTTGCATTGCTGAGAGGCAGGTGGATAAATGTTCACACGTGCAGGTTAGCGCTAACCTTCAGCCAGGCAGGGAAGAAGCGGAACGGCAAGGTCTCCTTCCTTCGTCCAGTATTTTCCAACATTTTTCAGATCTGAACTGCCTCTAGGGGATTCTATCTGCCTATTTCTCCTAGCCACAAAGATAACTATTCCTACCATCCTGAGCCCTGTGTTTAATCACATTATATATTCATTCAGCAAATATTGAGTGCCCCTTCGCACATCATCTACAATACAGACATAGGTACTTAGACGTGTCTTTCTATGCCTGAACACTGATAACCCTTATTTTCTGTACTGCTCATTTGGCATACGCAAACATTGCTTTGTTTGTGGGGGGTTTTTGTGTGTGTTTATGCTTTCTCTCCGTTAGATTGCATACTCCTGAAGGACAAGATACTTTTCTGTAACCTCTGCATCAGTGGCAACAAACTCATAGAAAAGGATCCCTGTGGGCTGCCTATGGCTTTAGAAAACCACAAACTAATGTTATCTATGTTATACTCTATTTTTATTTGTTTTGTTAAATATTTCCCAATTATATGTATTTTTAAAACTCTTGCTTTCCATCTTAGAATCAGTGCTGTGTATTGGTTCCAAGGCAGAAGAGCATTAAGAGCTAAGTAATGGGGTTAAGGGATCTGGCCCAGGCCCACACAGCTAGGAAGTATCTGAGGTCAGATTAGAACTCAAGTCCTCCCATCTCTAGGCTTGGCTCTCTATCCATGGAGCCACCTAACTGCCCCCCACTCCCACCCCCACTCCACCTTGTTCTTTTAATGTCTCACAGGTACCAACCAACTGTTTATAAATTATAGGTTTAAAGCTGAAAGGAAACTCAGGTCATTCACCCAACCCCTTCATCTTACAGATTCAAAAAACATGAAAGCTAGAGTGGTGAGATTCACCCCAAAGTCCACAGGCAGCATCTTAGACCACAACTCTCCAACCAGATCTAGAGTTCATTGTAGTATACCCCAATGGTTAGAGTGAAGGGTTTGGGGAATATATTGCTATCCATCTCTAGTCTCTTCTGATTCTTGCTTTATGACCAATCCTGCTTCCTTTTTTCGACTTTCATAATAATACGCGTGTGTGTGCGTGCACAGTGGGATAGAGCATTGGGCCTGGATTCAGAAAGACACAAGTCCAAATCTGACCTCAAATACTTAACTAGCCATGTGATCCTGGGCAAGTCACTTTACCTCGGTTTGCCTCAGTTTCCTCAGTTGCAAAATAGGGGTCATAATAGTACCCCCACCTTCTAGTGTTGTTATGATGACCAAATGAGATATTTGTAAAGTGCTTAATACACAGTAGATGTGATATGTTTATGACACATGAAGCTATATGTTTCTATCTATATAATCTATATTTACATATTTGATGTCATATACCGTTCCTTTTTCACAAGTCATAGGTAATCTGCTATGACCCACTCATTTTACCAAGCACTGCCTATTGAGTTACTTTTCATTTTTATTCTTTCAAGATGGTAGTGTCCTATAATGTTCTGGCTTGCAGTATGAATAGGAGAATACCAGTTTTTTAAAGTTGATCTTTTAGGGGGCAGCTGAGTGGCTCGGTGGATTGAGAACCAGGCCCAGAGATGGGAGGTCATGGGTTCAAATCTGGCCTCAGACACTTCCCAGCTGTGTGACTCTGGGCAAGTCACTTAACCCCCATTGCCCACCCTTACCACTCTTCTGCCTTGGAGCCAATACATAGTATTGACTCCAAGATGGAAGGTAAGGGTTTAAAAAACAAAATAAAAAATAAAGTTGGTCTTTTGGAATAGTTTAGGACCATTGAAAGCACTGCATAATTTCTCACATGCTATCCAGGTAGATATCTGTCTGTATCTAGGCCCAGCTCATTGTCCATGTGCAGTACACTACTGCAAAATATATGTGTTGATGGACTGCTTATATAGCTTCATTTCATAGTCTGGCTGTGACCGCATAGGACTTTGGCCTCACAGAACCAGGTATAATAAATAGAAATTACAAAGAGATAAATTGAGGCTGGGGTTAATGAAAAAAATCTTATAATAATTTGGGTTTGTCCAAAAGTGGAGCATGCCACTTTAGGATGGATCCCCTCCATTGGAAGTCTTTGAGGGGAGACTAGGGGGGAGACTACCAGCTGGATATGTTATAATGAGGATTCCCTTTGAGCATAATTTGCCCCCGAGATCTCTTATTGCCCAGTGGACATTTATTACCAGCCATTTAGTGATGAACCTTCCAAATGTAAGCAGATGCTTGAAATACGCACCTCTATAAACACTGATTGCCCACTTTTCTCCTACCCCACTCCCCAGAATCTGTCTCTGAGTTCATACTTGAAGGCTGCTGTGGGTCATACCAGAGCTTGGGTTCTTTTGGTAAAGCCATCAAGAACTCAGGGTCATCCCCGTGCCATCATGGAGCATTTGAGTGAGTCTTTAGTTTCCAGATTTTTTTAGATTCTAGGTTAGTCTTTAGTCTCTAGATTTATTATTCAGTAACTATGACTTCTAAAATAGTCACTAACAGGGTGTTTTAGTAGTTCTCAGGGAAGCTGACCTAGGATCGCCACCAAATTTGCTTTTTAATCATTCCTTTTCCCAGCCCTTGTCTTCTTTCTAGAGTCTCTTTAGATCATTTGCTACAGTGACACAGAGAGACTGACTCGATCCTGGGACCAGAACGCAGATGTATTGACTGCCTCCTCCCTCCTTCTCGTGGTTCCAAGCAGTCTCATTCATTCTAGTTCAAAATTTATAAAAACAGACAAGCAAACAACAAATGCACCCACAAGACAAAAAGAGGATACCCTTCTCCCCAATTCCATCCCCCCTATAGATCCATTTAGTCTCTTTTCTTCCCCAAATGTATGGGGGGGATTTTCTCTATGACAAATTTATCACTGATGTTAAGGACAGTGAGCATATATCCCCATGTAGGCAACAACTGAGGAGGTTACTATTGTGGGTTTCGGATTCGGCCTCCAATCTCTCCCTCCCACCTGGCAGGTTGGGATTTGGTTGGCCAGGACTGCGGAATGGGAGAGGCGGATTTGAGCCAGTATGCTATTGGCCAGCCCAGTTACCTACCCAGCCAGCAACAGCAGCCAGTCGAGCAGGGAGGAAGGAATGCCTGGCTAGTGGTTAGGGAATATTGAGGGGGGAGGGGCAGGGGCTGGAGGGGGGAAGCGGTTCCGAACCTTGTTGTGGGTTCCTCTGGAAGTCTCTTAAAGTCTTTGGAGGCCTTCCTTCTTCAAATAATATTTTTAAAGGCCTGAAAAAAATTGAGAATCCCAAAGGAAACCAACTATATTGAAACCCCATTACTGAAATAAAACCAAAAAAGTAATAATAACAATAATTAAAATGGTAATGGTTCCAAGGTGGAAAAAGACCCCAGACTGGGAATCAAACCTGGGATGTGATCAAGACTTGGAGAGAGGAGCGGAGGTGGTGGAATGGAAGTAGCTCGGGTTGGGACCCCCTGGTGGAAGTGGTTTGCCATGGGCAGTCAGTTGCCAGCATTTTCCTTCCCATTGTCTTTCATCTCAGGCCCCTAAGGAGGTGCCTCTGAATCTTGCTTGCCAGAACTACCTGCCGTAAGGCCGCCTGCCATTCATTTTCCTTCACTTTTCCCTTTTAAGACTTAAACCTGTTTATGTTTTCCATACATTCAGGGCCTTCCTGGCCGCTAGCTGGCAGTCAATGAATAATATAAATATATTTTTGACTAGTCATCTAGCTTGCTAATGAGTTACCTCTTCCAGGTAACACAGGATGCTTTAATCTAATTAAGATGTATCTGCTTCCTAAAGGCCCTTAAGGAATTTAGGGGTTGGGGCACGGTGGCCAATGGGTGAGCTGGGGGGTAGGGAATGCTTCTCCCCAGTACTCCTGTACCATGTGAACTACATAGATGTATAGGTGTATGTCCTGTCCCGGCACGGGGAAACCATTAGATAATCTCTAGCTCAGGCAGCCTTAGAGACCCTGGACCATGAGGGGCACAGTGTGGCCTACTAGATAGGACATGGAATTGAAGTCCAAAAATCTGAGTTCAAATTCCTCACCTAGGACTAAACCTCGACTGATAGTTAGTTAGACTCACTTAGAGTCACTTTTCTGAGCCTTAGTTTCCCCATTTATAAAATAGGGCTAATGCCCAGAGACAGGATCCTGGGTTCAAATGTGGCCTCAGACACTTCCTAACTGTGTGACCCTGGGCAAGTCATTGAACTTCCATTGCCTCGATCTTACCATTCTTCTGCCTTAGAACCAATACACAGTATTGATTTTAAGATGGAAGCTAAGAGTTAAAAAAAAAATAGGGCTAATGATACTTATGCTACCACACAGGTGTAGTTACAAAAGAGATACTTTTTGAGCTGTTTTCTAAGGATGAGTTGCTATTGCCTCCCTCCTAGGGGGTCTTGGTAGCTCAGATGAACTACTTTAAGGATTCTAATTGGTTCTAGAGCTGATCCATGTATTGCACATGTAAAATCTATATCAGATTAGTTGTTCTCTCAGGGAGGAGAGAGGAAGAGGAGAATTGGGATCAAAATTTAAAAAAACAAAAGTTTCAAAGTGTTTTTTTTACATGTAACTGAGGGAAAAAATATTAGAATTAAAAAAAAAAAACAAAGCCACCTGTGAACTACATAGAAATTAACTGGAATTTAAAGGGAATATATGCAGAAACCTGCTCCGTCTAGTCTGTCCACCCCTCCCCCCCCCCCAATTGTTTCTGGGGAATTGTTTGAAGGTAGCAGGACCTTCCTGGGCACCGAAACCATGACATGTGAACCAGTACCATTTGCCATACATGTAATACACACATGAATGCTTTCTAGTTCACAAAACTCTTTTCTCATAACCCACATGAAGTAGACAGTGCAAGTAGTGTTACCTCCATCCTTGGAATAGATTGCTGGTTCTGTTTCAGAATGACCTTGGACGGGTCACTCATTGTCCCTCTACCTCAGATTCTGCCATCCAGCATGTGGAGGTGAACCTGACCTGAGGCAACTAGTGGGAAGTGCCCTGAATCTGAACTTTTGATTCCCATTTGATTTCTTTACCCATCTGGTCCTTAGTTTCCTTGCCTTTTAAGTCCTTTTTAAAAAATTTTAAATGTAAACACCAACTTTTTAGAAATAGCACTATCTGGGGGCAGCTGGGTAGCTCAGTGGATTGAGAGTCAGGCCTAGAGACAGGAGGTCCTAGGTTCAAATTTGACCTCAGACACTTCCTAGCTATGTGACCCTGGGCAAGTCACTTGACCCCCATTGCCTACCCTTACTGCTCTTCTGCCTTGGAGCCAATACACAGTATTGACTCCAAGATAGAAGGTAAGGGTTTAAAAAAAAACAAATAAATAAATAAATTGGAAAAAAAAAAGAAATAGCATTGTCAGCTAAGTGTTTCCATGAATAGAGAGCCAGACCTAGAGATGACAGGTCCTGGGTTCAAATGTAACCTCATATACTTCCTAGCTGTGTGATCCTGGGCAGGTCACTTAGCCTCAGTTGCCTTTGCCCTTACTGCACTTCTGCCTTGGAACTGATATTTAGTATCAATTCTAAGATGGAATAAGGGTTTTAAAAAAAAGAAGCTATAGCACCATCATATATACAGCTAATCAGGAAAAAAAAAAGATGATACCATATAAATCCACAAATTTATTAACATACAATTTTTTTAAATGCCAATAATAAATTCTGTTACTTTCTAAGCTGCCCTTTGTATTCCTTCTGTTCTCTTATTTATATTTTCTTTTAATTGCTTCAATGATTTCTTACCTTTTTTTGTGGGGAGCACAATATTATTGCCAGCTCCTCCTTTCCCCCTAAATCCCACCATTAGTAAAAAAGAAACAAAAACCTTGTAACAAATATACACATTCAAAACCAATCAACATATTGTTCATGTCCAGAAGTCCACATTTCCTACATCTGTTCCTTTTCTGTTAGAAGGCGGTTAGCCTGCTTCAATTGGTTTCCTCATCTTAAAAATGAGGGGCTGGGGCTCAGTAATCCAAGGTCTCTTCTAGTTGTGTCCTTTAGGTCACCTATCTCTTACAATAACTTTATGAGGATCAAATGAAGTTATAGATGTGAAAATCCTTTGAAAAATAAATCTTTGTTCTGTAGGACTGTCTTGCAGGGAGCAGGGGGAAGACAGAAGCAGGGGCATACGGCATACAGGAGAAAATTCAGGCTATTTTAAAACAGATAACAAAAATTTATTTTAAAAAGGCAAATATAAAGCATGATTATTATTTGTTAAAGGATTTCAAATAGTAAACTCTTGACATATATATATATATATATATATATATATATATATATATATATATAT
>NC_058131.1:552259902-552301146 GCF_016433145.1 Gracilinanus agilis | reverse complement strand
ATATATATATATATATATATGTATATATATATATATATATGTAAAATGTGTTTTGATTTACACCCAGTTTTCCATGAACCCACTTGTCACATAAAACAAGCTCCCCTATTTCCCAGAAGGCCCATTTAGGCAAGGAAATAAGCCTGATGAGCCTAGAGTCCTTTGAAGAGAGAACAAACCCAGGAACATGAGTGGGTCTTTAGCTAGGATCTTTTAGGAGTAGGTCATAGCCCAAGAACTGTATTTCTTCTTCTAATTCTTTTTTTCCCCCCCAAATCATGAGTCTTTGACTGGATCAAGGAGATTATAAACCAGAAAAACCACACAGAGGTGGTACCCCAAGATTATAGAACCTGGAAAGACACACAGAATGGTAGTAGCAGGACTTTCCCAAAAACTGTATTTCTACCCCATTTCTAGCTGTCCCTCAGTGGGTTGTTTGTACTCTGCTTTGACTTAAAGCAATAATAGATAATTTTCCTGACTTGTATAAAAACCATTTATCACTAATCTGCATTTAGTTAGAAAACACCCCCAGGCAGGACATACCTGGGAAATGCCTTGGCAAACTGGAATGGAATATCCTAGGTCGGTGATGGTGAGCCTATGGTACGGGTACCAAAGATGGCACACAGGGCACTCTATGGGCACGTGGCCACCCTCCTCCCCTCCAGAGTTGGTTACTAGAAAGGTAGAGGGCCTTGGGCAGAGCTGCTCCCCTCCCCCTCTCCATCACACCTAATGACATTTTTTCACATCCCTGCCCCTCTGCCCAGCAGCCCAATCGGAGCGCTTTCTCCTTCCCCTGTGTGGGGCATATCCGGCATGCAGTGGTGGGGAGGGGCACGGCACTCCAAAAGGTTCACCATCATTGTCCTAGGTAGATTCAGGAGATCTGTGACTATGGATATCTTCAGAATGAGACTGAGGGAATCAACATCCCTGAAAGATGATTCCTTCCCTTAGGTCCTAGGTTTCCAACAGAGAAATGGACTAGATTTGGGGGCGGAAGGGGAAGGCTGTTTCATGATTTTATACGGAAAGAGGCAGAATGATATAGTGCACTGAGCTTAGCACCAAAAGTTAGCCAGGGCCTTGGACTTCCTAGCTGAGTGATCCATAGCAGCTGAGCCCATTTCCCATTCCTGAAAATGGGATGTTTGCACTCTTCATGCCAGTGCCCTGGAAATGAGAGTATAAGAGGACCTTGTTTTACCCAACCTGTATGTTCACATAATTTGTAAATCACACATAATAGCAAACCCTACTATTTAATAAATATTTCTTATATAAGCATACCTAGACATTTTATGATTTTTCTTAGGCTATTCATAGCTACCAGCATCACTAGTTTTGTTCTTTAGGACTGTTATTTATAATTAAATAGCATTAATGAAACAAAAAAGAAGCATGACTAACTACAATCCAGATCTCTGGACAAAGACTGATGAGGAAGCTAATGTTTGGGGCAAAACAATGTAATGAAATATTTTAGTATTTAGTATTGGTTCTAAGGCAGAAGGTAAGGATTAAAAAAAAGAATGTTAAAAAATGTATATGTAATCGGGAAATATTTAGTGAATTAAATAAAATATTTTAAATTTTTTTCTTAAAATTTCTGTGAAGAGGCTTCTTGTGGAAATGCAGGCTTCTGGCATGGCACAGTGAGAATCCATAGTTTTTTTTCCCTATTATTAATTAGGGCTGCTATAGCTCCCACCTGGGGTCTGGATCCGCTACTTTTCCCAGCTGGGAAGTGGTCAAGGTGAGCACCTGCCCCCTAGAAAGGTCCGTGAGAGAGGGGAGAAGTCAGAATTGAGAGCTGGAGCCAAAGCAGACTTGGCAGTGTGAATTCGACCTTCATAACTGGGTACTGGACCAGGCGAGTTGTCAAGTCTGAGGTTGTCTTTGGTCTGCCTCTCCTCTGCCTTTTCTGCCCTTATGTCCATGGCTGGAGGCCCAGGGCCCTGTGCCATTGTGCCCAGTGCTCTAGAAATTTCTCCCCTTTCCTTCCCCTTCAGAATGGCCTTATCCTCTCCCCCACACCTGCTGGGTAGAAACTATTAAAGGTGCGAATGCTAATAGCATTTTAGGTGCTAATATTTGAAGACGTAGCCAAGTTCCCCAAGGAGATAATTGTAGTGAAGGGAATGTGGAGCCCCAGGAGAAGCTTTGGAGGTGGGTAGATATGAAGGGCCAGAGTGGACGCCGCAGTGCCAGGTCAGCCATCGTACCGGCCCCACCACCAACCCATCTGGAAGATTCATCCTGGTCGTGTGTGGGGAGGGCAACACCAAGGTTGGTGCTCTTCCAGGAGCCATTTAAAGGTTTCACTGATACAGCCTCAGTCCCAGACCCTGTCTAAGTAGGACTTGGCATTTGATTTGGTTCTTGGAATCATACCAGCATATATTCAGTCCATTCCCCTGATTTATGCCAAGAGTCAAGACGGACATGCAGATACACTCTCTGTCATTAGAGAAATACACATTTTTAGCTGCACACTTTCCAAAGTGAAATGATTAAACTTAGCACCTAATTACAACCTAAAAGCAGGCTATTAAGAAGATTACAAGCAATAGAGTTGAAGCAAAGGAGGCTATTAACAGTGCAGGGCCCTGGGGCAAAGGCAGCCAGCCACTGGTGTCCTGGGATAGTCCGGGCTGGGATGTCTCACCCTTGATGCCCTGCTTCAGTTACTATTCTTCCCTAAGACCTCCTCTGCACCTCTAGGCCCCCATTCGCCCAAATACTACTTGTTCATCTCTCCTAAGGGAAAACAAAAGAGAAGTGAGACTTGCCCTTCTTTGGTGTCTTCCCCCAGCTGCTCCTCCTCCTAGCCCTGGCATAGCCCTTTGAGTTATAAATATGGAAATATTTCAGTGAGTCCAGAGGAGAACAATGAAGATAATTAAAGGAGAGGAAGGTGGGCCTTGAAGGAAAGTGTAAGGGACCTGGGATCATTTTGTTTGGAGAAGAGAAATCTTGGAAGGAATTCAGTAGCCACTGATTTGTGTTTGAGGGAGAGGTTGAAGAATGAATAGATAAAGGGAAGAGGGACCTTTTCTTTTGAAGACAGCAAGAGTGGGCAGCTAGGTAGCATCAGGCCTGGAGTTGGGAGGTCCTGGGGTCAAATCTGCCCTGAGATACATCTTATTTATGTGACCCTGGGCAAGTCACTTAACCCCCATTGCCTAGCCTTTATCGCTCTTCTGCCCTATACTTTGAATTGATTCTAAGACAGAACATAACTGTTTTGTTTTTTTTCTAAAGTGAGCATTGTTTTGTGTTATATGCAATGTAAAGTTTATTCTGTTAGCATTGCCTAGATTCTGTGCCTAAATGCAGTTCCTTAGCCAAAGGAAAAGGGTAAAAATCCTTACCTTCCATCTTGAAATCAATACTGTGTATGGGTTCCAAGGCAGAAGAGTGGTAAGGGCTAGACAGTGGGGGTTAAGTGACTTGTCCAGGGTCACACGAGTAGGAAGTATCTGTCTTAGAATTGATATTAAGACAGCAGGGAAGGGTTAAATTTAAAAAAAAAAAAAAAAGACAGCAAGAGGAAATCGGGTTTGGGTACAGCAGGTGATTTAGGGACTTGAACGTTTGGAATTTCCCAACTAGTGTAGGGGTAAGGCCATAATGTGGGCAATGGAGGTAACCACAATGAGATTGTCTTACTTGGAGATGTTTTGGTATGGGCCTACCTTACCCAGATGCCTGCTTCCAGGACTTTGGTGGCTTTCTTGTCTGAATGCAGGGGTGTCAGGCTATGTGGATGACAGGGTCCATCCCACATTCTAATTAACCCAAATGGGCTTATTGGGGGTAGTTCTGATTTAAGGACTTAATGTTCAAGTCAAATCAATCTTGGTTTCAGCTGGAAGTGTGCCGTTTAGAACTCTGCTATTTCTCCTCTGAGTGTAAAGGAGGAAATGCCTAAAACCCTGGGCAGTCAGCTTTTAGGAAATACCATCACCCTCTCCTGCCAGATAAGCTTTTCTCCCTGGCTTTTCATGATGCTGCTCCCTCCTGGTCTTTCCCTCTCTGTCTGGAATTCCTTTTCTCCTTTGCTAGATCTCCCCACAGGTCTTTCCAGTGACCATGGCTCTCTCCCAAACCTCTGTCCTTATCTTTTTTCCTCTAAACTCTCTCTAGGTCTGTGTGGATAAACCTATGGCATGCATGCCAGAGGGGCTGCTCCCCTTCCCCTGCCCACCCTTGCCTGAGGGCATTTCTCACATGACCTGCCCCCTGCCCAGCAGTCCAATGGGAGTGCTTCCTCCCTCCCCTGTGGGGCAGGGGTGAGGTGGGGTGATGGGGGGGCTCAGTAGCTGTTTGGCACTTGGTCTCTAAAAGGTTCACCATCACTGTTCTGGGTGACCTCATCCGCTCTCCTAGGTTCAGTTACTATTTATCTTAAACAATTGTCAATTATCTTAAACAAATGATTCCCAGGTATACAAATCCAGTCCTAATCTTTGAATTCCAGACTCACATCAACTGCCTTTTGGAAATCTGGAATAGGGCATCATATCCAAAGCAAAACTCCTTCTCTTTCTCCCCAAATTCTCCCTTCTTTTTTTTTCTTTTTTTTTTATTTAAACCCTTGTACTTTCGGTGTATTGTCTCATAGGTGGAAGAGTGGTAAGGGTAGGCAATGGGGGTCAAGTGACTTGCCCAGGGTCACACAGCTGGGAAGTGGCTGAGGCCGAGTTTGAACCTAGGACCTCCTGTCTCTAGGCCTGACTCTCACTCCACTGAGCTACCCAGCTGCCCCTCCAAATTCTCCCTTCTTGCCAGCTTCCCTATTCCTGTCATGGGCACCACCACCCTCCCTGCTTTTCAGGCTTAAAACTTTGGTATTGTCCTTAATTCCTCATTCACTCACACCCCTCATACCCAACCTGTTGTCAAGTCTTGTCATTTCTCCTTCGTATTTCTCCCTCTCTCACCTCCCCTTTTCTCGAATCACACAACCACCAGGATAGATACCCTCGTCTACTTGTCTACAGTGGGGGGCATGAGTGAAAAATCCCCTACCCCCTTGTATGAGGATTAGATTTTAATGTTAGCAGTAGTATTAAGTTAATTATAAATCGTAATCTAAGATAGGTAACTAATGTTAGCAGGCCTTTTATGATTATTTTGGTATTTAGTATAAATTTTAGTATTTAGTATAAATATTAAGGTTTTGAATTAAGTAAATAACTGTTTTAGCATAGGTAACCATTGTTAGCATAGACCTCAATTTTATTTAGCCTTAGTCTCAAAATTGCTATATCATGTGCCCTCCGCAATGGTGGTCTTGAACTTGTGACTGGGCCTTCCTTAGCATAGAGGTTAGAAGCCTGGTGACCTTTGTATACATCCTGGTATACATCATCAGGTTTTTGCCCTGCTTGGGGGCCTGGCACCTCCTCCTTACCCTGGCCATCTTAGTATACATCATCCTTGACATCATTGGGCTTAGAAAGTAGCCCCACTCCCTCTTTGGCTATCAAGTGACTTCTACCAATGAGAAGTATTTCCTGATTACTTCAATCCATCCACATCTCTCTTATTTTTATCAGTCTTGGATTATTTCATAAGTTCTTGGGGTATAAAAGAAGTCCTCTCATAAGACTTGGGGGTCTTTGGTCTTGACCAGAAGTCTGGCTTTATTGTGAGACTGGCCATCTCCCAATAATCCTATTTCTTTTTGGCTTGGAGACTTTGTTTATCTTATTTGTGTTCCTGCGGTTAGAAATTATGCAGCAGGGGTCAGCCTACCCCAAGTGTCCCCTTTCCAGCCTATCTTCCACTTGGCTGCCAATGTGAACCTCTCAAAGCGTGAATCTAACCGTGCTACCTCCTCTGTTCAGTAAATTCCTGTGGCCCCCTGTTACCTCTAGGATCAAATATAATAAAATCCTCTGTTTTGACTTTTAAAGCCCTTTATAATCTGACCCCTTCCTGCCTTTCCAGTCTTTCTTAGCTTAACTCCTCTCCAAACACTATATGCATGTGTGTATTATATATACACACACATATTTTTCTATGTATATTTATGCATGTTTTATATACATATGTGTGTATATATACACGTGTATATATGTGTGTTTCTGTACACACACACACACAATGGATAGAGTGTCAGGAAAACCTGAGCTCAAGCATGAGTGATGTGACTCTGGACAAGTCCCTTAACCTCTGCTTGCCTCAGTTTCCTCAATTATAAAATGGAGATAATAATAGCACCTACCTCACAGAATCGTTGTGAGGACAAAATGAAATCGCATACCTGGAAATGGTAGGTGTATAATTATTACCTGTTCCTCTATCTTCCATATACTTCGATTTTTTACATATTGTTTCTCCAGTAGAATAAAGACTCCTCGAGGGCAGTGACCAATTTAATAAACCCAACTCTTCCATTCTCACCCAACCATAACTAATATATCAGAAACAAAAGCCACCTTTGAGATTGCCTAGCCCAGTGGTGTCCAACTCCAATAGAAAGGAGGGATGTTGATGCATACCTAAGTCGCATGTTGAAGTTTTAAAATGTAATGTTATCTATGGTTTAGTATATTTTTATTGATATAATTTAATCTGGTTCCAAACCACACAGGAGTAAGTGTTGTTCCCACATGTTTGAAGCCTTTGATCTAGTCTAACTCCCTCATTTTACAGATGAGAGTCCTGAGACTGAGAGGTGCCCCACTCAAACAATAGTCACTAGTACAACTGGGACTTGGATCTAGATTTCTTGACTTTCTGTCCATAGTCCATTCCTGTTAAGATTTTCTTGGGTATCTATGGGTAAATTGAAAGTGTGAATGTTTCAAATATATTCTCTTGCTCAAGCTGATGAGGGAAAAGATGCAAGTGAAGACAAAGGAATGGCAGGACCTGGGATGACTGTGACATGGCGCATGCGAGGAGTCATGGTCCAAATGGAAGGGGGTGGAAAGGATATGATGGCCACACATTTGTACCTTCCTCGAGGACTGTTCTTATTCCTTTATCCCTCTGCCCCTCATTCACCGATCTCACCCCCTTCCTCTGCTGCTAATGGCAGAAGGCTTAGAAAACCACTGTCAGGCTGAGTGATGGTTCTAGAAGACAATATAGAGTTTATCAATATTGAATTTTTGCAGCTCTCCTGCCACTGCTTGTGCAGGGAGCTAGCCAGACTTGGCAGTGTTATTTGATAATGCAATAATCATCATTTATATCGCAGTCAGGGAGCTCCCCTGCCACTGACAGTCTTTGGCAGTGTGAGGGGGTGGCTGTAGTTTCTTGATTTTTTTCAGAAAGAGTCTCAGGGCCCCAGAAAGGAAAGTGATTCAGGTTGGAATCTGTGACCCTGAAGATCTGACCGTTAATCACCCACTGCCAGACTGAAACAGGCTTCACACATAGGAGGAAGAACACTCAGGGGTTTTGTTTTTGTTTTTTGAAGAAAGAGAGCTTCCTGAGTAGAAAAATGATCCAGAAATGGTTTCTCAATAGCATGGCTCTCCAAAAAGCACCTTGTTCTCCCCACTGCCCTCCCATGTTGAGTCTTCTGCCTGCTTTCCTCTGGCCTATGGGTCCACTGGGCAGGTTATGGGGATTCGGTGCCAGAGGGCATCACAGAAGAGATTTGGCCTCCTGAGCTGCCAGCCCCGTGCTTTGACATGACTTTTTTTTTTTTTCCTTTTCTGGCAATTCAGTTTAGAAGAGAGAGAAGTAAACGGAATGAGGATAAAGAGTGGAAAGAGAACTTATCCATTGCGGCCTACCTCATTTCACACAGTTGATAGGTTTCTGGAAGGCTGCATGTTTTTCACAGAACCCCATGTATGGAACTGGCAAGGAGTCTACAAAAGATCAAGTTCACTTCTCTTCACTGTAGGAGCATGAGTTTTTTAGAGTTGGATTGATTTCCAGAGGTCCCATGTTAACTCTCAATTCATAGATAAGGAAACTGAGGCACAGCTTATTCTAGATTTGGAGCTGAAAGAGAATTTATTTAGAGGTCATCTAGTCCAAACCACTCATTTTACAAAGGAGGCCATTAAGAGATCCAATGACTTGACCAAGGTCTCATGGGGAGTAGTAAGCAGGGAATCTACCACCAACTTTGGAAAGGATTTGTCTCAGAATCAGGATTTAAATCCAGGCCTTCTGATTTCAAATCTGCTTCCCACCCTGCCAAAAATCACATTTTAGCAAACTGATTTGCAGTTCAAAGGCAGTAGTAGAAACTGATGAATTCTGTTGGAAAGTGATTTGCCTTTCTCTGATTGACCTGTTCCTTAAGAGAGGATTTGGGGTTTATGCAAGGTCAGGCCCACCCACAGGAGAAGCCTGCAGAGGAAATTCTGTGGGAGCTGCCCTGGAGCTGCTTGAACATCAGGAATAACTTAATCAAGCTTTGAAGGAGCTGAAGCAGCCAGTGTGCAAATGTTTCTTCGAAGAACCTAACAAGTGGAGATGAGCCTAATCTGAAAGAGGAGAGAGGAAGATTGAACCCCTTTGTTCAGGGAATGTAGGATGTAGGACAAAAGATGTCACCCAAAGGCCCTGGCCTCTTGAGGTCTCTGTGTGCCTCATCAGATTAAAATGTAATTGGGGACATACTTAACAAAATAAATAAAAATACTGAAGAACATAGATAACGTTAATATGTGGTTTTCGAAGTCAGTAAGTGGCCTCCTGTTCCCTGTTGTTTCTCTCTCTCTCTCCCTCTCCCTCTCTTTTTCTTTTTTTCTTTCTTTCTATCTCTCTCCCTCCTCTTTCTTTCTTTCCCTTATTTTCTGTCTTAGAATCTAAGTAAGGGCTAGACCAGGGGTTGGCAACGTATGGCTCTTGAGCCATATCTGGCTCTTTTGAGGGCTTGATATGGCTCTTTCTGCAGGAGCCATAAAGTCAATTTTTTTTCAGGCGCTGTTACAGGAGTGCACACTGTGAGCACTGTACAGCCCTCAAGAAATTACATTTTAAAAAATGTGGCGTTTATGGCTCTGACGGCCAAAAAGGTTGCCGACCCCTGGGCTAGACAATTGGGGTGGGTCATACAGCTAAGAAGATATCTGAGATCAAATTTGAACTTAATTGCTCCCAATTTCAGGCCTGTGTTTATTGCTGTACTACCTAGCTGCCCCTCTGTTTAAATTTGACACATTTTTTTAGAATCTCCTTCTCCAGTGATCTTTAAGAACCTGGTCATGTGTGTTTAGGGGGTTAGCTTAAGGGTATCTGGCCAAAGACAGAGGAAGAAGTAGATGGCAAATGAAGTAGATGTGGTTCTTTTTCTTGTGGAAGGTCTTTCCTTGGAAGGAGTAGCTGGCATTTTTTTTAAAAGATCTTTTGGACTAGACATCCTTGGTTTTGTTCAAAGGTTTGTAGGTGAGTTCCCAGAAAGAACAGATGTTTCAGAAGATAATGACTTTGCTTACCCATAGCCCTAATGAAGATGGAGCATGTGGCTTTGAATCCTGGGATTGAAGGTAGAATAAGTTTATATCCCTTCTCCTCACCCTCTAGCCCCCCAGAAAGAAATAGCCCCAGGTAGAAAGAGAATTCATTTTCACAGACGGTATCCTAGTGCTATTACCACCTGTTTTTCCCTCCTTTCATTTGTCAAATGTAGATCAGACTCCTGAGCTCCCATCTTTCTGTAGACTCTGCCTGATCTCTTTTCAGATTCTCCAGGCCAAGGCAAGGATGCAGACAAGGCAAGAACTTTTTTTCTGCCTGTTTGGGATTATTTATTTTATTCTCTCTCAAGAGCAAACTTTTTTCTCACCAATTAAGAAACCATCAGAAATTTCAAATTAAGGGAAAAAAATTCCTTTGCTCTGTTGGTAACTTTATCTCACCCTTAACTTAAAGTGATGCCCAGAGAGAAGGTCTATCATCATGGGAGCTAATGAAAGTCCCAGATTAAGTGTTGAACAGAGAGTGTCAGGGGTGAGGGTTAGAGTGAAGAGAAAAGGTACCCGGTGGAGGCGTTTGGAGCAGGAAGTAAGGAATAAATTTAGGGACTATGGATTTTGCCATGTTGTATGGGTGGAAAAATATATCGGGGGCAACTAAGAGGTGCAGTGGATAGAGTACCAAGCCCAGAGTCAGGAAGACTCCTCTTCCAGAGTTCAAATCCAGTTTCATACACTTATTTTCTGGGCAAGTCACTTAACCCCGTTTGCTTCAGTTTTTTTTTTCATTTATAAAATGAGCCAGAAAAGGAAATGGCAACTCACTCCAGTATCTTTGCCAAAAAAACTCAAATGGGGTCATGAAGAATTGGACATGACTAAAAAATGACTAAATAACAACAAATACATCAGAGGGCTTTGGCTAGATCTTTGTGGGAGCTTGAATTGGGCCGGCCACTATCTGGAAACTCATGTGCAATCTCTAGGTGCTAGGTCACCCCTTTGGAGTTTCCATTTGGGCCTTGGTGCAAGGTATATTGAGAAGACATGCCTTCCTACCAAAAGATGGTTTGTCTTCCTTATGAATTTGAAGGAGCAGAGGAAAATGGGAAGAGCAATTTTGTTAGCTGTTTTTACACAGTCTGGTGACCTAATAGATAGAGAGGAATAGAGTCAGAAGACAAGTTCAATTCTGGCCTCGGACATTGACCCTGGACAAGTCATGTAGCCTCTGTTTGCCTCAGTTTTCTATAAAATGGGAGTCATAATAACACTTAGCTCACAGGGTGATAATATTTATAAAGTGCTTAGCACATTGCCTGGTGCTTAATAAATGCTTGTTCCCTCACCACAGCCTCTTTGTATAAACTATCCCAAGACTCACTACTCACTCTACTCTTTTCTCCAGTGCTTTGAGCCCCTGCTATGTGAAAATTTATCTAGAGTTTAAATAACCCTTGCGGCCCTGAGGGTCTCAGGCGTGGTTATTTTTCATTTTAGGGCTTAATATTTTTTTTCTAAATATCATTCTTCTAAGGAGAGTTTTGGGGATGGGTAATTTTTTTTCAACAAGGCTTTGTCTACTGTGGCCTGGCCATGGTTTGATTCTAGCCCTGGGATGTTAGGCCACCTTTTTTTCCTGTTACCTGGCCCTGGGGCCTTTATACTCCCTGAGTACTCCCTCTCTCTTGTTTGGACCAAGAACAAAACCAGTGTGTAAAAAGGAGGAGCAGATTATATTTAGTGTCCTCTAAGCTCACTTAGCCACCGTTCCTTTAAAGGTCCTTTGCTTTCTCTCAGATCCTGGCCTGGAAGTGGAAGGAGGGCAGCTCTAGTCAGGTTTGTAGTTGCATAGGTGGGCCATGGTTAAGACGGAGAGGACCCAGTTTTGGGATTGTGGATGGAGAAACTAGGGTTGGAGGCATGATGGGAAGGGCTTGCCCAAAGTGTACTCGAAGACCCCACCAAGTGGCCTGGCCTTCCTTGAGTGCCCTTTCTCAGTACTGACTTAAAAGTCAGGGTAAACGCCAGATGTCCCCATCAGTCAAGGTCCAGAACCTTGGGGTCTTATCCACATCAATCCCAGCTCCTCTTAACTTTGGTCAGAGAAGCCAAATCTAGTTGGATTCCACCAATTTTCCATTCCCTTTTATTCTTTTTTTTTTTTTTACTTACCTCCAGATACTTTTCTCCTTCCTTGACCTCTCCATCATTCTTTCTTCCACTTTCCCTGCTTCCTTCCTTCTTTACCTAGTCAAGTTCCTTCCTTCACCCTCACTCTCCAGTTCCCCAAGAAGCCTCTCCTCCACTCTTCTCCAATCTCCCTTTCCTTCCATCCCAGCCCCCTCTGTACCACCCCCCAACCCTGGCAGTCTGCCCTGTAGGAATGTTAATTAGCATTCACAATTTAATTAATTCGGTAGCTAATTAATGATTGGGAGCTGGGGGGGTAGGGAATGTGGGGTGTGTGGGGTGGTAGCTGGAGGTGGCAGGGAGAGATAGCAGAGACTGCAGAAGGCATCGCAGATGGCTGTGCGGTGGCTGGCACTGTGCCCACCGCCATGGATGCAAACGCACGCGCACACACACACACACACGAACACACACATATACGCACACACAAAAAGGAGAGGATGGTCAAAATAGAAAATTGAAAACCAGGAGAGAGGGGCATAGAGCCCCAGGATCTTGGGGGGGTGGGCAGATTGTGGAGGAGGTTTTAGATCAATTTGAATCTGCTCCGGAAGTGGAAAAGGGGAAAAAAAAAAAAAACAATCACAGAGGCAGAGAGAAGAGAGCGATCTCGATACCCCCCCACCCCTACCCCACCCCCGACCACCCCTCCTCCCTGGCATGGCATTCATGGGCACCAGCTGAGACTTGGGACTTGACTAGCAGCCTCCTGCCCCTCCCTCTGCCTGCCACATGCCCTGGCACTGAGGACCCAAGACCGGAAGGACAGGGAATTCCTAAAGAAAAAAATATACAAATATATCATTTTAAGGGGTTTCTTTGGGGGGTGGGGTTTTTTTTAATAATTTTTTTTAAATTACAATCAACCATTTGCACCAGTTTTTGGTGTGAGGGTGAAGGCGAGAGAGAAGTAACAGAAGCAGGAGGAGAGCCCAGATGGAGTGGTGGTGGTGGTATGGTGTGGTGAGTTGTGGGTCAGAGGGGGGGGGGGCTGCCAGAGGTGGGGGGGAGAGTAATGAAGACCTTATTTTCCCCTCTTTTTTTTGTGCTATGGATAAAGGGGGAAATACAGAGAGAAAAAAGGGGGGATGGGGAGGGAATCGAGACAGATGGCAGAGTGTAGAGGCGGCAGCTCATGCCGGCACTGCCCAGCTCTCTCTCTCTCCCTGTGCCTGCCAGTTCTCTCCAAATACCACCCTTCCCCCATTCCCCCCTTTGCTCCCCTCCCTTCTCCCCACTCCCATCCCACTCTCCTTCCCCCCGGCTTGGCACTGAATGCGAGGAGAGGGAGGGAGGCTGGGCAAAGAGCATCTGTTCCCTCCTTCCAAGCTCCATCGGCTGCCAACCTAGGGCCAACGCCTGCCTCGCTCGCCCGCCCGCCCGCTCCCAAACTGGCATAGGATCAGGTGCTGGCTCCAGCTCCTCTCTGGGTCCTGGTCCCTGTGCACGATGGAGTTGGCTGCCGAAGCCTAGCATGCATGGGGCTGTGTGTGTGTTGTGTGTGTGTGCGTGTGTCCATACACGCAACCTTCTGGGTACGGGGTGGGGGTTGGCATTGCGGCTGTCATCCCAGTGCCCATAGAGAATGGAAGGATGGGGCGGAGAGAAGAGTGAAGAGGTTTGGGGCAGGGAAGGGAGGGGGCATGATGACTGCTTCGTGCTGCCTGCTCACAGGCTTTGGTACTGCAGCTGCCACCCTTGTGCCCGTGGAGTTGGGAGGAGGGAAAATGAGGAGGGGGAGCAGGCGCAAACGCGAGCGCTCTGTAGAAGGCTTGGTGTGTAGGAACCATTGGCACCACAGCTGCCAGTCTGGTGCCCAGAGCTGGGGATGAGAGGGGACCAGGAAGGCTGGGAGGAGGGGCAGGACTGGGTGGTGGGTTTTGTTCTTCTAGAAGCCCAGCTCTGGAAGGTGGTTGGACTGGGGTGGGCTGCACTCTTTCAGCTTTGGGAAAGGGGCATCAGGAGAAAGGGTCAGGGAGAGCAGTGAAGGAGGCGCTGAGAAAGTCCTGAATGGCCAGGGTAGGGCCATACCATCCTCGTGTGTCTGGGAAAAGTCCTGGTTGGGCTGGCAGCCCAACGCTTTGGGAAGGCAATGGGCGAGCAGGGATGTGAGGCTGGTGCCATCGCTGCCCTTGGATCCTGGCATGAACCACACTGACATTATGTCAAGTTGGGGGAGGGTGGCAGTGCCTCGTGCCCTTTCTGGTAGTGCCCGATGCTTGGCAGGAGGGGACTGAGGCAGGAAGCTAGGCTGGCAGGTGCATGGGCGGTGGAAGATGGGCTAGGCACTCTTCAGTTGGGGCCACCTCCCCCATACAATTCCGACCTGGAAATGGAGAGACAGACGGAGAGAGGAGCAAGGGCACAAAGGAGGAAAAGAGTGAATGCTCATACCCAAAGGAAGGAAGAATGGAGAGCGGCTGGCAGCCCTGCTTGGCCCCGGGCCAGTTCTTGGCTGAAGACGGCCAGATCCTCTTGCCTGGTCTGTATGTGTCCCTGGCAAAGTGGGGGGGTGGGATCGGTTTAGTCATTTAGCCCATGGTATGGGGGCTGGGAGGCTGGGCTAGACCAGGCAGAGCAGGATCCCATTTGGACTTTCCAAGCTAACAAGTGGGGTGTTTCTATTTTTCTCTCTCTGGCTCCTTCCTTTCTCCTCCCCCACTTTCCCCTCCCTGTTTCTCTCCTGACACCTGGGTCCCACTGCCTTGGCACCCAACCAACTGGATGCTGCCACGCTTGGCAGTGCTGCACTGGCACGTGAATGGCGTCTCTGATCCTGGCACTGCGGCAAAGCCCAAACCCCGCCAGACGTGTGCTTGCCGCTTGGTGGCAGTGGGGGGAAAGAGGGAGACTGGGGAAGAATAGGGCGGTGTCAAACAGAAGATGCCTGGCACTGGGTCGGGCTGTGGGCACAGGAGAATAGGGCAGTAGCCCAAAGGCAGAATATGGAGACGAAAAGTGAACCGAGCTAGGCCTCATCTCTCCCACGTTCTCCAGAAAGGAATTTGGTTGGTACATCATCCCATAGCCTCTGAGAATCCAGCTAACAGGACTATAGGCGTAGGCCGCTTCCAAGCCTTGGGTACAAGACTTCCATGGGGCTCTTCCCCTTGGGCTTTCTGACCCCTGAGAAGCAGCAGGGATAGATGGGCAGGTTGGGAACAGAAAAAGGAGGTAGAGAAAGAGCTAAAGCCAGCTCAATGGGTACAAAGAAGATGGTGACAGAGATAGAGAAGGAAAAGTGTAAGGAGGAGGAATCCCTCCTCCTTTGGGCCTTGCGGTTGGCTGGAGGGTATGGCTTCCACCTGTCTGGATGTCCTTTAGCATCACCACTGACTAAGCTAGGAAGAGAGCCCTGACCTTCCGTGCTCTTAACACTTTAAAAGATTCCTAAGGAGGTGATGGTGGTGAGGGGGGCACCTTGGGACCCTACAGGTAGAAAAGGTAATGTCTGTAGGAGAAAGATGTCAAAAAGCTGGAAACAGTTCAAGAACGCTCGGTCTTCTGGGAATCCTTCAACAGCATCCCAGTTGGGCTTTTATGTTTCCATACTCGCCTTCTTGATCTTCACACCCAAAGTATTCAGGACTGGACCTCAGTGACAGGAAGGTCTCTGGAAGGGGAATCTGATCTGAGGAGTTCTTAAGCATCCACTGTATCAGGAAGGTCTAGGGCCACAGAAGCAGATCAGGCTTGGTTGGCCCTTGGATGGATTCAGGCTATTGACCAAACCCTGGAATCGCAGTCTTGCCAAAGTGAATAGCATCTGAAAAAAGTTATTGACAGTATTGGGCTTTTTTTGAGGCCCCCATAGCCAGAACCTGAGGTGCAGATGTCTTCTTCATGGCTGTCTTTCAGACCTCGTGGATATTTTGGGTTGGTTGGGGATTTGGCTTCATTCTTTGTTGGGTGAAGATCATATGAATGACCTTGGACTCAGAGGGATGTGGAGCCACTGGCCATTGGGACCTGGACTGTGGGCATGTTCTGGTCCAGAGAGTTTCTGGCTCTTATTTTCTCTGGGGATGGATGGTAGCCCTGGAGGAAGAATGGTGACTCGTGGGAGAAGGAAACGAAGTAATGCCATAGGGAGGAAGCAGCGAGGCGAGGCACTCGTTTGGAGGGGGTGAGTGGACACTTTCTATGTTATCCGCTGCCTGAGAACAACCACAACCAGGAGGAGTAAGGTGCGTGTTCAGATGCTATGAGGTGTGTGTGTGTGTGTGTGTGTGTGTGTGTGTGCGCGCGTGCGCGCGCGCACAAGATGACAAAATAAATCTATGCAAGGGAATGTTAGGCTTCAAATACAATTATACAATTGGAGATGGAGGCATAATGGGTGGCAGTGGTTTGTGTATGTGTGTGTGTGTGTGTGAGAGAGAGAGAGAGAGAGAGAGAGAGCGCAACTTTCCATTAGCAAACTAGCTTATCCAGTTTTATGGCTTATCCATGCCTCATATATTAGCCTTCTTGCTAAAGGTGAGAATTGGGAGAGCAAAGTGAGGCCAAGGTTAGAAATTCCCCTTGTGGAGTTAAGGATTCCAAGCTGATCTCCAGAAGTCTTTTAGCATCGAAGACACAGGCCTGTTGGACCACATGAGTGTGATGTATTTATAAAGGACTCATTCTGATATCTGCCAAGCATGAACACACAATGGGTGCTTCATGGATGAGTGATGACACAGATTGGATTTGGGGTGTAATTTCAATAAGTGGCGCACAATTGGGCACCAATTTGAGTATCCAGAACAGCTGAGAAGAGAAGAGAAGAGAAAACCCCATGGTTTGGGGCTTGACAAGGAAGGGAATACAGACAAGTGGGGTACAGAGATCCCGTTGTGAAGGATTATAGGGAATAGCTCTGGCATTTTTACTTTTGGTGATGTGTGAAGAAGGTGGTGATGAAGTGCTTTCATTCACATGTACTTATCACCTAAGTAAGAACACCATTTCTCCCCTTTCCAGTCCCGATTCACTTTTATTCTCTCCCCTGATTGTTTTCCTTTTCCCCCATTTATCCCTACCTCCAAAAGGCACAACCCCACGACACAACACAGAGATCATCATGCTTCCCCATTCTGTGTTCACCTGGACCCTAGTCGTTTTCTAACATGGACGCTGAGGCTCAACACTGTCCATAGGACAAGGTAACATTTGCCTTCTTAGACTCACTTTTTATGTGTGCCTTCTCAGGAGGAAGAAGGAATGAGGTGGCTGTCTCACAGAGCTTCCTGGCCTCCCATACTGCACGGGCTTCATCATATAGAACTCTTCCCTTGTCATCACTTCTCAGTTTTTCCCTTGACCTTGATAAGTTGGTCCCATGTCAAAGTCCAGGTTCACAGCTTGAGTTTTCTGCAAATGGTTGTTCCCTTTACTTGTCTTTCTTTATCTGAGCTTCCCTCAACTCTCTCTAAACAATACAGATGGGCAATAGTCCTGATGATATTAAGGGCAGAATCTTTATTCTTTGGGATAAGTGGTCTCCCTGAGTCTGGACCTTTTTTCTCTGTTCCTTAGAAATGACACCCCCAGCCTTTAAACCTTGACTTCTCCTAGAAACATACTCCTTCATATTTTAGAACTCCTTGACCCTCCCTCTGGTGACAGAAATGCCTCTATCATTCTAGGTACACCATTTATTAGATACTTGTCTTGTGCCAGGCACTGGGCTAAATGCCAAGGATACAAGGAAAGACAAAACCATGGTTCCTGACCTCAAGGAGCCCATCTTCTACTGAGGGCTTTCTAATATAATTATGTCCATACAAGTTATATATTGAGCAAGTGGAAGGTAAGCTGAGGAGGAAGATACTACGTGTGTCTGTGTGTGGGAGAGGAGGCAGAGACTGAGACTAAGAAGGACTTCCTGAAGGGATTGGAGCTGAGTCTTACAGAAAGCCAGGACACAGAGGTGAGAATGCATATTCCAGGCACAGGGATAGCCTGGCACAGACTTAAAAGACGGAGAGTCACGTTTAAGGAACAGCTAGAAGGCGGGCGGATCATAGAGTGTTTGGAGGGAAGTAGAGTATAACAAAGACTGGAAAGGTAGGAAGGGTCCAGGTTGTAAAGGGCCTTAAAAGTCAAACAGAGAATTTAATTATATTTAATCCTAGGGGTAATAGGGAGCCATTGGAGTTTTACTGAACAAAGGAGGTAGCATGGTCAGACCCATGCTTTGGGAGGTTCACTTTGGCAGCTGAATGGAGGATGGATTGGAAGGGAGAGGCGCTTGAGGTAGGCTGACCCTCCAGAAGACGTACTGCAATACTCTAGGCAAGTAGAGATGAGGGCCTGAACTCTATCATGGTGGCTGTGTGATTAGAGATAAGGGAAGATGAGAGAGGTAAAAATAGGAAGGTAGAAATGACAAGACTTGACTACAGCTTGGAAATGGGGGTGTGTGAATGAACGAGGAGTTATGGACAATACCAACATTCTAAGCCTGAGAAGCAAGGGATGGATGGCGGTGGTGTCTTTGACCGGAAGAGGGAACCGAGCAAGAGGGAAGGCTTTGGGGAGAAAGAGTTCTGCTTGGACATGTTGCTTTTGAGATTTTTATATGACACTTCTAGATTTCCTAAAGGAAGTTGTGAGACTGAAACTCAGGAGGATTAGAGCTGGATCTGTAGATCTGGGAATCATTTGTTTAAGACATAGTAATTGTACTCATGGGAGCTGATGAGATTATCTAGAGAGAGAATATAGAGGGAGAAAAGGGTAAAGGGCAGAGCTTTGGGAGAAAGCCATGGTTACTGGAGTGACCTAGAGGAAGACCTGGCAAAGGAGACTGAGTAGTGACTAGACACAGGGAAAAAAGCCAGCGGAAAGCAATGTCATGAAAGCCCAGAGGAGAAAGTATCAGGAAGGGAGTGATTGACAGTATCAGAGGCTGCTCAGAGGTCAAGAAGACTAGGATAGAAAAAAGCAGTTGATTTGGCAGTTAAGAGTCTATTGAATGAAATTGGAAGTAGTTTCAGGTGAATGAAGCTGGTTCCAGAGGTTAGAATTGAGTGAGAGAAGAGGAAGTGAAGGAACCTTTCAGGTGCCTATCTGGTCTTTTAACAAGTTTTCTCAATTCTCTTTTACGTCTCATCTGGACAACTTCCACTTGTGTCACACTCAGAGAACAAGACCCAAATTCTCACCACCTGCTAGTTCCTTACTCTCCTCCTTCCCAGCTAGGTAGAGATATCCCAAATTCAGTCACTGCTTTCCTGGCTTTTGATACGGTATTTCTATCACTTACCCTAGTTACTTCCATCATTGTGGGTTGGGAACAAGTGTGTCTCTGGGTATTTGCATCAGAATACATCAGCGTGCCTGGTATGTCTGAGAATGAAAGTCTTTGTGTGTGTGTCTGGGAGTAGTTCCTGCTTGTGAGTTCATATAGTAGTTTGTATAAATGTCATTCTCTCGTTCTCCATTTGACTTTCTCCAATGCTACAAATTGTTTCCCTAACTTTGGGCATGATCTTTATATCTCTGGGTGAGTACTTGTTTAAGAGCCCAATAAGCATGTCAGTGATTAGGAATCTTGGCACATGATATGGGAGAAACAGAAATCAGACTGGATTACTAGAGACATTGAGACCTGAAATTGAGAGAAACCAAGAACTAAAAGGGGATTAAAGCAGGAAGGAAAGGATAGGGGAAGGAGGTCAGTGTCCTGGGGAGAGCAGTGTTACATGTATACCCGAGAGTGGTTCTCTTCATTCAAGGGTGTGCATCTCTAGATTTGGGGTGATTGAACAGATTTGGATGTCTCTGGATTTTCCTGATAGAGAACATATGTCTTAGTTTCTTTCATCAGATTCTTTTATCTTCAACCTCAAATACTGTGGATCACTTCATGCCCTTAAAGTACCTTGCAGCATTTCCTTGTGTAGTCACATACAATTGATGTGGTGGACTGAAACCAACCAGTCAGAATCATTGGTCCTGCTTCCAGCTACCAGACCAAAGTTTGGATCTTGGTCTCAGGTACTCTCTTTAGAAGTCACCAGACCAGACTCTGTCCCCTTTGTGGTCAGCTTCTCTCAGCTGCCACATGGCAGGTGTCTTAATCCATTAAATGGCAATTCAGGTAGAGAAGCAAACTCAAGGCCCACTTATATGTGTCAGTGTCCTAGGATTGCAAGGTGGATGGGTTTGGGGCATTTACCAATCGCTGCCGAATCTGAATAAAGGAAAGTGACCCTGGCATGATTCCAGGGGACTTGGAAGTGAACAGCACTAACCTCAAGAAGGCTACATCAGCCTTTCAGCATCTGGCAAAAGCAGGCCGATGCTGGGCCAACAACAGGCTGGCCTGCTGGAGCTGGATCAAAGGACTTCTGGCTTGAGAAAGCGATTCGATGGGAGTGGTACCAGTCTGAAAGGGGGAAGAACAATAGCCCCTTTGATTTGTTCAGTTCAGTGGGGTCAGGCTTTTTTTGGCCCCAGGGATCTAGATGAGTGCGATCCCCCCAGTGTAGAGCCAGCCGATACCAACTGGTGACTACTCGTATCCCCTGCGTTTTTCCAGGTCAGTGTATCTGTGTTTGCATGCATGTACACATGAGAGTCTATGTGACAGGTAAAGATTTCTGTGCAAACTCCAACTAGCCTGCCTCTCCAGTGGGAAGGCTCAAAGATATGTAAGGGACCCACAAGCAGTTTCAAATAATCCACACCTCATCACCCCATACCAGGCAACTGCCAGGTTTGGTTTGGTTTTGAAAATGTTTCCTCTTATTTCTTTTCCTATGTTTTTGTTTTCAACCTTTATACACAAGTCACATTCCCATAAAGCACAGAGTTAAAAAGCCTCTTTCCTCATACACATGCTGCTAAGAAAATAGTTTTATACATGGAATTTCAATGGGAAAGAGAGGGGGTTAGGAGGGCAACAAGAGGGAGGAGGAGAAAGATGATAGCAAGAGCAGCATGGACCAACTGGAGGTGGGTTGCTTCCTCTCTTGCTACCTACATTAGTAGCTGGCATTTTTTGGCATCATCAGAGTAACTAGTTCTGCCCCTCTGATCCCACTTGGGTTGTGGTGACTTTGGGGCAAAAGTGAAACTCATAAAATATGGGGTTAGAGGGTAGCACTTTGTAAATTATAGATCACTCTACAAACACAAGCTTGTGTGGTCATTCTAGGACTAAGCTAGGTTTTCTCTCCTCTCTTCCCTTCCCTTCATTCTCTCTCTTCTACATAAGTTGTAACTCTCATGTTTAGCATGGAAAATTTTACTGACTAGAAAACCTAAATTCCAGGATGGATTTTAATTGGGGGGGGAGGGGAAGGGTTGAATGGTTAGGTGGGAGGTAAAGGAAAAAAAAGGTAAAGTGTTAGCAGAACAGAGGACTAGAAAAGGGGTAGGGATTCAGGAGTATTCGAGGAAAATCAGGAGCCCCCCAAATTTATGAGTAAGGACTTGTCCTTTACCAAGACCTACCATCTGCCTCTTGGCCCCTTGCCACCATATTTACTTGGGAAAATGACCAATTTTAAGGAGAGGAGCTTCTGTCTTGTGCTTAAACCATCATTTATTCTCCCAACAGCCCCCTCAATTGGGCAGGTCCCTGGGGTCTCATGGACATATCCCAGCACCTCTAAGTTCCCCTCAACAGTTGAATAGCTACTGAGCAATGGGAGATACAGGCTGTGGTATGATGGGAAGTGAGAAGGGTAAGGACCTGGAGATAGTGTGTGAAGGTGAAAGAGAGGATGGAGAACTTTAGGGAGTGGAGATTATGAGGGAGGAATCAAGAAATGGGAATCAGAGCTGAGGTTTAGGAGGGGAGTAAAATGGTTGGAAAGGACAACCAGGATTCACAAACCAAATTGCCACATTCGTCCACACTTTTCTGGACAGGGTTTCCAAGAGTCCCTGTTCTGTTTCTGGGAAAGAGCTTTTTGGTGATAACGATTTTTTACGCAAGTTGGGGATTTTACCTTTCCTTTTTAAATACATAGCATCTATAACAGGGAAGGGGAAAAGATAGGGTGACAACATTATTCTCAGTCCCATGAGGTGCTCAACCATTTCAGGGGCTAAAAACCATTTGTTCTTCCAAAGAAATGGGGAGGTTTAAAAAACAACCCTTAACACAAGAGAATTTTTAAAATCTAAAAAACCAAAACACTGACACAAACAGGAAAAACCATTTTGTTTGGTGGGTTTTCTGTTGGGTTTTTTTTTCTGTGTTTTTCAAGTTTATTATTTTTCTTTAGTTCATTCCTCTGGTCTCTCCATCTCTCTCTCTCTCTCTCTCGTGCGTACGCACTCTCTTGCTCTCTCTTTTTTGGTTGTGTGTGTGTCTCAGTTTTTTAAAGAACTTTGGATTTGCCGTTGGTGGGCGGCACCAGGTCCCAGAGACTGGGCCCAATGGTGGCAGGCCTGGGACCAGGGGCTGGCCCACGGCTGCTGAGAGGATCTCTGTGTTTAAAGCCTTTGAGAATAAGTTACTGCAGTTCTGGGGTGTAGGAAGGAGAGGGGCACAGGAGTTCCTGGCAGCGGCTTCCTCAAGAGTCCAGGCTAGCTAGGTTCCCCTGCTGGAGAAGGAGGGGAGATGGGGGAGTAGGGGACCCCTCTCCCTGCCCCACCTCTTGTTTGGTTAGAGTTCCAAGGCTCCCTACCCATCCTGGGCCCCAGTGAAGGGGGCTGGCCAGCTGGGAGCTCGGAGTTGTGAGCGGTGTTGCGCTCTGGATGAAGGAGGTGGGAGAGGGGAAAGGAGAGTGGTATATATATATATTTTTTTCCTTCCCCCTTCGTCCTCTTGGGTTTTCTTTCTTTTTTTTTTTTTTTTCTCTCTTCTTTTTGGCGTTTCTCAGTCAGTAGCACAGTATGGGAGGACTTGAGTTGGACAGGCGTATGTGGCTGGGGACATAGTGGGGAAGAGGCAGGAGGCCTTGGAGACCATGAGAATGCTGGGGAAGGCAGGACATGAGGAAGGAAGGTGTGTATGTCTATATGTGGGGAGGCAGGCTGTGGGAGTGTACATGTCAGAATGGGGGGCAGAAAGGGGTATGTCTGCAGGGAGGCTAGGAGCCAGGTTATGTGTCTGTGTCAGGGGAGGAGGCAGGACACTGCTGGAGGTGGGGTGTGTGAGCCCACTGAGGGTCGAAGTCTGGAGACTCCCCCAGGGTGGGCAGAGCCATGGGGTACGGGTGGGGGGTTTGAGCTCCCACCAGGAAGAGCCGAAGCGCCCTTCTCTCTTCCCCTATCTTGGTTTCTCTGTTTATAAAGCTAGAAGTGTAGAGGTAGAAGTAGTTTTTGGGTTGGAGTCCGTGTGAGGTAATCTTGCTTCCTCTTTGGCAAAAGCCGTGGCGTTGGGGACTGGCTGGCCTCCTGGGGGGGTCGGAGGGGCCGCCTTGCGCCGGTGCGCTGAGGAGCGCAGATGTGCTGCCAGGGCCTCCCGCCCACTCAGCAGCACCTCACACGCCAGGCAGTGGTAGGTACAGATGGGGATGCGGAGAGGGGGTGGCACAGCGGCCCCGGGGCCCCTGCCAAAGAAGCAGAAGGACCTCTGGTGGGCAGCAGCAGGTGCCTCCCCCTCAAACGCCATCTTGCACTGGCGGCACAGGTAGCGGTGGGTCACATCCACGGTGGAAATGCCAGTGGTACCCGCTAACAATTCATCTGCTTCCCCGGGCTCACCCTCACCCGGGAGGTGCAACTCTGGAGGCTTCAGGGGAGTTGTGGCCGCGGGCTCGGGGGGCTGGGGTGGTGGCTGGAGGAGGGTGTTGGGAAGCAGCCCGATGAGGGTCTGAGGTATCACAGGGTTCATGGGGAACAGTCCCTTTTTCATACCATAGAGCTGCTGGAAGTAGGCCCCTTGGAGCTGGGGACCAAAGACAGCTGGGGGGGCAGCCCCCCCTGCTGTCGGCAGGGGGAAGGGCAGAAACTGGCCCCCCAGCAAGGTGGGCACTGTGGCCTTCAGTGCCTTGAGGTTCTTGAGGGCATCAGTAGAGGAGGTGGTGACCCCAGCAGCAGCACACTTACGCTCATCAGGGACCTCGTCCCCTGAAGGTTCAACGGGAGGTCCTGGGGCAGGGTCTGCTGCGGCCGAGTTGGTTTGGTCTGGTCTCTGAGGTAAGGGGCGAGCTGGGCTGGGCTGGACGACCGTAGCGGCCGGCAAAACGGAGGCGGCAGCGGCAAGGCTAATGAGGCCCGAGGAGGCTGCAGGGCCTGAGAAGAAGAGAAGGGGTTAAGCAAGGGGACGGGGCAGGCCACAGAGAGCTGGTCCTCCTTATCCGTGCCATCTCCTTCCCTGTGGAATCCCGGCTCAGCACTAGCCTCTACGAAGGGCTCTGGTGTGACCCTCACCCGCCAGGGCGCCACTGAGTTACTGCCCCAAAAACGGGATCAAAGGAAGAGTGCAAACAGGGTAGAGTTAGGAAGGGCACTGGAGGGAAAGGGAGAGGACAGAGAGCGAAGAGGATGTGAGGAGGGGACTGACAAGGAGGACTCCCCGCCCACCCCCACCCTGTCCCCCCATCTCACCTGAACTGAAGGGGGCGAGGCTGCTCAGCGGGGGCTGAGCCAGAGCAGACCCAGACAGGAGTACGGGGGCCAGGCGAGGCAGGGTGTTGGCTGCCCCCAGAGGCAGCGTGGCAGCCGTGGTGGGCGCAGGGGCCTTGGGGACCAGAGGAGCCTCGGGGGCAGGGGCCAGGTCGTAGCACTTGCTTTCGCTCTTGAGCTGGGCACGCACAGCCTCCTTAAGCTTGGCCAGATGCTGACGGGAGAACAGATGGCCTCGGCAGGAGACGTAGAAGTCATACTTGACATCGCAGTAGGGGCAGTCGGTTCGGGGAGCTCCCACGGGGCCTTCGCTGCCGCTGCCTCCCCCGCCTCCTCCCGCCCCCTGCAGTTTGGCCTTCTTTTCCTTGGCACGGGCATTCTGGAACCACACCTGGATGACTCTCTTTGGAAGCCCGATCTCTTCTCCGAGTACTTCGCACTCCTGCATGGTTGGAGTGCGGTAGGCCTCGTAACAGGCCTTCATGATCTTCAGCTGCAGGCTGCTCATCTGGGTCCGGTAGCGCCGTTGCCCTAGCCCATCGGGGGTCCCGGCCCCGCTTCCGGCCCCACCCCCACCCCCTCCTCCAGTGCCAGGTGACTCTGGCTCTGCCAGACTAGAAGCTGATGAGTCGCTCAAGTCCCCTCCCGACGGGCTGCAGACCTCGGTCTCTGGAGACGCCTTGAGAGGCTCGTCTGGCACCTCTTCCTCAAGAGGTGGGGGAAGCAGTGGGGGTGTTTGGGTGGCATCTGGTAGGGGGGCACCAGCCTCCTTGCAGGCTGGCAGAAAGGCCGCAGGGCCAGTGGAGGGAGAGGCTGCTGCAGAAGGGAGGGCGAGTGCTTCTCGCTTGGAGACTTCCCTTCCTACTCCATCCTCCACTTTGCCCATCAGGAGGCCGAATTTTGTGAAGGGCACAGGGGTGGGAGGAGCGGGGGTCTTGATGGCCGGGCTGGACACACTTCCAGGAGTGCTTCGAAACTGACCCTTCCGTTCCCTGGCTCGGGTGTTCTGGAACCAGACCTGCACTACCCGCTTCTTGAGTCCCACCTCCTCAGAGATGCAGTCCAGCATCTTGCGGGTTGGGTTGGAGTCCTGCATGTACCAGCGGTACAAGATTTCCAGCTGTTCAGGCAGGATGGTGGTTCGCAGACGCTTGTCTCGAGGTGGCTCCCCATCCCCAGGCCCTCCAGCCTCACTGCCTGTGGGCGACAGGCTGCCCTCTTCATGCTTGCGCTTCAGAGGAAGCCCTGAGCCCGTCGGGGGTCCCGGCACCAGAGGGCCCCGATCTCCGAACACTAGCAGGGGGAGGTCCAAGAGGTGTGGAGGGGCGCCAGGTGGCACTGGTGGCACAAAGTGGAGTCTCCGGTGGCTGTTCAGGAGGTCCTGGCTGGTAAAGGAGGCAGCACACTGGTCACAGGTGTGGGCCAGGCAGGGGGAGCCTGGGGATGTCCCTTCTGTCTCTCTTCCCACCGACCTGGTGGTTTCTGCCTGGCACAGGTCTTCTCCCTCCGGAGACGCTGGTGCTGGAGCCTCTGGGCCTGCTGGAGGTTCAGCTCCCTGTTCTTCCTCTGGTTCCTCCTCCTCAGCTGCTTCTTCTTCTTCTTCCCCCACCTCTTCTTCCTCTTCTGGTGGCCGATCATCGTAGCATTTCTTGAGGTGCCGCACCAGCTCAAAGATACAAGAGAAGGCTGCATGGCAGCGCCTACAGGCCAAGGATCCGCCCCCAGCTCCCAAGGCGGTCACTGGACCCCCATCCCCTGCATGTTTCCGGGCCTTCTGCCGGGCATTCTGGAACCATACCACCACCACACGACTGGCCAGGCCCAAAAGGCCCGCCAGGCGCTCCACCTCCCCGTCTTTGGGATAGGCGCTGGTCTCAAAGAAGGACTGCAGGGCCTGGGCCTGGAACTCTGTGAATTTCGTTCGGGAGAAGCGCCGGCCTACAGGAGCCGGTGGGGGAATGGGGCCCTTCCCACAGTCTTCCTCCTCCTGGGCCCAGCGTCCTCCCAGGCGCAGGTGCTCCTCAGGGGGCTGGCTACCCCCAGCCTCTGGTTCGGGCCCCAGGAAGGGGGGGCAGAGTGGGGGGGCAGAAGGGTCCACAGGACCGTCTGGAAGCTTGGGCGGCTCTGCCGGGGACGGGTACAGACTGTCATAGCTCTTCCGGAACTGAGCGGCGTAGCGGCTGAGGGCCTCGAAGGGCAGGAAGCGGCGATGGACATGCTCCTCGTGGGTCTTGAGGATAAGCATGTTGGAGAAGAGCTTCCCGCAGGCTCCACACGCCAGCTTGTCCCCGCCCCCCAGGGTCTCGGGCGGGGGTGGGGCCGGAGGGGGCGGGACCGGCTGCTTCCCCTCATTGTACTGGATCACGAGCTCGAAGCCAAAGTTCTCCAGGAGGGCCTTTGCCGCTGTCCTGGCAGCCTCGTTGGCAGGCTGGCAGGGCGGGGAAGAAGGCCCCACCTCACTTCTCTCTTCCACCACTGGGGGCCGCTCTCTTTCCCGCTCCGCCGGCTCGGCCTTGGGGGGTGGGGCTGGGGGTGGGGGAGTGGGGGGCGGCAGCGACAGCACAGGGGTGGGCCCTGCCAGTGCCAACTTGGGCCCCACCTTGAGGTCATGCAAGTAGAAGGGCAAGAGCAGCTGCTGTTGCTGGAGCTTGAGCAAAGATTCGGGTACGAGAGGGAACGGTGGCAACACGGGAGGGGTGAAGAGAGGGGCCGGAAAGCGATGTAGGTCCAAGGGTGGTGGCGGCGGGGACAGGAAGGGCAGCCCCGAAACCAAGCCGCTGGGTTCAGAAGTCTTCTTCTCTGTGCCCCCCAGCCCGTCGGGCTCAGCCTCTTTGGGCTCTTCCTGGCCCCTGTCGGGTCCCTCGGCCTTGGCATCGGCCTTGGCCCCCCGGGACCTAGTCTGGTGCAGAACTGAGCGCATGTGGATCTCCAGGGTAGAGCTCTGGTTGTAGGAGACGCGGCACACCGTGCACTTGAAGGGCTTGTCTGTGGCAGCCGCTGCACTCGGGGGCGCCCCCCCCTCCCCTCTGGCCGGGGCCGAGGGATCAATGGCGGCCTTCTTCATCTTGTGCAGATGGGAGACGGAGTTGTAGTGTACCAGCAGGATGTTCTTCTGGGTGAAAGATTCCTTACACACCGTGCACTTGTAGGGCCGGGCAGGATCTAAGAACTTGTCCAGGGCGAAGTTGGTGGTCTTACGGTAGGACAGGGGATGGCGAGCATCGGCAGGGGATGGCTCAGCTGGGCGAGGCTCCCCTGGCGGCCCCTCCTCCTCTTCCACCGAGGCCATTGAGGGGGGTGCTTCTTCAGTCTGGGGGTCGGGCTGAGGGAGTGGGGAAGGGGCAGGGGAAGGCGGCTTTTCGGGGCTGGTCAAAGGCTTGTCAGGGGCCTCAGCCGTTGGCGGAAAAGGCTCCTGTAGAGGGTCTGGGTTGACTTCTGGGATCGGGTTGGGTCCTTCTCCTGAGGAAGAGGAGATAGTAGATTAGAGAACAGGTAAGGAGCCCCCAGCTCTCCTCCCCACTCTTATCTCAGTTGACCTCCACCAGCTATCCCCCACACTTGCTGCTGCTTCTTCCCTTACCCACTGCTGAGTCTCCACTGGATCCTGGTTCAGTTCCAGGAGCTGGGGGTTCAGGGCTATCCCCTATGGGACTGAGACTGGTCCCAGGCAACACTTTGGTCAAAAAGGTCATCTCCACAGTCGTGGCCTAAAAAGGGAAAAATTCCAGAGAATTCTAGCCCTTTCACCCCAGACTTCTGCACTGGTGAAGCTGGAGCTGCCCCACTACCAGATGGCCAGCCTCCCCTCTAACATCCACTCAGTTTCTGCCTTAGCCTGGGCCCTTCATCTGGTTTGTTCTCTCTGGTCAGTCAGGGCAACCATTTCAGGCAATGGCAGGGTAAAGGACACAAGCAGGGGAGGGAGCAGAATGGCCCCCAGGCCAGAGAAAGGGAAGGATGAGCCTGCTGACCAGCTACTTCTTATAGAGGGGAAGGTGATGCCTCTCTTACCCTCCCTGTCCCAGCACCCCAGAAGGCCACCCTTTTTTTCCCCTTTCCGCACCGCAGTGTTATGGCTAGAAAGGGGCTCTGGACTCCCAGGGGTTCTTGTCTCGAACTCACCACCAGAAGTAGTTTTTCAACACATTCAGGTACTACATTATGCAAGTGGCTAAGGTGGTAGTGAAGACCAGAACGTCCCAGCAGCTGCTCCTGGCACAGTGGGCACCGGTACTTGGGCTGCACAGCATGCTGGGATATGGTGTGGGCCTGTACCTGCTCGGTGGCAGGGCTGATGAAGTTGCAGTATGGACAGCAGTACACCTGGGTGGATGGATAGGTGAGCGGGACGGGCATAAGGTAAGAGAACAGACTGCTGGGCCCTTGCTCTGTGGGCATGCTGTCTGTCCCACCTGGGCTCATACACCTAGAATCTCAGAGCCTTCTGGAGTTCTCCTGTCTCTGCAAGACACTGGAGTGCTCTATGAGCTGATAAGAAAACCTTACAGGGAGGCATCACCAAAAAGCTTCAGCCCACACCTCTCCAGGGGCTCAGGGAGCTGGTACCTCCCTGCTCCTTCCCTGGGGGCAGGGCCTGAGGCCTGCTTGGAGCTGCACCCTCCTTCCCTCTTGTTTGCTCTCTCTTCCTGTTACTTCTCCAAACTCTCCTTTGCCGGGGTGTCTCTCTCTAATTCCCCCCCACCCCCTCCCAACCCCCTTTTGGGCTTAGCTTTCTCTCTAGGTCCCTTCCTGGCCCCAGCAGACCCTGCCCTCTTGGCCTGGCCACTCCACCAAGCCATCCACCACTTAATTTGGATTTCTCCCTCTGGCCCCAGCCCCCGCCTACACCTTCCCCTGCCTTTTCCCTTTCCTGCTCCGGCCTCTTGGCGCTTAGGCCCGACCCTGAAGCCCAGCCTGCCCCTACCTCTTGTCTCTTCAGCTCTCGCTTCTGCGAGAGTTGTTCTAGGAAGGCCATACCTGCCTCTGTCGGAGCCCACTCATCCTCCCTCCGAATCGGCTCAGCTCCCACTCTTTCTTTAACTTCTTCCTTTTTTTTTTTTTTTTTTTTTTTTGGTAAACAAACACCACAGCTCCCCCAGTGGCCAGCGGCCCAGGAAAATTCTGGCCTGGCCTCCTCCCTCTGGCTGAGGTCCCCCTCTGAAGGGGCGGGGAGAGGGTGGGAGCTCTGTCTGGATGAGAGAGTCCTCTCATTTTCTGTCATCACAGTGCCTGGGCCCTGTTCTCTCTACCAGGCCTGTGCCCCCAAAGCCGGCCCATCTCTGTTGCTGCAGCCCAGAATTCTTCACTTGGGTTATTTACTTTTTTGGTGTTGAGCTGGTAATGGGGGGAAGGCAAAAATGGCTGAAGAGACCTTTAACCAACCCCTAGGCTCCCTGTACCTAGCCCTAATGGGGTGAGAAGGCCAGGGATTGGAGCTGCTGGGCACAGCAAGAGTGACCACAATGCTGCATCTGCTTTGGCCACCCTGCCCTGGGATACAGCTCCCAGCACTGTTCCCAGCCTGTTCCAAGGGCTAGAGAGCTCTTTCTCATTTGGGTCTGTTCAGATTCAAACTGAAGACATGGCAGCTCTGCTCCTTACATCCCCTCTTTTACTTCGGGAACCTAGAGAAGCCAACTTAAAGTGTATAGCCTTGGGGCAGCTGGGTGGCTCAGTGGATGGAGAGCCAGGCCTGGAGATGGGCCAACCCAGATTCAAAAATCTGGCCTCAGACACTTCCCAGCTGTGTGACCCTGGGCAAATCACTTAACCCCCATTACCTAACCCTTACCACTCTTCTGCCTTGGAATTAATACTAAGACTGAAGGTAAGTGTTTAAAAAATAAAGTAAAAAGCTTCCAAAGCCTCTTAATCTCCTGTGCTCCTGGGCTAAAGAAGAGCACCTATGCTCTGCCTACACCAGGCGTTTTAGGCACTCAATTGTTTCTGCCCTGGCAAGTGATCTAAGCTGGGTGTCTCCACTCCCTGGGGCTCCTCCTGCCTTTCTCTCCCCAGGAAGTAGAGGGAAGTGATGCCAGGTCAACATCTGAAGAAAAACTGCCACCTTCAAGGCCCCAGGCCTGTGATCTCAGGACTTCTCTTTCAGCCTCTGGCTGAGAGCTCTTTTCCCCTTCATTCCTCCCCTCTCTGCTATCTTCTCCTATTCTCTCTCTTCCCCCAGCCCCTCCCGAGTCCCAAATCAGCTTCTCCTAGACTCTTGCCCTTGTGCTATCTCCACCTTTTCCCTATTTCACATCTAAGGCCATTAAAACTCTTTAGATTTTTCTCTGGCTGTGGCTGAATAAAAGCAGTTGGTCTTATGCCGTATGTGAGAGGATTTTGTAAATGAAAATCTTATGTAAATGTTACCTAGTATTATTGTATGTGAACATATTAAGGGAAATAAAACCACTTATTTAAAGAGTATGAATCTGTTCTGGCCTATAATTCTTTCTCTGTAGAACTCTGTACAGATTAGAATTCCTCCTTCTGCCTTTCTGAATCATATAATTCCTAAATAAAGCCACCTTCCCCATCCAACCCTTCCCAGTCATCCCAATTCTGACCACAGTCTGGTTGGTATTGTCCCCCGAAGGGCCAGTTCTATTCTCTGCCTCTTCAGAAGCTGAGGATTGAAGGAAAGGAGGTTCAGAATGAGTTTAGAAAACCCAATTTATTTTATTTATCTTTTTCATATCCTCTTGCCACTTATGATTAGTGCAGGACAATCGGGGAGATGGGGGAAGAGAGTAAGCATTTATAGAGCACCTATGTGCCAGGCACTGTGCTAAGCGTTCTACAAATACAATATTAAGGGGCAGCTAGGCAGCTCAGTGGATAGTGGGGCAGTGGTCCCCATCTTTAACTAGAGACCCTTCCCATAAAAGACTGAAGACATTCCTGGCCTGGAGATGTGAGGTCCTGGGTTCCAATCTGACCTCTGCTACTTCAAAGCTGTATGACCCTGGACAAGTCATTTAACCCCCATTGTCTAGCCTAGCCCTTAGCATTCCTCCACCTTGGAACCAATACTTAGTATAGATTTTAAGATAGAAGGTAAGAGTTAAAAAAAACAAAAAAAACAACCAAGTACTCTATTATCTCATTTGATTTCTCATAAATATCTCTGCACGCTCCCCAAGACACACACCCGCCCCCTGCATGTACAGCAGTGCCTCGTTTAGCAAAGCTCCAATGGAGACCTCTGGGGATTCTGAAAATAGACTAGGGAGAGCCAAATAAAACCTCCACAAGGCTGCCAGACTGGGGGTACCATCATGCCGCCTTCTCTTGTTCCCTTCAAATCCACTGTTTCCTTCCCACAACTAACTTAGAGCTTAGTCTTCCCCTTCAAGGTCCAGATGCCTAGCTTGGAGGGGGCAGCTGCTGACCAGCCTTGACACTGTCCTGGTTCTGGGTTCTGGGGGAGGACAGAGAGTTTGGGAAAGGGGAGGATAGGAGCAACTCACCCAATGGAGGGGCCTTGTTCTGAGTGTTTTTCTCTGCAGTAGGTGGCTCCACGTGGGCAGTAATAGGAACTTTCCCTACAAGGGGGTAGCAGGGAAAAACCAACTCAATGGGACAGCAAGGGTCAGTGGAAGAAAGGGAAGGGAACAGAGGAATAACTTGGACAAGCTTGGGACAGATATCAAAGTAGTCAGGAAAGAAGAATTATATGAATTTTATAAAGCAGAAAGAGTAGGAGGCCTGAGAAGAAGAGTTACTGAGGGGTGAAGGAGAATCACAGAACTTTAAAGTGGGAAAATTATCTTACACTCCCTGATTCTGTGACTCCAGGCAGATCCCATCACTGAGGGAATAGCCTGGACTACCCCCCCTCACAGGATACTTTGCAGCCCCTTCGGGCCTCCCTAAGTGTGAGTTGCTGTGACTCCCTGAGGCCACAGGGCTCCTTGGGACAGAGCCAGGCCTCTGCACTGTTCCTGGTTCCTCTCTGGAATGATCTTGTCTTTGGGAGAACACCAGGCTGGGCAAAGAATGGAGGAAAGGCAGAGGTTCTGAGAGGGAGGGACTTCAGGGAATGGCAGAAAGATAGCACAAAGCAGGGGCTGCTGGGCCTGGAGAGGAGATTACCTCTAGAGAAAGAATTGACAGATGTGTAGGAATTTATTTTCGTTGGCAGCCTAATTAAAGTGTTAAAGTTCCTTAACTCCATTCAGCCCTGCGCCAAGATCGTTAGCTATTGATCCGAGCCCCTCCGGCACTTAACTCCAGCCAGCATATTGGCAATTCAATTAGCACCAGTCAATGCTGCCTGTTCCTGGTTCCTGCTGCCAGCGCCCTTGCCCATCTTTGTCTCTGGAGAGTTGGGCACCCACGGCCCTCCCGACCCCATGTTCCCCTCATTTAGCTCTCAGTGTCTGTGGCCCCCATCTTTCACTGGAGGCCCTTCCCACAGAAGCCTGACACAGTGGGCCCCACAGAAGGCCTAAGACTGGCCCCAAGGCAGAGGTCTTAGAGCAAGTGGGAACCAAGGCCTGTGGGTGTCCCTTCCCCACCTTTCCAGGGTTTGAGCCTATAACCCTTAAACTTTGTCCAGCCCACAACTCCCCCTCGTCCCCTAATGTTGCTAGGAGACCAGCTTCCTCTGAGAAGTCAGGAAGTGTTTCCCTCACAATTCCTTAATTCCCAGCCCTATGCCAGCAAGGCCTCTCTCTCCTTTCTCTCCAAGCTGCTGGCTTGCTTTGTCCCCCGGGGCACACACTGGGTAAGTCTCCATTCTTTTGGCATTGCTACATCTCCTACCCTCCCCTCACAACCTCTCCACCTCCATCCTCCCTCAATGCCTTTTCCCTACTTGCTTCTGACTCCTCAATCCTTCTCCCATTCCCCTTGGCTGGGGCACGGCATTTTCCTTGCCTCGCCTCCATGCTCCTTGGGCACCTCCACATCGGCTCTGGGCCGTTCCAGAGAGCCTGCGCCACCCCGTCGCCCCGTGTGTCTAGCCCCTGCTCTCTGGCCCGCTCGTCCTCACCAAGAGTTCTGGGCTGGCCGTGGCTGAAGCACAGGATACTCTGAAGGGCCGAGAGTCCTTCCTCAGCCACTCGTCCGCTCTGCAGCAGCTGCAGTCGGCGTTGGGCCTGGGCATCTCGGTGGGCAGGTGCCCGCAGGTGTTGCAGCAGAGCCAGTCGGGAAGGTGTCTCCCACGCACACAGAAGACATCGGTAAAGTCCCAATTCCACCCCTGCCTCTGCCCCTTCCATCTCCATCAGGAACTAGGAGAGGAGGACAGAGTTTAGGCCTGGGAGACAAGCACCAAACCCTCACGTCCTCCCTTGCCTACCCTCAAAGGAAGACTCCCCCCAACCCTCCTCTGCAGGCCCCCTACCCACATGGCCTCTCTGGGGCAAAGCCTCCCTTCTCCCTGGGCTCTAGCCTCGTTTCTTTCTCACTGTGGGCCCCTATCTTGAGTTCCTTATCCCCTCCCCACCATATTCCATCCTCCCTGAAGGCACTGGCCCCTCTTTCTTTTCTTTGGTCCCCCGCTTCTCCGCCTGGTCTTTCCCCCTCCCTGTACCAGTTACTCTTCCCTCCTTATGCAGCCCCCAGCCCTCTCCTTGGGGCCTCTCTTCCCACCCCGGGGGGGGGGGAGCCCTGAACGTGTCCCTCCCCTTGTTAACCTTATAGACTTGGCTGTTCTCCTCGTGAGTGCCGCCCCGGGCATGGAGTTGCATCTTCTCCTTGCTGTTAGACTCAAAGTCGCAAAGGTTACAGCGCAAGTGCAGGGGAGAGACAGGCCCATAAGGGGCGCCCTCCCCCAGAGCGGGCCCAGGGGCTGGGGCAGCCCCACCGCCCTCCCTCAGGTGAGCTACCAGCTGGTACTTCTGGGCGTGCTTGTCCGTCTTGAGGTGCAGCTGGAAGTTGGCCTTGAGCTGAGTGCCGTAGCAGCAGAGCTTGCAGCGATGGGTATCTCCGGCCACCTCCTTCCACTCGGCTTCGGGGAGGCTCCGGCCCAGGGTGCAGTGGTACAGCAGCAGCTCCAGGCTGTCCGTGCTGAAAGCCTGGCACACTAGGCAACGGAACACTTTCAGCGAAGGGTCGTCATCTGGCGGGGGTGAGGTGGGTGGGCCGTCCATAGCGGGCCCCAAAAGCTGGTTTGGGGGTAGGCGGGGTTCCGGGGAGAGGCTGCCGGGGGCTAGAGAACAGGGAGAGGCAGTGGGTCAGGGGAATGGGGTTGTCCTGGGGCAGGAGGTCAGGCTGATGGGAGCAGGAAGGTGACACCAGAAAAAGGGAAGATGGCCCTGGGAAGAGAAGGAAGGGGCAGGAGGTTTCTAGGGAAAAGGATTCAAGTGGGGGAGAGTAGAAGAGACAAGAGACATCAGAAGGGGGAGAAGAGGGAGGAACCAAAGGGGAGTCTTACCAGGAGTGGGGAATTTCCGGGTGGGGGGACCCAGGTGATGGAAGCCATTGAGGAGCAGCTGGGCCTCCAAGGGCTTGTCAGGCCTCAGCCCCGGGCCAGGCAAGGGGGCCGACGGCTGGCCCAGGCCCTGTGGCCCGTAGTATGGGAACAGCTCAGGTGGGTTGGCAGAGGCCGCTCCAGGAGGCGGGGGTGGTCCCGGGCCCACCAGCCCAGGAGGCAGCCCCAGAGGCAGCCCCTGATGCAGCAGCAGAACGTTCTGCATGTGCTTCTCTGAGGTCATGTGGATCCGAAGGTTCCTGGAGATGTTGGTTTCGTAGCTGCACACCTTGCATTGCCAAGAGGACTTGGCCTTGGGCTCCTTTTCCCCAGGTGGGGCTGGAAGCGCCGCCTCGGTGGGGCTCCCCTGCCCCCCCGGCCCGGCCTGAAAGCCCTGGAGGTTGGCCAAGTGCTTGTCAGACTGCATGTGGATGCTGAGGTTGCCCTTGGTGGTGGTGGAGTAGTTGCAGACCTCGCAGCGATAGGGCTTGTAGCCGCAGTTGTAGCTCTCGCCCCTCGCCAGCCTGGGGTGCGCCCCTCCTGCGCTGCAGTAGCTGCAGTGACTGTTGTTCTCTGGGTGTTTCTCCCGCATGTGAACGTCGAGGGTCTGCTGGTACTTATAGTGCCAGTTGCACTTGGGACACTTGAGGGTCTTGCAGGAGTTTCGAGAGTGCAGCAAGGACATGTGGCTGGAGAGACTGAGGCCCTGGAAGGCTGGTGGGGCTGGGGTGTAGTCGTCGGCCAGCCGGTAGGGCCGGGGTGGGTCGTTGGGGTCTTCGGGTGAGTCGGCCTGGGCCGGGAGAGCGCCCCCGTCTTTGGGGGAGGGTGAACTTTGGTTGAGAGGGGGGCAAAGTCCCCCATCCTCCTCTTGCCCCTCAGGGAACCAATCTGGCCCTGCCTGGCCCGCTGCCACTGGCGATTCTTTGGCTTGGGTTGGGTTGGGATCCCAGGCAGTTGGGGTGGCGGGTGGAGAAGGTGGGCTGGGGGCCATGTCTTCCTCAAGGGGCAGCGGAGGGCCTTGGTTTCCCACCTCAGGGGGACAGTCCGCATCCTGGGCTACATTCACCATTCCACCCACTGCTCCATTGCTGAGGGGTGCCATGGGCAGGGGGCCAGGAGATATTTTTGGTTCCAGAAAACTGACAAGCGCTGCGGACCCCTCCTTCCCCTCTTGTATTACAGCTGGGCAGCCTGGCAGGCTCTGGTGCTGAGCTGCGGCCAGCTTCACCCCATGAGACTGAGCATGAGCCACAAAAGCCTCGGGCCCACCGAACCCCAGGCGGCACAGCAAGCAGAGCCAGAAGAGCTCCCTGGGGTCTACGTCCCCACTCCCTATGGGGCCATCTTTGGGATCTCTGGGTGGGAGTGGGGCTGGCCGGTAGCTCCGGAAGGCTCCATCCCCTCCCTCGCAGGCGGCCAGAGGGGGCGCTGAGGTATTACGGGGCAGAATTTGGTCAGAAGAGCTAAAGCCTTGAATTCGGTCAAAACCGTGTTGGATGTGGAGGACAGTGAGGTGAGTGGAGGACGGGCAGACTCGGAGAGGCAGGCCGGACTCTTCCTCAGTCCCTGACTCACCCCAGGGGAAGCCCTTTGGTAGCAGGAGCTCACTGTTGCCAGAGAGAGGCAGTTCAGCCAAGAGATAGGCGGCACCATCTTCAGTGAAGAGCAAGTGGGCACTCAGGTCTTGGGGAGGGGGCTCTGCTTCTTCCTCCTGTATTTTATCTTCCTCCTCCTCCACCTCTGCTCCAAGCTCCTTTGGTGGGACGAGGCCACAGCCTGGCTCCAGTGGATGCTCCCTGGTCTCCTTTGGTGGGACTAGACCACAGCCTGGCTCAAGCTGGTGCCCCCCAGGCTCTGAGGGCCTCATGCTGTTAGCGGTGGCAGCAGTGGGGGGATCTTTGGTGGCAGATTCGAAGGATGTGCCAGAGGAAGGGTCCTGAGGCGGGGACGGGGCATTATGCCCAGGAGTAGAGGTGTTGCTAGCAGTGGAAAGTGAGTTAAGGGTGGCCATGGCAGACGGAGGAGCACTGGGGGGTCATCTCAGCGTGACAGCCAGCACCCTGAAAGATAAGAGAGGAAGACAGGTTTTGGTGAGGGACAGGATGTCAACAAAAAAAGATGAGAGGGGGCAGCTGTGTAGCTCAGTGGATTGAGAGTCAGGCCTAGAGATGGGAGGTCCTAGGTTCAAATCTGGCCTCAGACTCTTCCCAGCTGTGTGACCCTGGGCAAGTCACTTGACCCCCATTGCCCACCCTCCCTTACCATTCTTCCACCTAGGAGCCAATACACAGAAGTTAAGGGTTAAAAAAGAAAAAGAAAAAAAAGTAAAAAAAAGATGAGAGAACAGAGGTTAACACGGAAGGGGGAAGATGCATATCCAGGTATATTTTAGATCTTATTTTTGAGAAAAAGTCTCAGTGTATTTTACGTTATCTAGAGCTCATCTCCCCAGGCTGAACCATTCTACAACAAACCTGGGTTTGGCAACCTATGGCCTACTTGCCAAAGATGGAACATGGGCTGATTTCCATTGGTACCCAAACCACTACCATCTCTTTCTCCCCAGGGCTTGTGAAAGCCACTACTGCTCCTGAGAATTAAAGGCAGAAACTCACTCTACTCCAAGTCAAAAGCTCACCAGCTCCAAGCTTTTTCTAGCTGACCTCTAGGGGAAAAAAAAAAAAAAAAGATATTTTCTTGGTATATCACTTATCAAAGAATGACAGTCTAAAACCCCCACAGCCCAGGCCCAGGGAAAGGGAGATATTTAGGACATAATCAGGTCCAATATTCCTTCTACCCTATCATAAGTTTACCAGCAAGGCAACATTTTTTCCCTTTCAACCATAATTATTCCTAACATTCCTCCAAAATAGCCTCTGATCTCAAGCCTCCTCCAAATTCATGAATTCAGAGCTTCCCCTTATGTTCTCAACATTTCCAAAGTTCTATTTGAACTTTCTCCAATTCTAGTTATGTGATGATTCAGAACTCCTGAACCTTCAATATCTACCAAGAAGCCAGAGATGATAAGCCAGACGAGGTTCAGAATGAAGAAGATGGTAAAAAGATGAACTATGAAGGTTCTTTTGGTCCTTAGAACACTTCTGCCCTTCACCTCTTCAGCTCCTAGCCTGGGGATGAGATTCTCCCCCTTTTTTTTGGCTTCTCTCGAGCCTGGGGGGTGGGGGTGGGGGAGAGGGCAGGTAGCCAGGCATGACTTTGGGACATTAAGGAGCTCCAAGTGGGACTAGATTAGCATGCTAATGAATATGCAAATAAGCACCTGAGAAAGGAAGAATATGGGGAGGAGACTGTGGCCAGGGGGCAAGACTGTTCCCAAGGTAACGATAGATTGGGGGAAGGAGCCTACCAAGTTGGGGAAGAGTTTTCCTTTTATAGAACTCCTCCAGGACAGGGGATCAAAGTATATTTGACAATGTAAAAAGTGTAAGGGGTAAATCTGCCCTGCCCATCTTTAGATTTAATCTCATTAACACAAAAACCCACTTTCCCCTGGGCTTTTTCCAGCTTTACCCAGTATACAGGTGGGCTCTACCCAAGAAGAGATGCTAGTCTCACCCTTAATGGGTTCCCAGTACCCTCCAGTGGGCCACAGACCCTACTGATGCTCTCAGCAACTCTAAGGGAGGACTCTGGAGAATGGAAAAGTAAGCAGTGGGCTCCCCATCTAGGCTCAGGGACTCCTAATCTCTTGGCCTGGCTTCTGGGTGAGATGGAGGCCAAAGGGGCAATGGGGTTGGTAGGCAAGCTGTTTAAAATTGCAAATCTCTTCTCTATCCCTCCTCCTCCCCTGGAAATAATTTCAATTGCAAATTCATCTCTGCCTCAGTGCACCCCCCCCCTTTCACCTTCCTAGTCCCCTCCTCCTCCCCTTCTCCTCTTCCCTGGGGTTCTCGCCTCATCTGCATCTTCCTCCAACCCAACCTCAGGAAGAGGCATGATTTTTCATCTCTTCCTTTCCTCTTCTTCCTTCTCTGTGCCATCCATTCTGTCTCAATCTCCTGATGTTTTTTTTTTTTTTTGGATGAGATGCAAATTAGAGAGATGGCGGACCTCACACTCAATTTCTTTCATATTGTCTCAGGCTCTGTCTTACTGGAATTCTTCCCTTACTTCCTGCATCTTAAGGGCTTCTCCTCCACTCTGGAGCATACCTTGGGCTGTACCTGCAGGGACAAGGTGACTCTTTGAAGGCCTCAGCACTCTGTCTCTGTTGGAGTTGTGGGATGGAGAGTGCAGAAATAACAGAAAGATGAGGAAGCCTTAGGCAGTAAGGCCAGGAGTCGGGTGGATGGGAGTGTCCTGGGTGAAAGGAATGGGTGGAAGAGAGGAGTGAGTGCCTTTGGAGGACCAATGGGAGAGAGGGGGGCAAAGGAAGACCGAGAAGGCAGTGGCAGTGGGATGATTAGAGAGGAGATTGATGTGAAGGGGCGCCACAGACGGCAGAGAGAGTCAATAAAACGAGAGGATCACATTAGAGGCGACAGAGAGAGCTTTAAATTACACGGCTGCTGCCACAGAGGGGGATGGGAGGAGGGAGACCTGGAGCAGAGGGAAGGATGGAGAGAATTGAAGGAGCGGTGGATATCTGATTTACTTAGAGAAATTTCCAGTCCCTCAAAGCCCCTCATTCTCCAGAGCTTTCTCAAAGCCTCTCATTCTACCCAGATCCTTCCAAGTCCCCTATAGCCACCCTCCTTCTCCCACCAGGGAAAAGGAAAGATATGGGGATAGAAGGAATAATCCCCTTAAAGAAGCAGCTTTCTCAATTTCTTCCTATTTGTGGGTTCCTTGTCATTCCTTAGGAAAAGAAGCTAGGTATGAGAATCCAAAGACACGGGCAAGAAGTATATAATTCCCCTGCCAGGGTCTCTTCCCCATTTCACCTCTCATAGTCACTAAGCTGCAGCAAATGCCATTCCCTAGAGGGAGGCAGGAGGCAAATGGCACCTTCTCCAGTAAATAGCTAGAAAATAATTTGCAACTCCTGGTGCCTTATTCTGGAAACAGGGACAGAGAACACAATGAGAATCAGTAAGAGATACTCACTGATCTAGGGAGGAAAAGGCACAGTCACTGAAACTTAAAATATAGACAGACCCAGGGCATCAGAGAAACATATACAGTCACTGAGACAGATACCAGGACCCAGAGGGTCCCTGAGATAAATAGACATTAGGAAGAACATTCAAATACTAAGAGATACCAAAACAGATAGATGACAATTTGGAACGACATCTTTGGACACAGAGAAATGCTAAGAACCAGAAAGACAAGCTAGCTAAAAGGTAGGATGTTGAGAGGCATAGAAAAACCGAGAAACAATAAAAGGAGAAAGGGTAGGCATGATGAGAGAAAGAAATGTCACCATTTACTGAGGAGGAGCTAGGAAAAGTATGACCCCAGAGGAGTCCAGGAGCCCCCAGATACAAGGAGCTCCTACTGACCCCAACACAAACACACATACACACAGTGGGGTGTCTAATGGCTCCCCTCAGGAAGAGTCCTCTGAACCCATCTCTCTCTCAGGAAAAGAGATGGGACCGTTCCCTAGTGGCCACAAAGAAAACTTCACACTGAAGGGGATGCAGATTGCTGGTTCTCCATTTCCAACAAGCCTTCCCATATCCAGGCTCTAGTCACTGCATTCACTAGCTCCTTTATGAGATCCTGACTCATTTGCTTAACATTTATTTGCCTACAAAAATTTCCTCAAACTCTTAGCTGGCATCTCCTCTACCACCTCTTTTTTTTTTTTTTCCTCATCTACATTTCTTATTCTCTTCCTTCATCTCCCCAGGAACTCATCTCCTCCATAGGTGCACTCATTCCCCCTTATTTCCCAGTTTCTCTTTCCAACTAATTTGTGGACACTAAGAAAGAGAATAATGAGAAATCAGAATAATATAAGAACTATATAACAAGAAATAAATAAGAAATAAGGAAAGTGTGAAGGTCTGTGTCAGGCAAGAATATTGCAAGCATCTAGATTATAAACTCTTTAAGGGCAAGGATTTTGTCTTCTCTTTCTCTTCCTTAAATGAGGTAATTTGATATAGTGGGAAAGGACACTGGATTGGCATCACAGAACCTACTTGGTTCATAACTCTACCCCTTAACCATCTGCATGGTTCTTTAAGCCAAATCACTTCACCTCCTCCTGTCCTCAATTTCCTCTTCTATAAAAGGAGGGGCTGAACTAGATTATCTCTGAGGTCCCCTCTAAGGCCTAGATCCTATGATTTTACTCTCACCCCCACCCTTTCATAGTATATACTACAGTGTTTTGCACACTTATGCTATCCATCAGTCTAACTCTACTTTCTTTGCTTGGAGGGTGACCCTTTGAGTCTCAGTCCTCAAAGTCCAAGGATCTTGGGTTGGTAAGAACCAAATGTACCCTAGGAAAGAGAGCTGAATCTGGAGGCTTGGAATTAAGAGGACTTCTACTGGAATCCTGTATGACATTGGACAAGAAACTTACATCACTGAGTCTTTCCTGATCTACAAAATATAAGATGGTAGCTGGGCAAGTCACTTATCCCCTAATTACCTAGCCATTGCCACGTTGTCTTAGAATTGATGTTAAGACAGAAGGTAAGGGGAGAGGAAGGGAGGGAAGGAGGGAAGGAGGGAGGGAGGGAGGGAGGGAGGGAAGGAGGGAGGGAGGAAGGAAGGAAGGAAGGA
>NC_058131.1:552218822-552244944 GCF_016433145.1 Gracilinanus agilis | reverse complement strand
TCTCCACTCCCTCACTCCTCCGCCTCATTCACTGGCTAGAACCGTGGCGTCCCAACACAATGGAATAATCAATACCCAGGCGCCTGGGGTTGCCCCACTGAGCAGGTGCAGCCGTCCTCCTGCCGCTGCATGATGGGAGATGTAGTCCGAATCGCCCCCACCCCGAGCTGGGACGTCACTGTAGTACCCGGCGCTGGGGGCTGGCGGTGCAAACATCTGCAAACTGTGGGGAGGGCTTCCTTATGGTATTGCTCCTGCTGCTGCTCTGCTGCCCCAGCCCTGTACCCTATTACCATTCGACCACAATCTCCCTCATATTCAGAGTCCAGACATAAGTCAGATACCTTAGGGGCGCAGATTGCTTACTCTCTCTGTTCCTCTTCTCTAGCCTACAGAAACCATAAATATCTTAGCTCCTTCTTTCTTCTTCGTCCCCAGAACTGCTGTGGGCCTATCTCTCCCTCCCCGCTCCCTCCTTCTTGCAGTCTTCTAACTAGATATAACAACTATCAGTAACGTTATGCAGCATTTTGCATACATGAACTCATTTTTTCACCAAATAGCCCTAGAAGTGGGTATGAGTCCCTTTTGACAGATGAGAAAACACAACTCAAAGATTAGGTGATTTGCTCAAATTCTATTTGGCTAACATTTTAAATCCAGCACCCATGGCACAACCATCTTTCTTATTCCAGTCTAACCAATGCCCCCTTTTTTACGGAATAAATGCCTAAATGACCTTAAGAGAAAGGTACTTGCCTTTTTCATTCAAACATTAGGGAAGATAAGATTCAATTCCCTTTGTTTTGCATTAGCCAGAATTGTCTCCTAAATATAATTTTCTATAACTAGGATTCCTAAGTCCTCCCCTCAGGAGAATCACTAAAGCTCATGAAATCATGACTAGGTAGTAATATTCAAACACAAGTAAAACATGTCTTCTTTGCAAGGTCAAAAGCAACTCAAGAGGAAGCTAATAATGGGAGTTTCAAGTTAGGTTTCTGGCTTGAGAGTCATAATATCTTGTTTTTCTCTCACTGCTTAAGAACCTGCAGCAGGGTTGACAAGGAAAAGGTCTAACTGAAAATAGTCTGGAAAAGGGAGAAAGGTGCTACTGTGCAAGATGTTATCCTCGAAACCCAGTCTTTGTACAGACCACCTGAGCTGGACTGGAAATGGAATAAGAACTGAGGAGATGAAGAGTGGCTCCTCTCAATCTCAAGACACTTTTCACCCTTCATCCTTAGGAAGCCCATTTTCCTGAAGCTGGCAAATATAGGTAGGCTGGAAAAAGCCACATCTCAGTAAAGTGTTTAGCATCTCAGTGGGTCAGAAATATTAAAGTTCAAAACTGCACTAATACTTCTAGGACACTACCTTGTACAATTAAGTCATTTTGATCCTTTATTATTTTCACGAGAGTACACTCCCTTCTTTAGACCGGCATTCCTTTGGAATCAGAAGAGTTGGATTCAAGCCGCTTTGCCATTAACCCTCTAGGTGAGTGACAATCCAGGCCTCAGTTTCCTCATCTGTAAAATGGGGATAATAGCACTGGTACTACCCAATTTGGAGGTGGTGTGAGTATCAAAGGAGAATGAAAATATGTAAAGCAGTTTTGGCATCTTTAAAACACCATATCACCGTTTAGTTTTTCTTATGCCCTTTTATTTCAAATCCATTTACAATGGTGGTGGTGGTGGGGGAGGGTCTCAATCTTTTATTCTTCAGTCCTTAATCAGGCCCAGGGAAGTGCCTGGGAGGATTTGAGTACTTGGGGTTGGCTAGGGAAGTTGGGACTTCATCTCATCTTTTCCTTACCCATCCCAGTCTCCCCCATGTCCATACCCTCTTCTTTCTCCCACCGCCAGCCGCCCAGCCCAGTATTAAGTCGGAGTCCCACTGGCCCTAATTGCAGTTTTCCCGTCACCATGGTGACGGGGCGACGGGATGGTGTGGGCGAAGTGGGGGGGGATAGGGGGAGAAGGGCAGAGGGAGCGCCTCCGCCGAACTACATCTCCCACAATGCTCCCGGCTCAACTGCTCCCCGGCTCCGCCTGAGGCCCAGTGACCCTAGCCCGCCCCGAGACCCGAGTGGGTACGAGGGGTGGAGTGCGGGGCTTTGGCCTCTCGCCTTCGGCCCACAGCCGGAGACTGGGCCCTCTTCGCAAGCCCGCAGGCCTACCACACTTGGCCTGAAGTCTATACCATCCCAGCCAGGAACTAATATGGCCGCTGGAGCTGGATCCAGGGCCAGAGGCGCGAGGGTGAGGCCGGGCCCCGAGACCCGGGAGGCCGAAGGGTGGGGTGGTGGTTAGCTCCCATCATGCATCGCGGGGAAGTTCTGTCCTGCCCCTTCAGGGCCTGCCGGTCGGGCGGAGCTTCGGGGGTGGTGGCCAGCGGGGAGACCTTGGCAGTAACATCAATAAATCTGTTTCTTTAACGTGGGCCCGGGGAGAGGGGTGGGGCGAATGTGGGGAGAGGACTCCCACCCCCCTATCCAGTTACATTTTTAATTTGAGCCTCAGTTTTCTCATCTGTAAATTGGGGATAATATTCCAACACGTTAGTACACAGAATTGTGAGGACTGTTTTTTTTGTTGTTGTTGTTGTTTGTTTTTTAAAGCACTATATAAAGGTGAATTATCACCTTTATGGAAAGGATTTTTCTGTTTCATTTGTTAAAAAACGTAAAATGCTACCAGCCCACTGTGTGCTAGAAACTGTGCTAGGTCACATGGACATAAAACCCACATCATCAACTGGCTTAACATTTTGCTTGAGAAACAATTTCGTATTTTAGCCTGAGGAATACTTTCCTTTTTGAGGTGTGGAACTTTCTTAAAAACTGGGCCTTCCCTAAATTGAAGCTGGAAGAGGGGAAGGCTGACTAGAGTCCATTTGGTTGAGGAGCCACTGAGGTATATATGCTTGAGGATGGAATCAAATCATTGTAGCCTGAGTAGTGCCTATCATATGCACAAGTAAGAAGCAATGATTTGGGGGCAGCTGGGTGACTTAGTGGATAGAGCCAGGCCTAGAGACGGGAGGTCTAGGTTTAAATGCGGCCTCAGACACTTACTAGCTGTGTGACCCTGGGCAAGTCATTTAACCCTAATCACCTAGTCCTTATGGCTCTGATACTAAGATTCTAAGAAGGTATGGTTTAAAAAAAAAATAATAAAAGCAGCTGGTGTAGGGCATTGCTTTAGAGAGAAAGTCAGGTTCAGAGATTAAGTGATATGCCCCAAATCACAAAACTAGGATCAAAACCAGGCTATAAACCCAGGTCTTCCTGCTTTTCAATTCAGCACTCTTTGAACCAGGCTGTGCTGCCCCTTATTCTCTTTCCCTTACAGACAGTATAAACTAAATAAATGTTTGTTAACTGACTCATTGACTACAGGCAACATGACACATCCCTGGATTGAGGTGGAACAAAAATTTGTCCCAAGGCCAGGAATTGAGGATCGGTTGAAGGAATTGGGTGGCACTCAGGAGAGCCAGATTTCTTTCCGTGATAGCTACTATGACACTCCAGAGCTCACCCTCATGAAGGCTGACCACTGGCTCCGGTATCGGGAAGGGAGTGGATGGGAGCTCAAGTGCCCTGGAGCAGGAGGCAACACTAGCTCCCATACTAAGTACGTGGAGCTCACCACGGAGGCTGCCATAGCAGCCCGGTTGTGTGAGCAGCTGAGGTCTGGAGGGCTGGGCACTGAGAAGGTATCCGACATGCTAGGGCAGCTGAGACTGCAAGAAGTAGCCAGTTATGTAACCAATCGGAGCATCTGGAAGCTGGCCCTCTCTGGAGCTGGTGATGAAGAAGAGCCACTTACAGTAGATCTAGACACAGCAGACTTCGGCTATGCTGTGGGCGAAGTGGAGGCCTTAGTTCGAGAAGAGGCTGAGGTACCAGAAGCCCTGGAGAAGATCCACAGTCTCAGCTCTTTGCTTGGTGAGGGGGCAGACACTCAACTTTGTTTCCCTTTTACCTCCCTCAGGGTTGGACTGACCTATTAGGCAATACAGTGGGACAGGTGCTCTGGTACTACTTCTCTGACCCCTGGATAAAATCCCTGTCCTGTCTAAAACAGAGATGTTTATCTAATCCTTCCCTTCTCCTGTTCCATTGATTAGGAGCTCTGGTTGGATCTGTATCTCATCTCCTTCCTTGGAATTTTCAGTTTTCTGTCAGGCTCACATGTTCTCTATACTTTTTTGGGCATGTGCTCCTCCTTGACTATCTCCAGATCCCTGTCCTGCCCCTCTTTGACCCCATCTTAAGTTTCCCAACTTTATTTTCTCTTTTTCAGGCCTACTTCTCTGTTCCCAAGTGCAAGGCCTTCATTACCACCTATCCAGTTGCTGCCTCTACTCCTACTTCCTTTTTATCCAAAGCCAATTTCTATGTCATCAGTTTCCAAATTACATATTATAAAATCTATGGGGCATGAGTACTGTAGTGTTATCTTAGTAATGCCCATGCTAGGCATGAAAAAAGGATTATTTTGCTCTACAATTTCACCAACTTCTTCCTTTATCATAGGGGTTGTCTAGTCCTATGAATGCCATTTATAGTTCAGTCGACATTTCAAGGCCCAGAGTTCTGTGACCAAATAAATTTAAGAATTCTGATTGGGGCAACTAGGTAGCACAGTGACAATGTCTTCCAGGCCTGGAAATGGGAGGTCCTGGGTTCAAATTTGGCCACTGACACATTTTAGCTATGTAACTCTGGGCAAGTCACTTAACCCCAGTTGCTTAGCCCTTGTCACTTTTCTGTCTTAGAACTGATTCTGAGGCAGAAGTTAAGAGGGTTTTTTTTTTTTTAAGAAAAAAGAAAATGAGGCCTAGATAGGACTTGCTCAAGGTCTTTGGATTGAACCAGATAAAGCCCATGCCAGTGTGCCTTTTCACCTGATCATGGTATAGCAGAAACAGCCTCAGCTTAGAAAAAAGACCTGGGTCTCTTAAGGAAAGTGGTATGATGTGGTGGGAAGAGATGGACTCCAGATTTACTTTCCCAGACCTTCTGGGCCTATGACTTTAGCTGTAAAACAAAGTAGGTTGGGACTAAGTGATCTCATATCTCTGTGGTTATAGTTCAAATCCAAGAGTTTTGAGGTCAGATTAGTTTGAGAAATGCTGGACTATATTATCAGCTGAATTGTCCTTGTTGCTTTGCAGGAGACCTGGACATGTGCTGTTAAGAAGGCACTAAAGGGCCTTTATTTTATTACAAAACCTTTCACTAAAAATCCTTCCCTCCCTTTATAATTTTCTGCACAAAGATCCCGTCTAACTTTGTTCTGCCCCTTGGCTGGACATGCATACTTGATCCCCTATTCCTTTAATTTGAACAGATATGAGCCAGATGTACAACTATGGGGGATACAAAGAAGCACAGATAGTCTTTGTTCTCAGCCAGTGTCTAGTAGAAACTATACATCTCTCTTGCTATATGTAGTGTGAGCCTGTTCCAGGTGGTTCTCTGTCCATAGCCATGGCTCCTTCTGCCTTTCTGTTGGGCTATTCTTCTTCATTCCTTGGTTTACATATGTGTGTGTTTGTAGTCCTGCTTCATTACCAAGCCAATGAGCTCTGGCCTTCTCTAGAAAGGCTTTACTCTTTATCAGGGAACAGAAGCAATAACTGAAATGAGCCAGTTATTATAAGGCCTTTCCCATCTCCTATTGGGTAGGAGAAAGATTATATTTACCTTTACATAGATTTGCCTGCCTTTGGCAGCTGGAGCAAGAACTGCCAACCAAAATGGCTTGTGTCTTAATCTGACTCCAAAACCCAGAGAAATGGAAGTTCCAGGAGTTAAGTAGGGCTGTTTTATGTGGTTCATGGAGCACTTGGAAGGCAACGGAGGTAAAAAGCTGAGGTTAGAGCTCAGGGGCTTATGCTATCTAGAAAAGAACTTCAGGGCACACTGACTGTGAGGCTCAGAAAATGAAACCAAGTCTAAAACTGTTGGATTTCTCATGCTTTCCTAAGTACCCATAGGACCTTGCTTACCTCTTTACCTTTTTGCTTATAGGTGTGTCAGAGCAGGAACAGACACCTGGCAAGTTGATAGTATACCTGAAGCGCTTCAGGCCTGAGGACTACCAGCGCCTATTAGAAAAAGCCACTGGGAAGAATGACGAACAGAGTTCTGAAGCCACAGAGAATTAAACAGCTTGTGATGTGTGATGAGTAGGTGTCATCTGTTTGGGGCCTGGGGAGTGGGGAAAGAATTCGCGGCCTAATAAGGACCACCCTTAAATTCCCCAGCCTTCCTCCTTGCTCTCTCTCAGTCCTTCTGCCATTTTTACTTCCTCTGCCTTCTCTCTCACCTACCCCACTACTACCTCCTCCCTGCTCACCTCCTTTCCTTCATCCGTCAGATGCAATCTGTGGGCTGCCCCTCTCCCCCAGCCGCTAAGCAGCCTCCATTGATTTCCGCTCGTGTTTATAGGATTTCCACTTAGCCGTGATCAGTAGTTAAGCACAGGAAAATCCCTCGCCGGCCCCCCCCTGGTCGATGCCATTGATTCTGCCAGCGGCTCCTAACCGCCTTACAGCTGAGTTAGAGATGAGGGCAAACAGTAGGGATTTCCCTGGCTGGGGTGGAGGGAGTGTTGGTAAAGGAAAATAGATGGGAGGTTGTGCCAGAAAAACCGATATTCTGATGTCACTGGTAATTGTGTCCTCCTTTGCCCCATGATGGTAGACTGGGTCTTGTGTGAATTGAGGTAAATTTCTGCCCTGAAGTAGGAAACAAAGAACATCCCAGTTTATAGACTGTTGTTTCCCAAGGCTCAGGGGAGAAGCCTTGTTCTTGAGAGGTTCCATTCCTTGCTCTCTGTTGTTTCCAAGGGCTCTTCCCCAAAACAGACTTAGACATGGCTTTCTTCCCCCAAGTTTATTGTAATCCTTCATTGCTGGGGAGAGATATGAGCCCCCCATATCCCAAACAGTCTCTGCAGGAAGGAATTGTGGAAGCAGAGTGCCACCTACTGGTAACCCTTGGAAACAGTGGCTTCAAGCCTCCCAGGTGGTCTAGGGCTCTCTGGAGAGAAGCTGGAACTTCTTCCTGTTCAGGCTAAGGAAGCATGTCCCATCACTGCCAAGTCTCTAAGGGGAAGTCTTTCACCTCAAAGGTCTCTTGTACTGACTGGCCAAAGTGGTTATATGTAAGTCGAAGTCTCATCCGCAAAGGGGCCTAGGAAGGAGAGAACAGAGAGGCTTTCCCTTGCTCTTCTTGCTTCTCTAATTTTCTACAGTTGCCCATAACCATCAGGGTTCTTGGCTCTCACCTTGCTGGGATTGAAGACTCTAAGGACCTGGGTGATGGGAGGGCCTCCCTGAGCTGGAACTGTGTTCCCACTGGGTATCTGCAGCTGTAGTTGGAAACTCTGGCCATGGGGATGGGGAAAAAGCAAGGTATTTCATCAGGCCCACATACCACTTTGCCCTCCTTTCCCTTTTCTGATAAGCTCTTAATTTTCCCACTAAAATCCATTTTAGTATTAACCTTGGGCACAGCAGCCTGACACACAAAGTGTGTGACATCACTCTTGGAGGTGTTGGTGGCAGTTGCAGTGATCAGAAGCAGGGAGGGTGTCTCAGGGGGACGAACAAAAGACAGATTCATCTGTAGCCCTTCTCGGTCAAACACCTTTAGACCTGGGATGGGTGCTAGAGTAGGATTATAAAGAAGAGCTCAGCCTTAGGAGTCTAGAATGGCTATGCAAAGCAGAGAAGTGGATGAGAAGGAGGGAGAGGACATTCAGAAGGCCCCAGACAGACCCTGCTACAGAGCTGTGGAGAAATCACATACCTCTGCGCCATGTCAGTATTCCCCTTGTGCCAGCACTTACCTAGGGTGGGGGCAGTGGAAGGAAAATCCAGTAGGTGTAACAAGGAATCTCCTGGGGTTAGATCTAAAGCAGGAGATGGTGGGGCATCTCCATTGGCACTATCCAGGAGATCCAAGAGGTCTAAAAGATTTGAGGCCTGGGGGAGATCAAGGAAGGAGATAAGTACAGGATGGGGGAATAGGCTAAAGTTCTCCTGGCTCTAGTTCTTCCAGTCTCCTCACCGGGGGCTCAGGGTGGGACTGGACCTCTTTGTTTGGATTCCAAGGCTCTTCTTTGCCTTCTCTTGGCTCATCATCTTGGGACTCACCATGTTCCACAAGAGGCATCTTCTCTAAGACCGCTGATCTGAAGGGAACACAACCCAGGCATTCTGGCTCCAAGACTGCTCCTGCCTATCACCTTTCTTTTGGACTAATGATACATAATGGGGACCAGTTGAGAGTAGCTAGCTCAGTGAGAATAGTCATGGTTGCTGGGAACAACTGAGAATGCTTGTTTTACACTGACAGTGAGACAGTGTTGCCTTTGTATTCAAAGAACTGTTATCTTGGAGGGCTGAGAACTTACACAATGTTGGGTAAAGGGCATTTGAGAGAATGACTTTCTAGGTGTTGAGAAGGCACTTCTCTAAAAAGAAATTGGAGAGCATGGCAAGGGGAACTTGAGGGGCCATATTGTCACACCTCATATGGTCATACTTCCGGAACAGAGCATTGTATTCCACAGCCCTCTGTTGCAGCTCTATATCCAAGCAACTTCCATAGATGGACACTATTTGTCGGATGCGGCTGGAGCATTTGGTGGGCAGTGTGGAGAGAAGGGAAGGGGTAGCAGTTAATGTGGCTTAAAGTCTACCCATCACCCACCTCTGTTCTTGCCCTTCAGCCCCAGAAGTGAAAAGAGAGGGAAAGGCTCTCTAGGGGAGTTTTAGGATTCTTTGCCTATTAATGTCAAGGAAAAGGAGGCATGAAGAAGGGCAGGACATGGTGGAGCCCAAAAGAAATGCAGGGGACCCCTTTCTTACTTGTTGTCTCCTTGGAACCTGGTGCTAAGTTTCATTAGGGCAGTGAGGGCAAAACCTCTGGTAGCTGGCAAGGACAGGTGGGACTGCAACACATTCTCGAGCAGTGTTAGCACTTCTTCTTCCTGAACCTAAATGCAGGAAAACAGCAAAGGTCCACATGAGGCCACCTGCTCCTGTCCCTTACCCCATGAGGCCTTCTCACTGTCCTTATTCTGCTTTACCTGCAGGGGCTCAGTCTCCTCACAGCTCCCGGACAGCAAAAGGTCCCCATATTCTCCAATGCACCAGGCAGCTACTTGCACCAGGGGTTGCTGCATGGGAGAAGACAGGACCATGTCACCATCTGGATTCCTCTCCCTCTCCCAGTCCTCTGCATCAGGTTGATACTCTAAGGCTCAGAGCCTTTTTGATCAGGAAAAGTGAAAGAAGGACCCCATGGCAATGGTAATTAGGGACTTTAGAGCTGAGCACAAACTCGGGCAAGTGGGAGCTACAGCCCCTTTCCCCTGAGCTCCCACTGGCCTCTAGTGGTGAAAAGGGAGAGCTGCAAAGTCTAAACAAATGGAGGGCCTTGGGACATAGGGAGGGTGTCCTGTCTGCTCACAGGAACAAGTGCTGTCCCTTCCCTGGAGAAAAAAACGTCATTGACTCACCCACTCTACTGAGGTGGACAAGGATAACGTTGCCAAGGGGGGGCTGGCTGAGGAGAGGTGGAAAGGGCAGTGGGTTTCAGGCCAGAAGACCTGGGTTCACATCATGAGCTCTGGGGAAAAACACCTCTGGCCTTCCCTTTCCTCAATAGAAAATTGAGGGGAATTGGATTAAATGATTTCTAAGGCCCCTCCCTTTGAGATTTAGATTCTGCTATTTGAGGGGACAGAGATATTTAGGAGGTCAGTCAGGACTTGCCATCAGCCTTTGTGTACCCTGTAGTACCCTGTAGAACCCCAGGCCTTATGAGCTAGCTTGCTGCTACCCCTTCTGTAGGTGTTACCTTCCCCTATTAGAAGGTAAGCTCCTTCAGAGCTAGAATTTGTGTTTGTATTTTCAATGCTTGGTATATAGAAAGCACTTAAAGGCTTTTTCATTCATCTGTTCATCCACATTGCAACTTCCCCCATCACGGTTTTGATATATCATGGGTTGCCATAAGAAATTAAATCAGAATATTGGGGGAGTTTTGTGGAAGCTGCAGACAACACAAAAAATGTTTAGAGGCCATATAGCCTATTACCAGATACTTAACCAAATTTTACTGCAAATACTCCATAAAAGAAAAAGAAAATTCAGACTTCTTCTCTGGTATGAAGGGAGAGCCAAAAAGTTTTACCTAGATTTTCCAAATCACAGGGGCACTGCTGCGTCCCTTACCCCCTTGATGTAGAAGGGACACCTGTAGTCTTAAGGGAAGGAGTAAGGGTGGGGAAAGGAGTTACCTGGGAAATGTCTGCAGCCAAGGCACTGTAGAGCTGGCGCACAGAATAAGCATGGAGCTCCTCTGCCCCTCCAATCAACTGAGTTAAGTTGGCCACTGCATCATCTCGAACATGAGCGCCTGCCTGTATCCATTGAATGGCGAAAGACAAGTGAATACTTAAACTTTTTCATTCAGGGTTACTTCTTGCCCCCAACTCTTTCTTCCCTACCCATCCAACCCACTGTTCTCACCGTGGTTAGCACCTGCATTATGGTATCTATATGCCAGCGCTTTGTTGGGGCAAATCTAGGGGCAAAGATCAGAACAGGCTTATTCACTGTATTGCCTACTGAAGGAGGGGATTATTGGAGGGAGCTTTCTCCTGCTTCCCCCACAACCTGAATACTTCTCACCTTTCTGCAGCCAGCAGGATGCCTGATGCACAATCTGCTCGAAGATCCACAGGGCAGGATATCAGGAAACCCTGGAGCTCCTGGGTCATGGACCGAATGTTAGAGCTATTCACCAAAGCCAAGCTCAGTTCTAGTGCCCGCCTAGAATAGACAGGAAATGTTTAAACAAACAAATCAGGGTTCTCCAACTCCTACTTCTATCACTAGTTATTTCCTTAGCTCCATCTCCCTTTCCCTAGCCTCATCCCAGTCTACCCAGATACAACCTCTCCCTTGGTCACCAGGTTCTACTCTGACTAATCCTTTCCCATTTTCTCAAGCTCTACTCACCGGCTAAGGGAGGCATCAGGCTCCCTCAGACACTCCACCACGGTGGGCCGATGCCTCTGCACAGCACTATGATCTGATTGTACCAGTCGAAGTAGTGAGGTCAAGGCCACGTACCTGGGGGGCAAGTGGGTAGGAGGGGACAACCTTCATACTTTCCTGGAACTGTCTCCAATCAATCACTTCCACAAACACCATCCCCAACCCTGTCCCTCAGACAGGGGCACAGTGGTGAGGGGTAGGTACTGATGGGCAACATGACCCTGAAGGAAGCTGAGAGACGTGTAAAGGACCAGGCATTGGTCAGGCTAAATACAACCAGACAGCCTGAGGTGACCAGGTGTTTATTACCTGATGTTCTTGTCACTGTTGAGCAGGAAGCGGCCAAGGATGTTGACAGCGAGAACCTGGGGCAGGGGGGAGTGAGGGAGAGGGTGATGCTACTGCCTGGGACATGGGAATACATGGCATGGGGGACTGGAGAGTGCAGGTAGGTGAAAGTAAGTACTACCAGGGGCCAGAAAAACATCAAAGTGACTTGCAGGGAACAGTATCTGTAATGTCTAGGATTGTATGGTGGTATCTCCAGAAGTCTAGGGGTGGGGAGGAGGAGCAGCATATGTGACAATTGCGAGAGGGGAGTACCCAGGCAGTACCCGAAGGCCAGAGGCAGAACGGATGTCCACAATGGTGAGTACGGTTTCATATAAAACTGCATTGCCAGCATTGCGGCTTGTGTCTGTGTTGGTGGCCACCTGAGTGGGTGAATTTGAAGTCAGCACCATCCCTAACTCAGATGCTTACCTACCCCAACTCCCACAAAACTGACCTGGGCCAACATATCATTCATGGCTTCACTACTCTCCTCATGGTTTCGGCCTAGGATCCGAAGTAGTCTCAATACCTGAACCTTGGGATGGATGAATCAAAGGATACAGGGTGAGTAAAAATGGTGTAGAGTCAAAGGGATTAAGCAGAATTCAGCATCAAAGAGAACAAAATAAGGTAACTGGTCGCAGAACCACACTCTTTTCAGAGTAGTTGTTAGAGCTAGGTTATCTTTCTTGTCCCCTGATGCAGTAGGGAGAGGGAAGAGAGATGCAAATGCCAAAGTCAGGTTCAAACCTGTAGGAAAGGGTCACTGATCCCAGACACACTATGCTCTGCTGAATATCCTGACATCACCAGGGTACGAAGGATCTGCACCAGCTGGGGTACAACCTGGGGAAGGGAACATGGTTTCATAGTGGGACACAAGAATCTTGTGTCTCCCTAATCAAGCCCTCACACTATCACTACTTTGTACTTTTCTCCCATGAATCTCCTGATTCTTTCCTTTTTTTCTTTTCTCCTCCCTTTCCCCCTCCCCTTTCTTTCCTTGCCTTCTTTCTAGATAATCAATACTATGTATTGGTTCCAAGGCAGAACAATGGTAAGGGCTAGACAACTGGAGTGAAGTGACTTGTTCAGGAAGCTAGGAAGTGGCTAAGGTCACATTTGAACCCAAGTCCCCCCTTCCCTCAATCTCCAGGCCTGGCTCTCTTATCTATTGAGCCACCTAACTGCCCCTCCTAGCTCTTTTTTTTTTTAAACCCTTACCTTCTGTCTTGGGGTCAATACTGTGTATTGGCTCCTAGGTGGAAGAGTGGTAAGGGTGGGCAGTGGGGGTCAAGTGACTTGCTCAGGGTCACACAGCTGGGAAGTGTCTGAGGCTGGATTTGAACCTAGGACCTCCCATCTCTAGGCCTGACTCTCAATCCACTGAGCTACCCAGCTGCCCCCTCTCCTAGCTCTTTCTTGACCCACCTGTCGGAAATGTGTGAGGGCAGCTGGGCTTTGCTCACATAGCTCTGTGATCAGTGTGATTGTTCCCAGCAGGATACCTGGTTTTAAGGAGGAGGAAAGAGGAAGGAAAAAAAATTAAGTCAAATGGAGTTAGAGGAAAGCCCATTTCAAAGACAATCTGCTAATCTGTTTCACTCAAGGAATGAGGACCCTTACCTTTTACTTCTCTACCCTGGGCCATGTTACACAAATTTCTTTTCTATGACCCCTATCCAGAGTTGAAAAAGGAGACAGAACAGTATGGGAAGGAAGGGTGGCAGGTTCAGACGACCCTATTAACAGTGAGAAGGAAAGGAGCTCCCCAGTTAAGGAGCTCTTACCATGGTGGCGTTCGTGCAGCAGCTGGGTACAGGGTGGGAGAAAGATGTCAGAGAGCTCAGGGACCTTTCGGATCATGTGCACTGCAGCCAGCACTGCCTGTGGGGATGGGGGAGGGAAGAGGGACACACAGGCCAGAAGACATTATAAGGGCCCAGCCATATCAGGCCCAGATTTGGGAGCAGGAAGGAATAAAAAGTGCCAAGGAAGAATTTATTGAAGGGAAACATTTCATTGGTCCTTCCATCCCAACTTACCTTCTTTCTAATGTAGGGACTGGGCCTCAACAGCAGTCTCTCCACTTCACTGGCCAGGTCTCGGCACATCTCTGCTGAACCCATGGTGCTTAGGGTACATAGTGCCAAGCCCTGTACTGGCTGGATCCCTTGGCTCAAGTCACTACAGAGGTTGGCCAAGATTGGGGAATGTTCTAGGATTTGAATCTTCCCTCCCACACCAGGATGAACTCCAGGATTATTGAATACCTCCCATCACTCTTTCAGGGCCCACTCCCCAGCTAGGTTTTGAGAATCCCCCAACGCCCCAATAAATCCTTTTTGTTCTCCCCAACCCCCTCACTTTTTAATGCTGTTGGTTATGAGCAGGTGGGCATCCTGCCTCTCATCCAGCAGCAGCATTGCCCCCAGGTAGCCCACCCTTTTGTCTGTGAATCGAGGTGATGCAATCAGCTTCAGACACTCCATCTATGGGAAGATAGGAGAGGCCACAGACCAGAAGGAAGAGTGAGAGGGACCAGAGATGCTGAAATCTCTGCCCATCTCCCTCCCTAACATCCAAAATAACCCTCTGGGGATGATGATCCAATAGAGGGAAAATGGAATGGTGCCAAAATGAGGCAGCAAATGGAAATGATCCCCTTCCTTCCAATGTGAGGTTTACTAGGTATATACCTTAGGCTTCAGGATTTATGTCTAAAAGAGGCCTTTAAAAACACTCTTCCTGGCATAGACAGACACCATCCTATGTCATGGAAGACTCAGAACCATTTTAACTGTGTCTATGTCAAAGGAAGAGATTCTTGGAATCTACCGGGGAAGACAGCTTGTGGGGATCTCATTTCAATGAACATTAGTTGAGTAAATCAATGAAGACAAATAGGCCATCCTAGTGATGGGTTCCAAAGGCCAGATGGGGACCAGTATTGGTAGGCCTGGATTCAGAAGAATGGCTATGGTGTGGGGTTTCTGGATCCAGGGAGAAATCAGTCTTAGTTGACATAGCCTGTCCTCCCTGAGGATATGAGCATGCTCATTAATGTGTGTGTGAGTGGTGGAGGTAGAGTATCCTTAGGAAGAATTATGGGTTGATAAATCTTGGTTGACATGGTGTGCCCCCTGTCTCTGGTGAGGCTGTAAGTAAAATGGAGTCCCTGGGAAATCTTGGGGCCTGGGCAGCAGGAAACAGTCCCAAGTTGAGTGCTCCAAATTATTCAGGATTTTGGAGGGGGCTTTTAAACTTTTCTTCCTAGACAATATTTTGTTTTGTTTAGCCTACTTGGCTGAAGGGTTAGCAGAAAATCTGATCTGAAGGTAAGGTAAACTGCATTCATTTCAACTAATATAGCAGACTTAAACCCTAATGGTTTTGAAATCAGTGGTTTCAATTGTAAATATATTAGGATGTAGAATTGTATATAGAGCTGGCTTAGTAACTCAGCACTTTCAAGGGAAAGATAAACGGGGACTGCTGTTAAGGGACAAGAGGGGTCACTTGGCTGCAATGGCTATGCTTCTGAGCCTGGGTGTGTAGGAGGGAGTCCCTGGAAAAGTCTGGGGAGCAGGGGACAGGATGAGGGGTCATCTGGCTGCAAAGGCTATGCCTCTGATTTCGGGTGTGGGCTTGTGAGTGTAGGTGGGAGTCTGGAAGCTCTGGGTACTAGGGAAGGATTGAGGGCTGTGCGGCTCCTGCCTGGAGGGGCGCTGCCCGGGCCAGGTATACCTGTCCAAAGTGGGCAGGGTAGCCCAGCATGTGGACGTAGAGGAGCTTGGCGAGCTGGCGGTGGCGCTGGGGAGCGTCGCCCTCGCGGAAGGCGGCCCGGATGTGGGCGCACTCCTTCTGGATCACCTCCCGCTCCTGGGCCTGTGTCTTGGCCCCGCGGATCTCCTGGATCAGCTCCGGCAGCTTCAGGGACTGTAGCACCATCCTGGCAGGGGGGAGGGGGGCAGGGCTGCGGGCCCGCGGGCGCTCAGCAATGGCGGGTGGGTCTTGGGGAAGGGGCTGCGTCAGCCCCACCCGCTGCCCCAAACTCCATAAGTGCCCCAGGCCGAAGCCCCGCCCCACCCCCTACCTGCGGGCCTCCGATCCCGCCCCTCTTGCGGGCTTTCCTCACTACGCATGCGTACTCCCCTTCTCGCTTCCCTAAAAGTCTTAGACATGCGCACCCCGCGAGCCCTTCCCGTCTCCCAGTGTCCCGCTTGCGCATGTGCTGAGCCTCGCCCTAGTTCCCCACCTTGCCCCGCCCTTCTGCCCCGCCATCCCAATCCCCAGACACCTGGTCTTCCCTCCCTCCCACCTCCCCCTCCTTCTTGCCCACTTGGTCCTTCGCCGTTCCTTCAGACCCCAGTCCCTCCCCCTCGCCGATGGCCTCCCGCTCCTCAGTCTAGAGGGCTTGCGCGCGTGCGTGCACGACCAAGCGCCCATCCACTTGATCCTAACCTTAGGGTCAGCCGCTCTCCGATTCTATGCGGGCTTCCTGGTCCCAGGCCGGTCAGGGGCGGCTCCCTACCTGGGCCTGCCCCTGGCCCGCCCCATCTCACCCTCATCCCTGTCTAGTACATCCCGCCCAGTCCTTCGACCTTCCGCGGCTAGGGGCACTGAGTACGGGACCTGGAATCGGGATTACCCGAGTTCGGATCCCACCTTAAAAAAACGCACTAGCTGTATGACTGGGCAAGTCATTTAACTGCGGCTTGCCTCAGCCTCCTTATCTGTAAAATGGAGATAATAGCACCCGCGTCTCAAGGTGATTATGAGGATCAAATGACAGCATTTGTAAAGCGCTTTGCAAATCTTGACGAGTTACAGAAATTAAAATTTTATATAAACAAAAAAGCGCAAATATTCTCATCAGCAGGATCCAGCCTTCAGCTCCTCTGCACCCCATTCCCCAGATTGAGTCCATGCACTTGGCACTGAAGCGAACAGATGGGACAGAGGAGGGAAAATTCGATGTTTGGGATGGAGCAAGGGCAGCCTATAGGCCTGGGGGTCACCAGCCATCCTCCTCTGATTTGTGGGTTCAATTCCCCACCCCCACTTTTCCCTCCATAAGCTCTTACCCTTAGTGCAACAAAATTGACCAAAGGAGGGGAGAGGAGGTCTTGGTGTCAAAATTCTGAATCCTTCACACCTCAAAAGAGATGACTGCCCCCCCTTTTTTAAAACTTTTTTATTAATATATTTTTTGTTAAATTTATTTTATTTTTCCTGCAAGACTTGGTGTGAGCTGAGATGTTTGACTTCAATCCCAAATCCACGAAGTAGAAATTTGAAGTAAAGTCTTAGAGGGGAAGGAAGTGGGCCAGGTAGAAAATAGCCTGGCCAGAAAAAAAGAAGAGAGGGTGGGGGGCATTCCCAGGCATGGACATTCTTTAGGGAAGGGAGATAATGGGCAGCTTGTCTTTCTGCCTCATGCAGGGGAAGGGAGAGGCCTTCAGCAGTGCAGGACATATCCTGGGGACCTCACATCAACCCCCTTCCTAAGGTTCCCTGTCGTCTGGGGGAACAGCCAATAAGAGTGACTGCTCAGCTGCAAACAAGGTGTTCCCTACCCCTCTTTTTTGGGGATTTTTGACTTCTATCTTTCACCCTACTCCATGTGCATGAGGGCCCCTCTTCCCTTAAAGGGATTTATCCCCAAAGAGGCAGATCCCCATTTTGATCCTTAGAGAGGAAACCCGATGTAATAGCAAAAGGGACCCTGGGCAAGCCACTTAACTGCCCCATGTTCTGGGCAACTCTCTAAGACCATAAGTTGCAGAGAAGTTGCCAACTTGTATTGGTAGAGGGGGTTTCCTCATCTGGGAGTTTTCTAAAGCAAAGTCATAGATCTAGTCCTTATTCTTATCCTTTGACATCTACCCTGTCCTCAGACCTTAATTGGGATTCCTGGGAGTGGCTCAACTTTGCTGCCCTTCAACACCTCCATCTTCTAATCTGAATCCATCTCCCAGAAGCCCTCACCTCCCACTGGAGTACTGGCAGAGGTTTCCCCAACCCCATATAATAGGAATGCCTCCCTCTGCCCCTCTATAACATTATCAAGGCCACAAACAAGTCCAGACCATGTATAGATGGGGGCTGGGGGTGGGAAGGGAGAATGAAGGTGGGTAGACAGAGAAAGGGGGTATGTGAAGGTTTGGGAGAAAAGGAATAGATTCCAGGTGGTTTTATTCTGCTAATTATCTACCACCCTTGGGGCTGAGGAGGGAAGAACAAGAGACACCCTGCTCCCTCCTCCTGATCTCTGCCTAAGGGGAGGACAAAGTTAGGCAGGAACCATTTGATTAACTTGCCACAGGGAAAGAGATGCCCCTCATACACTCCATCTCTATTCTTGTCCTGCTGGTCTCCATAATTTCCTAGGGAGGTGGGGTAAATGTTGGTTACCCCCTTCTGGGCCTGGAGGAATACTAAAAATCTCCAAGTAGGAAGTCTGGGATGGAGAGGCAGAAACATAGGGGATGACTTCATAGCAGCGTTGCTGGTGCCCCGATCCTGCAGTCAGTCACCCCATCTCCAGATATCCTCTCCACCTTGCTGGTTGGAGAGGTCTCACATACCTCCACATCATACCCTCCCTTACCCTCAGCGCCCATCCCATCTCTTCCCTATAGAAGTTTTGATCCCTAGGAAAGATAGGAGGGTGTGGATGTGATGGTCTGACTTAGATTTGTATATCTCAGAGAGTAAATCTGAGAGAGAAGAGCCCTTCATATGTAAACAATCTAGAGAAAGAGAGAGAGAAAAAAAAGACAAGAGACATAAAGCCAAAAGGAGAAAGTAAGAGAAAGAAGAGGGGGGGTGGTGGTGCAGAAAGTAATAAATGGGAAAAGAAAAGGAAAGGACAAAAGAGAAAGGCAGAGAAAGGAAGCTAGAAAGATGGGACAGAGAGAAAAAGGCAGGTCCAAAGGAAAAAGAAGGTGGGAACCAGAGCCACAGACTAGGGAGAGACCTCAGGTTAGGAGCTGGGAGAACAGGAAGGCCAGGCTCAGGTCCAGCAGTGCCACAGCTCCCACCACCAAGGGGTTAGCAGCTCCCTGGAAAAGGAAAACAAAAAGAGGGTCATTTTCCTCCAAGACTATGACGCCTGATGGGGACTGTCAGTTAGCATTGTGGGGCTTGGTTCCATTAGGACAAAACTAAAGTTGCCTAAGCCCTGTGGGTAGAACTATGGGAGGTGCTGACTCTGGGCTCTGAACAGTGATATCCTTCCTCCCTTTACCAGGCCACAGAGCCTTCTCCAGCAACCTGGTGCCTTTGCAGCCCAACAGTCCCCTCTCCCTATTTCTCACCTGACTGAACTACTTCATAACTTCCCCCACTGTGCCCCCAGGAAGCTGATTATTGGGCTAACCTTATCACCCTGTAAGATCTTGGTACTCCACCTCATTATTACCTTTTGCTTCTCTTTGGGGCCCCTGGACTCCAAACCTCCATTTAAGAATCTCTTATTTCTCATGCGACTTCACTATGTTGGGCCTCCTCCCACTGATTTTTCCATTTTATGCCTCAAAGTTGGGTACCTGCTCCTCCCCTACCCTTTTCAGGGGTCCTTTTGCACTTTATCTTGCCCATTAGATTGTAAACTCCTTTAGGGCAAGGACTGCCTTTCTCTTATTGTATTTGTTTCCCGTGTTTAACACAGAACCTGGCACATAGTGCTGTCTATTGACTCTCCTTAGCTCCTTGCCAGGTCTCAGTAGGGTCTGACCATAATGATGGCAGGTAGTACATGTGATGACTACTATGAAAGTCAAATACAGAAAGGAAAGAAGATGTGGTTTCTAGGAGTTCATCCATTTAGGAGATGTAGGAAAAACCTTCCCCTTCCTTCTCTCCTGCTTCTTTCTGGGGAAGAAGAGGAACCATGGCAAGGTGGAAAGTTATTTATGGAATAGCAACTTGGAGGGAGTGATGACAAGATAGAGAAGGAGGGATGAAGAGTTTGGAAAACTCTAAGAACTCTGTGTTACCTTGGGCAAGTCACTTGACTCCTCCACTTTCAAAGAACAGAACCTAAACTCTGGGAGGGATCTTAATGATCTTGTCTAGTTCAAACCTTTCCACAGCAAACATTTTACAAATGAAGATATTGAAAAACTGGGAGATTAAAACGATAATAAATTGAGAAGCTACGGTTGATTGGAGGTCACTAAGGTTGTCGAGAAGAGGAACAAGGGATTTGAGATGCAAGGGGAAGAATAGGAGGTGTTGGTTGGGATGAAGGCTGAAGGTCTAGGGTAAAGAAAATATCTTACCCGTTGGGCAGGTTCTTCGGTGGCACCAGGCTCCTCTAGCGCCTCTGTCAGGTTGCCTGCTTCCAGAGCCCTTCCAGATGCGCCCCTCAGTATAGGGGTGACTGTGGGCTCAAGCCCTGGGTCTAGGGTGGGCTCTGAGTGGGGCAAAGACTCCTCATCCTCTCCCTCTTCTTCTCGAAGGCTTCCCGAGCTGTCACTGGAGCCCCCAAGGAGGGGAGAACCATTGCTAACCCCTGGCCCTTGCACCCCTGCCTCATCCTCAGCCTCATAGCCAGCTAGCTCCTCTGCAGGTCCACCTGGGCCTCCCCACTCCTCTGGCCAAGATTTGGGGATAGAGAGGTGGCCGCCATCATCCCGAGAAGGCAAAAGATTTCGGTGGGTAGGATGTCTCCAGGGCTGGCAGGGCGAGGCAGGACTGCTAGGAGGCTCTGGAGTACCCTCAGAAGGAGTCAGTCCATTCTCATAAACTCCAGGGCTGTCACAGTCGGGCAGCTCAGTGTCAGTGCCTTCAGAGTCCTGCCGGGGTCTTCGGCCTGGGGCAAAGGTGGGTGAGGAATGAGGTCACAAACCTGGGCTTTCCAGTAAGGGAAGTTATAGACTTTGATTCTTGGGCACAATCCCATAATCTTTCAAATGAGATACTATTTGTAAAGCAGCTCTTACCATCCTGCCTGGCACATAGTAGGTACTATATAAATGCATATTCCTTTCCTCTTTTTGGAATTCTCCAGACTTCCCTAACATCACCTGCTAGATTCCTTGATCCTAACTTCATACTTTTAACCTTACTCACTAATTTCACTTAATCTTCCAAATTGATTGATTCTATTTGTCTCATAGGACCCTCTTTTTCTCTTCTGACCCCTCTCACTCCACTGGCTGACCTCAGTTAGGACTCTCTAAATTGTCACTTGTAAATTCCTTTCTGGATTCTTATTCTCCTCCATTTCTTTCTCTCCTCTCCTTAGCAGCCTCCCTCCATGGAAACCTCCCCTTTTAGATCTGGGCTTTCAAGACCATGACAGAGCTTCAGGGCACACCTACAACCATCCCAGGGCCCTTCACATCTCACCTGGTGCTTCCAACATGGGTTGCAGATCCTGGGCCATGAGTTTGGCCATTCGAGCTGCCTCCACAGCTTTCTCTGCTGTGTTGCTTGCTGCCACTGACTTCAGGAGAGCATCTGCTGCCCTGCCAGGACCAGGGACAGGCTCTTAGTGGGTCTAACTCCTACTGCCCAGCTCTCAGTTGACCCCCTCCCACCTCATGATCCAGTTTGCTACCATGAGTCCTCTGTGGTTACACTCAGTTTATAGCACATCCTCCCACCATTTTCCCATCCCTAGTCCACTCTTCAACTAATCAATCACACTTCCTCAGCTTCTATTATCATCTTCTTTCTTGCACATCCTTGACCACTCCATCCTAGAGGAGATTCCCTGCCTTTCCCCTGAAGTGCAAAACTTACTTTGATCTTCTTATAGCTGACCTCTGATATAGCTGTTAACACACTTTCTTGTTATGATCACACCTCCCTATCAATTCCTTTCTCTAGTAACACTTTCTCATCTCCATCTTATTGGACCAATCCTTGTTCCTCAAAGGACTCCTCCCTACCTGTGAATCTGTCCCTCTACATCCTCCCCCCCCCCAGTATGAAATCCCTCCATATATTATCACATCCTTCTCTAAAATCACCGCTTTGTGCTGGGGAACCATTTTTCTGTTATCACTGCCCAACCTTTCCCTCCCCCCCCATGCTATTATCACCCTTTCTCAAATGGTGTCATCACACCCCTTCTCTATTATCGCACCCCTTCTGTGCTTTCCACAACTACCTCTCCCTCTCTGATCCTCATGCCTTTCCTTCTGCATCATTATTGACCCATCCTCCCCTTCCTTTAGAGAACATCATGAAGACTTCTGGAAACAAGTTTGTCTCTTCCCTGCAGTTTCTAACACCACCCACGTCCCCCCACCCCCATTGTCCATACTGCACAAACTCCCCTTTCCTTCTCACCATATCTTTGCTATTACATGACTGTGACAAGTTCCTCCCTTTTAGCATAATCTCTCTTCTCACAGTCTTTCTTTTGTTTAGTCTAGGGATTCATCAATCCCTAGTTCCGTAGAGCACGCTTTGCCAGCTTTCTGCTGTTTTCACATACTTTTTAGCAGGCTAAGATCTCCCTTTCCCCATCATTCTCTCACCCTGCCCCTTTTTATGGTGCCCCCTCTTTCAGCCCTCCATGAGCTCTGCCGCCCCTCCCTTTCCTAGGTATGCGCCATCATGTAGCAGCCCTCCCCCACGTATTTTATCGCAGCAGCCCCTTTTTGCTATCCTGTCTTTCCTCAAGGTTCCCAGCCCTCCTCCCTGTGCCATGTGCACCCCCTCCTCCATGCCGTCATCCCAGCATTGCCATTGGTTGCTCGGATCGCCATCTAGTCTCCGTTGGCCTATGAGAATTGGGGTGTTCAGGTGAATGTGTAGTGTGTTAGATGGTCGAGCCCTGGGAGTCAGGCCCAGGCATTCTGGGGCTACCTGGGAGAAGCTCTGCTGCTGAGGTTCCCTTGTTTCCATGGAATCCAACAGCCAATCAGGGCCGCTAGTCCTGTTGCTGGGGAGACCAGCCAGCCTCCTCCCACTGCCTCGCTAGCCACATACACAGAACAGTTGTTCCTGTACCATCCAATTCCCCTAGCCAGCCTGGGGCCTTCCCTGTGGTGGGGAAGGAGCCAGCGCTGGAGATGTGGGCTCTGGGTTGGCACAGGGGCACAATGGCAAACACATACACGCACAGACGTGTACACACATGCATACACACATCTCCACACGTTCACATCCATACTAATATTCTCATTCACTGAGGCAATACCCACAGGTCCTATTCGGGGCTCCCCTTTAAAGGAAAATCTAACGTACAAAAGGAAAAGCATTTGAATCAGAGGAGTGAAGGAGTGATAATTCTCAGGGATTCTTAAAATCCAAAAAGGGGTTTTGACTTTCCAGCAGGATCTTCCGGATGTTCTTTTCAATAGCAAGATCTCCTGGAAGGCTGAATATGGGATTTGATTTCTAAGAAGTCAGTTTGCACACCATTTTTCAGGAGCCCCTCCTAAAGGCTAAAGGGAGGGACAAGACATAACGCTGGGCCACACCTTCACGGAGGAGGATGCCAGCTTTGGTCTTAAGGCCCAGGTCTGAAATGATGTCAGACTGGTCAAGCTGGAATGTGATTAGAAATGGAAATTACTAACCAAATTCTGGGCCTAGCCTTCTCTAGGCCTTGCTGCTTCTAGCCTCAGAGGCCTTGTTGAAAGTATTTAGAAAATGTCAACAGTCTATACATTTTTGGATCTGCTGCCACGTTGATCTATACTCATGATTATATATATATATATGTATACATATACATGTATTTTTAAACAGGCATACACAATTACACACATATCCCCATGCACCCTCCTACACACACACATGCATCCATACACACTTGCCACTGACACACCCACACCCACTGGAAGACTCAGACTCAAACAAAAATCTCAGGATTATAGGATCACAGGCTTTGGAACTAGAGGAGGCCTTAGAGCCCCCCCCCCCCCATTTCACCTCCTTATTTTACAGATGAGGAAACTGAGGCCCAGAGAAGTGATTCCCTTTAGTAAATGCGGGTGGAATTGGCATGAATACAGACACACAGGAAGAATTATACATTGTCCCCCTACTCGGTTAATAGAATTTTCCCTACCGCTCTTTTCTGTGAACCTCTTGTTCCCCTCCCGACATCACTCCTCCCTTTATTGCCTTCCTTTCCCTGGGTCCCCAGGCCCTCAAGTGCCCCTGGCTTGGTTTTAGGTTCCATACCTTCCCAGAGTCTTTCCAGGCTTCATGCTCTTAACTCACACCTGTTTCCTGGCCCTCCGGTCCCCTCCCCAAACTCTTGTATGGCCCCTTTCCATTTCTTGGGGTCTTACCTGGCAGCAGCGATCTCCTGGCGCTGGCGGGCCACACTCACTGCTCTACGGGCACCTTCAACAGCCCGGTCCACCTTCTCCTTGACCTTACCCCGCCTCAGGGCCAGGGGTAGGAGGCTACGGACCCGTCCACCTCGAACCAAGCGGTTGCGTTTGTACTTGCCCTCCTCTCGAGAGCCATCGGGGCGGGTGGTGCGGCCATAGCCGTGCCTCCGGTTGCCAAGCCACTCGCCCTCGTAGCGCAGCCCATTGGAGCGCTGGCTCACTCCGTAGCCACTGCGCCGGTCGGCTCTCCACTCCCCTGCATACACCTCGGTGGCAGAGCCCTCAATAAGTGCCGGAGGGACGGGGGCTGGAGGTTCACTGGCTTCAGAGCCCGGAGGCCCTGTGCTGCCCACCTCGCTGCTCACCTCACTTCTCAGAGACCCCCGCTTGCTGCCCAGGGAGCTCCTACGCCCGCCTGCCCGAAGCCCGCTTAACAATAGTGAGCGTCGGAAGAAGCCCCCGGCTACTGGAGTCCGTTTTCGGGAGGAGGCTGTGTCTGGGTCCCCCGGGCCTGCCAACACAAACCCTCCCCTGGAGCCTGAGGCTGGGCTGCCCCCTTCATCGCCAGGTAGGGGAAGAGGTATGGGCGGCGTTGGAGGGTCACTGTGGCCTGAGTCCAGTGAGGTGCGTCGCGGTGAGCGCAGCAGGGCCGCTTGTTGGAAGGGTACGCTCTGGCGAACCCCATAACCATGGCGCTTGCCAGCCTGCCACTGGCCCTGATAGGTGCCTGAAGAGAGAGCAAAATGAAGATGAGAGGGGCGACAGACTTCTTTGTCCCTCCCCCGGCCCCCAGCCCCCAAGCCAAGTGTCTCTCCCGCCCTTCTACTACCCTAGTACCCAAGTCACGGGTACAAAAACAGCAAATGTGAGAGGCACAGGGACAGCGGGGTGAAGATTGGATGAACCAGACTAGATAGGGAGATGAATAGACACAGTGGTTAGATTGGGGGGGGGGGAAGGGGGAGAGTCCTCTATGGAGACAGATGGATGGCGCGAGGTAGAGAGACCCAGACAATCAGTATGGCCAGGGAGAAGGAGACGCGCGAGGGCAGCTAGGGCTAGACCGCGCAGGTATGACGAGGGCGGCTAACTGGGACAGGTGTATGAAGACGGAGGTGGGCAAGGGATGTAGGACACAGACAGGCTTGGGTGGCCCAGCTCACGCCCTGGCACCTCCGTCAGAGTAGGTCTCGGTGCCGTAGCCGTCCTGGAAACCGTCCTTCCAGAGCCCAGCGTAGCGCAGTCCCGAGGCACTCTCCCAGACACCACTGGGCCCCTTCAGCCCACCCATCCACTCGCCACGATAGGTCCAGCGGCTCTTCTGCTCCACGCCGAGCCCGTCGCGCTTGCCCTGCTGCCAGTGGCCTTGGTAGCTGTGCCCACCGGGCCCAGTGAAGACGCCCAGGGATTCGAAGCCATGAGCCCAGCAGCCACTGTACTCTCCCTGGGCCCCGGGCCCTGTGCACACGCCATAGCCATGTGCTCTTCCAGCCTCCCAGCCCCCCACATAGCAGCCGCCATCATCAAAGTCGAACTTGCCCCCGGGGGACATGCATGTAGTTGGCGTGGCCTCAGCCTCCCCACAGCTCAGCACATCCTGGAGGGCCAGGGAACTGGGTGAGGGTGTGGGGCCTGGATGCCTGGTGGGGCCGAGGGGCTGGGGGAGTCAGACCGGGGCCAGCTGGGAGTGCCCCAGGGTGGGCAGACAGGGGTGGGCCCTCATCCTGAGTGGCTGGCAGAGAAAGAAAAGAGAAAAGGAGAAAGAGATTGAGTGAGCACCCCTCTCTCCTTACCCCCTTCCTGGTCTGGATGGCTTTGGTGTTCTGCTCTTCCATGCATTTCCTCCAAACAGTTCCACAAGGTTTTAGGGATATCCCAATCCACACGCTATCCTTCTCTCTGAGAATTTCCCCTCCCAGGACAGGGACCCCAATCTCCATTTACCCCCTTCCTCTTGCCATCCTTCCCCACCCACTAGAATTTCCCACCCCATCTTGCATCTTTAGCAAGAAATTCCTAACGTCCAGCCTTAAAGGGGTGGGTGAGGACAGCAGCTTGGAGGAGAGGTTGGGGAGCTCCCACAGCCAGTGCTCCACCCCCTCCCCAATTGCTGCTAGCACCCCATAGCCTAGCTCTTTGGCTTCACTCTGAAGCCAGCCCAGGGGGGTGGTGCAGGTGGGGGAAGGTTGCTGTCAACTGGCCAAAGATGGGCAGGGGGTTTGGTGGGGCGGGCCAACTCAGGGCTAGGGGAGGCACTGCAGGGGAAAGGCAGGGGGTGGAGACAGGCGAACAGGCAAGGAGAGGGGCCAGTGCTACTCACCATGTGGGCTGGGGCTCAGACTGCCCCCCAGGCGCAGAGTCCATGGCAGAAGACCCCCACC
>NC_058131.1:552208705-552213846 GCF_016433145.1 Gracilinanus agilis | reverse complement strand
TTCCTTCCTTCCTTCCTTCCTTCCTTCTTTCCTTCCTTCTTTCCCTCCTTCCTTCCTTCCTTCTTTTAAAAAAACCCTTTACTATCCATCTTAGAATTGACACTGCCAGGGGGCAGCTGGGTAGCTCAGTGGATTGAGAGTCAGGCCTAGAGATGGGAGGTCCTAGGTTCAAAATCCGGCCTCAGACACTTCCTAGCTGTGTCACTTGGGCAAGTCATTTGACCCCCATTGCCCACCCTTACCACTCTTCCACCTAGGAGCCAATACCCAGAAGTTAAGGGTTAAAAAAAAAAAAGAATTGACACTGCTGGGGGCAGCTGGGTGGCTCAGTGGATTGAGAGTCAGGCCTAGAGACAGGAGGTCCTGGGTTCAAATCTGGCCTCAGACACTTCCTAGCTGTGTGACCCTGGGCAAGTCACTTAATCCCCATTGCCTAGCCCTTACCACTCTTCTGCCTTGGAACCAATACACAGTATTGACTCCAAGACAGAAGGCAAAGATTTTAAAATAAATTTTTAAAAAGGAAAAAAAGAGAAAATTGATATTGTGTATTGGTTCCAAGGCAGAAGAGCTTAAATAAGGGCTAGGCAGTTGAGGTTAAGTGATTTGCCCAGGGTCACACAGCTAGGAAATGTCTGATGCCAGATTTGAAGCCAAGTCCTCCCATCTCTAGGCCTGGCCACCTAGTTGTTTCTTCTGCATTGTGTCTTAAGCATCCCTGTCACCATATAGTTTATTATGCTAGGGTCCTTTTTTTGGTTGCCCATTCTGATTTGCCTACATCCTGATGCTTGAGCTGAGTTCTGTATCACTTCTGGAAGGAAAGTCTGGGCTGGTCTTATTGCTGCTTTCTTGGGTTAATAAGTGTTGTGTTATTTTAGGATCTCAGAGATAGACTGGGACCTCTGAGCTTTCAGTGCCCCCAAAGCAGTCTGATCCAGGGTAAAGTCTAACTGAAGCCCTCTTGGTCTTTCCTCTGTAGGTTTCAGATCTGGATTTGGATCAGAGCAAGTGTAGGCTGCTGCTAGACTCTGCCTCTATCAACACATTCAAGTATGGAGGTGACTATAGATTCTCAAAGAATCCATTTTTTATTTTTCAGTTGTTTTTCAGTTATGTCTGATTCTTTGTGTTCCATTTGAGATATTCTCAGCCAAAGATACTGTAAGTAGCTTGTCATTTCCTTCTCCAGCTCATTTTACAGATGAAAAAACTGAGACAAACAAGGTTAAGTGACTTGCTCCAGGGTCATCCTGGTAGTAAGTGTCTGAGGCCAGATTTGAACTCAGCTACCTGAGTCTTCTTGACTTCAAGAACTCTATCCACCATGCCAACTAGCTGCCTTTAAAACTGCCTCAAAAAATCATAGAATTTTTTGATCATAGGGGGGCAGCTGGGTAGTTCAGTGAATTGAGTCAGGCCTAGAGATGGGAGGTCCTGGGTTCAAATCTGGCCTCAGACACTTCCCAGCTATGTGACCCTGGGCAAGTCACTTGACCCCCATTGCCCACCCTTACCACTCTTCCACCTAGGAGCCAATACACAGAAGTTAAGGGTTTAAAAAAATCATAGATTCATATATTTAAAGCTGGAAGAGACCTTTGAAGTCATCTGGCCCAAACATCTATTTGTAGATAAGGAGGCAAAGTCTAGGAAAGGCTAAGTCACTTATCCAAGGTTGCATAGATATTAATTTGCAGAGCCTAGATTTTAATTAAAGTCTTCTGATTCCCAAACCAAGACTTTGTTTTCCCTATGTTGCTTGGTTCTGCCTGCACAAATCCTGAAGATCCCATTCTCCAAACTTAAAAGTCTTCAAATATGGCACAGCAATTTTAAGTATATTTGTCAGGATCATCCTAACCTTAATTCAGAAAGCCTTGTCATCAGAAGGTTGGCTACAGGGTGATTTTTGTGTGGAGTATAGGAAGGTCCCTAACCCCCAGAGCCTTATCTATTTCTTCAGGACCATTCCTCTTCCTCTATCTACAGTGGAAAAACAAAGTGGATGAAAAACATATTCCCCACACTATGAAATATAGCTAGTCAAGTAGCCTATTAAGTTAGTTCTTGAATATTTTTCTTTATTCTCTCAATCTTCTCTCTATACATTTGTCCTCTATCTACTTAGATAATACATACACACATGTATATATTTTTATCTACATATCTTTATTCATCACTATGTACATTTCCTACTGAGGCAGAACAGAAACTTGGAGATTCAGATGCCCCTCAAGAATCCCTACGCAGAGCATAGATGGCAGATTGGAGGCAGCAACTCAGCCAAACTCACAGGCTGTCCTCAATATCTTGGAGTTTATTCTCTGTTGTTATGAGGATATAATACTATCTACCTTGGACTCTCAGAATTCTTAACTTAGATTTAGAGTCCAAGGACATGGTTTCAAACCCTAGTGCAGCCATTTACTGCCTCTGTGTCCTTAGATGAGTAACAACTTTCATGAGGGTCAGTTTCCTTATTTGTGAAATGGGCAAATTGAACTAGAGGATTTGTAAATCCTTTTCATTTATAAATATATGATACTATCTATGATTACCGAACAATAGCTGGACAATGAACTGAGCCCAGAGTTCAGTAGCAAGTGGAGCCTGAACTGAATCCCATCTGGGAAATTTCAAAAGTATTTTCAGTGATCTCAAACTGCTTACTGTCCTAAAACCCCAGCCCTGTAGTATTAATATTTTCCTGTTGCCTCATAGATTGTAAATCACAGATTACCATTATCTTGGGAGATTCGAAATGACAGGTAACTCAAAGGGTGATGGAAAAAATGTATGGTGACGGGCAGCTAAGTGGCTCAGTGGAGCCAGGACCAGAGATGGGAGGGTCCTGGATTCAAATCTGACCTCAGACACTCCTTGGCTATGTGACCTGGGGCAAGTCACTGAAACCCATTGCTCAGCCCTTACCACTCTTCTGCCAATATATTGTACTGATTCCAAGACAGAAGGTAAGGATTTAAAAATAAAATGTTATAATGGGTGTAAGCAATAAAGTGGCACAGTAGATTGAACTCTCCAGTCAGAAGTTCTGAGTTAAAATATAAATGACCTCAAATATTAGCTGTGTGACCCTGGGCAAGTCACTTAATCTCTATCTACCTTAGTTTTCTGACCTATAAAATGGGTATAATAACAGTACCCATTTCCCAGTGCAGTATGGATAAAATAAGACAATATTTGTAATACAGTTTTAAAACACCAAAGTGCTATACAAATGCTATTATATTATTATAATAGTATTATGTTTATAATATTATATTAATTAATTTGATTAACAATTAATTATTCAGATATCACATAATATATTATTTTAAGGTAATATATTATTATACAACATTACCTATACATTATCATCATTATTGATTATTAACTAATATTAATAATACCAGAACTAATTATATATTATATAATATATTCATAGTAATGTAGTATTCATAATATTATTATTAAGCAGGCTACAGTATGAATAATAAATTGCATGTGAGAAGTAGAGTAAAGGGTATAATCGAGAACACATTTTAGAAGTAAAGGAGGTATGTTGTTCATGAGTTGAGGATTAGGGGTAACAAATAGAAAGGCCAAAAGAAGAACCTTTGAGATATGAAAATAATCAGAACCCAAGTTCTGGCTTTTTAGGTGGCTCTGCTGGGAAAGATTTATGGGATGACACGGAGAAGAATCACCTGGTCCCAATAAGCAGAGGGAATGCCCATAGGGATGAAACTACCAATGCATATCAGTGAATCCAAATAAAATGATGTAGCGGCTCTCCTTTGCACAGCAGAGTCTCTCATGGTGTACAGAGAACTTCCTCAAGCAAACTTAGGACCTTTAGGATGCTGGTTTTATTATGCCCCTTTAATGGATGAGAAGAACGAGGCTCGGAGCTATTGCTCCAAGTCCGTAGCACCTGTTCACCGAAGTACATAGGCTGGGAGCTGCTGTCCGTGCCAGGACTTTAATCCATCCAGCTCTTCTGACACCAAGCTCAGGGCCATTTCCACTTGGGAGCAAGAAGGTTTCTGGTAAGATGAGTACCAAGAATTTTCATGCTTTCCGGGCCCCAACTTCTGGGTTCTTCTATTTGATGGCAGCTGGATTTGCCAGCTCTATAAACTGGGCTCTAAGAAGCCTTGGAGGGTGTTGTCACTTCTCCATCCTCCAGGGACCGACGGACTCTCCTCGCCTACTTCCTCTTCTCCTTCCTTCTCTAAGTCTTGTTTTCAGGTTCTCCAAGAGGAGTCAGGTGTGCCTAGGAGAGTGCCTGGTAACTCTCCAGGAATTAGCCTGTGCTAGGAGGGATGTCTCCCTTGAAGCCTGGTAGTCGAGGGAGCTGAAGATGTGCCCCCTTGGCTCTGCTCAGGACTAGGGAGGGAGAGAGGGAGGATGAACATCCTACACATTTCTGGGCTCATTTCAGGGGCGGCCACCAGATGTCAGAATGGGGCCGGAGATTTCAAAGGCCGTCCGCCCAAGGTGGAAGAGGCCTGAATGCAGAGGGAGCAGCCTGGCTGGAGCCAGCCACAGCATTTTCCAAGCTCTTCTCCTGTCCCCAGAGACATGCAGGACCTGAGCAACGCTTCCCCAATTTTCCTTAATTTCCAGAGCCAGAGAATCTTCCTGGCTGTTCACCCTCCTCCACCCAACCATTCTCGCTCTGCTCTTTCCCTCTTCCCCAGGCCAGTTTCCCTAATAAATCTGACTCCCAGGGCCATGGCCAAGGCCCGGCTTTCTAGGAGAGACTCCTGTTATGTGCCCTCAAAGAGCTCACAATCTGATAAGGGGAAGACGAGGCACAAAAAAGAAGCTGAGAAGGTGGGAGAGAGTTACCTCGTTGGAGGAAGTAAGAATTTCAGAGCTGATTTCATGTTGCAGAATGATGTCTTCCCAGAGGTGATGAAGGCTCCTTTGGTAGTCTGGAGAAGCCTAGAGACTTCTCAGAATTATGCTTTCAAATGTGTGATATAAAATATATCAGATTAGAAAGGAAATCATTTTGTTGTTGTTGTTTGTAGTCATTTCACTTCTATCTAACTCTGTATAACTCCATTTGGGTTTTTTTGTTTGTTTGTTTTGTTTTGTTTTGTTTTGTTTTGTTTTGTTTTGTTTTGTTT
>NC_058131.1:552194892-552208695 GCF_016433145.1 Gracilinanus agilis | reverse complement strand
TTTGTTTTGTTTTGTTTTGTTTTGTTTTGTTTTGTTTTGTTTTGTTTTGTTTTGTTTTGTTTTGACAAAGATACTAGACTAGTTCGCCATTTCCTTCTCCAGATCATTTTACAGATGAAGAAACTGAGGCAAACAGGGTAAAATGATTTGCCCAGGGCCACCCAGTGAGTAGGTATGTGAGGCAAAATTTAAACTCAGGTTTTACTGACTCCAGGCCCTGTACTCTATCCACTGCACCCCATAGCTGCCCTGAAATAGTTAGGAAGCTATTAAAAAAAAATCTCTGTTAAGAGCTCCTTTCTTCTAGTAAATCAGGCCTGGGAAGAAAAAGAAAAAGGATTGCAGACCTAAGGACGACTAGATCCGCTTGGGGCTCTGCTTTCTATTCTCTCTGTGTTATGTTGTCGGCATTATGAAGAGTTTTTTGCTTTTCCCTTTTCCAATCCATGCTACAGTATTAGGTTGCCCAGCTAATGTTTTCCAAACACTCTTTCCTTCATGTCTAGCTTGATAATTTCCATTTATAAGATTTAAGACCACGTTAAGACTTATGACACAGTTCTATACATTTACCATCTTGTCTGATCTCTGTGACTGAAGGGTTTCGGTTATAACGAATCATGAAGATATTGAAGATGTATTCAAAAGCTGACTCTAAGGAGCAAAATGTTCACGGGCCAGGCTTATGGATAGATTTCTAATATTTCACATGATTGATTTCTGAATCCTTAAATTGGATGGGACTTAAATTTTGTGGAACTTAAAAATTAAGCCTCTATTATTATCTGCAGCCTGAAGGCTAGCAAGCAATTTGTAAAGGTCCTTTGAAATGTCAAAGACCTACACTTAACATCTGAAGAAGATGGGGCCAGTGTTCTGGGAAAAAGAAGGTTTGACTAAAGTCAGGAAGGACTTTCAAATGAGCTTCTTTCCTGGGAGCTCAGCTGTACAATTGTGTTGCTATTCCTTCCTTTATCTTGTAATTGGATGCCAATATTATGGTGATACTTCTGTGGTTTTACTTGTTTGATTGACATCCCCAAACCCCCCAATCCTGGAAATCTAAAATAAATCAGTACAGCATGCTGCTGACAGGACACTCAAGATCTCTGTAGCTCTTGTGTGTTTGTCTTACCTATGTCTTTCCTCCCTTAATCTCTAAACTTTTCACCCATAGTCTTCCAGTTCTTGACTTCCCTTCTCAGGGTTAAAACCCACATGAGAACTTCTTCTAGGGGCTGGAACTGTACAATGACACTCTTATGAAACAGGTATTACAAGCATTATTATCCTCCTATTAAATTGAGAAATTTTAGATGACTTGTCCAAGGTCAGCTAGAAAAGGGACGAGAACTGGCTCTTGAACCTGGATTTTCTAATTCCCAAGTCCCTGATCTTCCTGCTATGCTACTCTGCTTGTCTCTTTTTTTAAAATCCAATTTTATTTTCAGATCCAAATTCTCTCTCTCTCTCCTCTCCCCTTCCCCTTCCCACTGAGAAAAGAAGATAAACAAAATCTGTTATAAACATGTATAGTCAAGCAAAACAAATTCTTGCTTTAGCTATTCCTCCTCTCCCCGCTCCTTATGCCTCACTCTGCACACTGAGTCCAATTCCTCTTTATTTAGAGGTGGGTAGCAAGTTTCATCATGAGTCCTGCTCCATTGTAGCATTCTTCTCAATCTCAATGGCTTCTTGTCTTATAAAGCTCAATAAAGGCATATTGGGAGAATGACCAATTGGAGACCAGTTCCTTTTTTTTTTTTTTTTAACTCTGATCTTCTGTTCTAATATCAGTTCCAAGATAGAAGGGCAGCAAGGGTTAGGCAATCAAGGTTAAGCGACTAGCTTAGGGTCACACAGCTATTCTGAGGCCAGATTTGGACCTAGATCCTTCTGATTCCAGGCATGGTGCTTGTTATAAAGAAAGAGAAGTGTCCTAGGGTCCTAAGGGAGATATGGACACCAGTGAGGTGGAAGTATCTCTATATTCTCCCTAGGTGCTGGTGATGGGGGAACACCAACCCCACTCACCCTTGCTAGTTGTTATAATTTCCCCTTTCAATAACAGTTGCCCAGGGAAGGACCTGGAAAGGTTAGGTGGATGGTTAACCCTTTCACATCCCACCTGGGGTTGGATCAATTATTAATATTGGGCTCTGATTAGACTTGGATCATGTTCGTTATCTGACTGCATTTGCTCCCTCCCCAATGGTCATGATATAAAGACCACTCAGGAAGGTACTTACTGAACACCTTTATCTATGATCCATAATTAGGGAAAGGATAATCAGGATAAGGATTGGGGATTGGAGACCCTGTCAATCTAATATCTCTGATCTATAATCACTCAGGGCTGGAGGCTATTGATTTATTAGAAGCTGGAGCTTTATTCTTCACAACCCCTCTGGCTCAGCCTGGCCAATGCCAAACCAGAGAGTGACTGCCCTTGATGCAGCTGTGTTAATGATTTCTCTCAGTTTTCTTATTATCAGTGTTTGGTGATGTATTAGCTCTCACAGCCTTCATGAAATATATAGATCCTACCCAACCTCTGTTTCTTCAGACCTCCCTCCCTCCCTTCACCACCCAGGGACCAAGAGACCTAAAGAGCTAGGAAGATTCAGAGACCTAAAGATCTAAAGACCAAAGTCAAAGAGAGAACCCCCTCCAGGTGGCTGTTAGGGGTATTTATACTCCCAGGCCAACCAACTTTGCCCCTGGCTCACGGCATCTGGGAACATTCCAATCTCTCCAACTGCCTCCCTTGTCAATCAAGGTGACTCCAACATTTCTCAGGATTTGAATATAACATGCTCCATATACTATGCTACCTAGTTGCCCTAAGGGACTAGACCTTTGATCAGGAACAATATGCTTGTCCCGGTATCAGGCAAGCTACCGGCTTGATGAGCCTGTTTCTGGAAATGCGTGAGTAAGGTGCTCTCCTTCATAATAATTCATATTGAGGGGCAGAGCATAGATGGCAGATTGGAGGCAGCAACTCAGCCAAACTCTCTCCACATTCCCCTTCAAACAACATTATTATTTTATTTTATTATTATTTTTTAAACCTTTACCTTCTGCCTTAGAGTCAATACTAAGTATGCTTTCGAGGTGGAGGAGTGGTAAGGGCAGGCAAGGGGAGTTAAGTGACTTGCCCAGGATCACACAGCTAGGAAGTATCTGAGGTCAAATTTGAACTCAGGACTTCCTGCCTCTGGGCCTGGCTCTCAGTCCACTGAGATTACTAGCTATCCTATCCAAACAACTTTAAAATAACTCTCCAAATCAATTTTGGAGTGACAGAGCCAACAAAAGGTCAGGAGACATTTTTTCAAACTGAGACAATTTAAGAGATTAGCAAGAAAGGTCCATGACATTGGGGTGGAAGTATTGAGGAGTGTACTCAGCTACAGTTGGGCTCTGGAGATAGCCATGACAGCAGCAAAAACAGCTTTGAGAGCTCTCAGCTCAGAAATGGTAAGGGGGTTGGACAACTGCTCAGAAAAAGATTACAGGGGACCTTTTGCTGGCACTGGGTGAAACTGGTGCTGATTGGCAGTTCTGGGTAGTGATTGCAAGGTCAAGAGGAGCACTAGTACTTATGGGTATGGGAGAGCAGGGGGTCTTCCTGGGTAAAGACCAGAGTACAGACTAGAAAAGCAGTGGGCACACTTTTGCATGGATCACCATGGAAGCACCCCAAAATTGCAGACCCTAGAACTAGCTCTGAAAACAATAGCATAAAAAACCCTAAAGCTTGGGACAGTGCCTCACTAACCCTAGTGAGAAGAACCCAACTTTAACATAAACTTCAAAGTCAAGAAATAGGCTGGAATCAGAAACTTCCTGGCTGTGTGACCCTGGGCAATTCCCTCACCACTTTTCTGTCTTGGAACCAATACTGCATATTGCATATACTGTGTATTGGTTCCAAGGCAGAAGAGCAGTAAGGGCAAGGAAATGGGGGTCAAGTGACTTGCCCAGGGTCACACAGCTGGGAAGTGTCTGAGGGCAGATTTGAACCTAGGACCTCCTGTCTCTAGGCCTGGCTCTCAATCCCCTGAGCTACCCAGCTGCCCCCCAAGACACAATTTTAGAAGAAGACAAGAATGTGAAAATAGCTACAACCAAAGCCTAAAAGAAAAATAGTCATTGGAATAAGCTCAACAAGAATTCCTGGAAGAGGGTTTGTTTTTTTTTTGGTTGTTGTTGTTTTAAGTAATGAGTGGTAGAGGAAAATTTAGCAGGGGTAGGGGGAATTAGAGCAATGCAAGAAAATTATGAAAAGAGAATTAAAAGCTTGTTAGAAGAGGCACAAAAATTCTGAAAAAAATAATATCTTAAAAAACAGAATTGTCCTAATGGAAAATTTCCTAAAGAAAAGAACTCCTTAAAAAGCAGACTTGGCCAAATGGGGAAAGAGTTACAAAAGCTCACTAAATAAAATAATTTCTGAAAAATTATATTTGAGAAAGTGGAAGCTAATGACTCCATGAGACAAAAAAATAAAGTTAAAAGAATGAAAAATAGAAGAAAATGTGAAATATCTCATTGGGGAAAAAATTGAGTTGGAAAATAGATTGAGGAGACATAATTAAGAATTACTGGATTGCCTGAAAGCCAAGTTAATAAAAGAGCCTGGACATAAATGAAAGTTGCCCTGATATTCTAGAACCAGAAGGTAAAGCAGAAATTGAAAGATTCTACCAATAACCTCCTAAAAGAGGTCCCAAAATTAAAACCCCCATGAATATTATAGTCAAGTTCCAGAATTCTCGGGTCAAGGGGAAAATATTATGAGTTGCCAGAAAGAAATAATTTGAGTTTCATGGAATTACATTTAGGATCACACAGGATTTAGCGGCTTCCCTGTTAATGGAGTAGAGGACTTGGAATATAATATTCAGGAAAGCAAAGGGGCTTGGAATATAACCAAGAATAACCTACCAAACAAAACAGGAGGGTAATCCTTCAGGGGGAAAAATCAATATTTAATGAAATAAAGGACTTTTATATATTCCTGATGAAAAGACCAGAGCTGAAGAGAAAATTTGATATTCAAACATAAGACTCAAAGAAAAGCATACAAAGGTAAACATGAAAGAATTATCATAAAGACGCACAGTAAAGTTAAACTGTTCATTATTTTCTTATATGGGAAGAGGATACATGTAATTCTTAGGAAATTTTATTATTATTAAGACAGAAGAAGTCTACATGGACAGAAGGAATAAGTCAATTATGTTAGGATAATCTAAAAAACTAAAATGAAGGGATGATAAAGAGGGATACACTGGAGAGGAGGAAGAGAGGGTAGAATGGGGAAATTTTTTTCACATGAAAGAGACTTACAAGGAAGAGCTTTTATAGTGGAAGGGGAAATGGGGGTGAGTGGAAAGTGCCGACCTTACTCTACACACATACACACATACACACATACACATACATCCAGCTAGATATAGAAATCTACTTTACCTAATAATGAAATAGAAGGGGAAGGAGATAAGAGAAATGGGGGGAGGGTTGATAAAAGGGAGAGTAGATTAAAGGAGAAAGTGGTCAGAAGCAAAACAGACTTTCGAGGAGTAACAGGATAAAAAGAGAGAGAAGGATAAATTCTAAAAGAATTTAGAATAGAGGAAGATAGTAATCATAACCATGAATGTGAATGGGATACATTCACCTATAAAATGGAAGCAGATAGCAGAATGGATTAGAAAGCAGAATATAACAATATGTTGTTTACAAGAAATACATTTGAAACAGAAAGAGTTAAATAAAAGGTTAGAGCAGAATCTATTGTTGTTGTTCATCCTTCATTTTCAAAGAGGACTAATGAAATCATGATGTGAGATCTTGACTTTTTGGTACATTGAATTTAGTGAGGCAGTGTTGCACAAATGCTAAGTCTCACTCTCTCTCCCAAAGTTATCAAAAGTCTAGTGGCAAGTCAAAAGTTAGGTTGACTGGTAATGGTTCAGGGGTTCAATGGATGACCTTGGCATCTTTGATGTCTGAACAAGTTCTTGTTGTTATATGATTTCTGCCTCAGCTCCCTTCATGGCTATTGGAACAAATTTGCTCTCATTTATCCATTCCACTGGGAAAAGTCTTTACATGCTTGGGGGTGGAAATCCCCTTAACTCACTGATGAATTGGAGGCTTTTTGGTCCCTCATCTTGGTTTAGCTTATCTGTTAAGATGGCTTTACCAGAGTATGACTGCTGCCCATGCTTTCTTGGAGCCATAGATGAGAGTTGGGTGAACAGTAGATTGTAAAAGTGGATGAACAATCCTGAAAAGGGCTTGGCAAGCCCTCATACCAGAGCTATTAGTCCTCCTTGAACATCCCATACACCTTTCCCATGAATAAAAAAACAAATGAATACGATCTCAATTAGATCTCAAGGTACTTTAATAATGTTATCTGATGGCACTGGCTTTAAATAATTTCAGCTGAAATGAAAAAAGCAGGAGCAGCAATCATGATCTCAAACAAAGCAAAAGCAAAAATAGACCTAATTAAAAAAGATAATAAGGGAAACTACATTTTGCTAAAAGGTACTATAGAAAACGAAGAAATATTTTTAAAATTTATGGCAAGTTTCTCTTATTAAATCCTAATTTTTCAAACATATAGGAAACTGCATCAGATTTATAAAAATTAGAGCCAAAATGGTCAAGGGATAGGAATAGGCAGTTTTTAGAAGAAGAAATCAAAGCTATCTATAGTCACATAAAAATGCTCTACATCACTATTGATTAGAGAAATGCAAATTAAAACAACTCTGAGGTACAACTTCATAGCTATCAGAAATGAGAAATGCTGAAGGGGATGAAGAAAAATAGGTGCATTAATAAACTGTTTGTAGAGTTGTGAAGTAGTCCCACCATTCTAGAAAACAATTTGGAAGTATGGGACAAAATTAAAAAAGGAAAAGAATGCTTGAAATAATTGAATAACAAATTTAAAAGAAAAATAATAATTCCTGTTTCTATGGCTCTTTGCAGTTCATATAATACTTTCCACACAACAACTTTGCCTGATAGATAATACAAACGTAATCATTCCATTTTATAGATGAGAAGCAGATCAGAGAATCCAAGTGATTTGTCTGTTTAGTAAGTGATAGACCTGGGACTCAGCCAGTCTGCTAGCATTTATTGAATGTCTACTATGTGCCATCCACTGTGTTAAGTGCAAAGAAAGGCAGAAAATAGTCCTTGATCTCATAGAGCTCATAAACTGAAATTCAAACCTGGGTATGGCTTAAAAAGTACAGAACTTGGAATTAGAAACTCTGGATTCAAATCTCGTCTCTGCCTGTTACTTGGGCAAATCATTTCATTTTGGGGGGCCTCAATTTCTCTATAAAGAGAAGAAGGACTGATTTTGTGATTTCACTGGTATAAGGAGCTCCTTGTGAGAAGACTCCCTTCTCCCAATTCAAGTCAGCACCTTCTCTGCAACTCAGGGTCTCTGTTGTCAAAAGTACTGAGGGGTTAAATTGACTTGTCCAGAGTCACATACTCATATGCAGCCCAACACATTCTTTTCTTTTTTAATTTGTTTTTTTTTAAACCCTTAACTTCTGTGTATTGGCTCCTAGGTGGAAGAGTGGTAAGGGTGGGCAATGGGGGTCAAGTGACTTGCCCAGGGCCACACAGCTGGGAAGTGTCTGAGGCCGGATTTGAACCTAGGACTTCCTGTCTCTAGGCCTGGCTCTCAATCCACTGAGCCAGCCAGCTGCCCCTGCCCACCACATTCTTGAGTGTGCCTAAACCAGATTAAAATGTAATTCAGAAATATTTAAGCAAATAAATACAATAAACAGACTATCACTTTTAAAAATTAAGTCAACATGTGGTCTATAGGAATCTTTATTTAATCTTTATTTGAATTTGACACTGCTGCCCCCAAATGATGGAGAGCTCTCTAGTTTCCAGTTCTTTGCCTCTACAAAAAGAGCTGATATAAATAATTTTATACATATGGATTCTTTTCCTCCATGTTTGATCTCTTTGAGGTTATAGGCTTTATCATGTTATTGCTCAGTGAACTCGTATGCAGTTAAGTGACTTTTTGACTATTTTTTGACTATTTTTGACTCATTGCTTTCCAGAATGACTGGATCAATCCATACTACGCCAACAGTGTATCAGTAGACTTGTTTTCCCTGTAGCCACTCTAACAATTGTCATTTTCTGTTCCTGAGTATTTTTGTAAATTTGATGGCTCTGAGGTAATTTTCCATATTCTTTCATCTCTGAGGATGTAGATGATCCTGGAGTAAACCAAGTAATTCTTGCTCAGAGTTCTTGTCTGTGAACTCTGTGAAGAGTTACTGAAAAAGACCTAGGAAAAGTCTGCCAGTTAGTATGACCTGGAAGCACCAACTCTACAAAGCTCTGCGCTGTTAGTGGGTCTAAACTGCTGGTGCTGGGGAAAACAATCTTTGAACTCCCAGTGCCAGACCAAAAAACCAAGTACTAGAGGGGGAATGGGACAGATCACCAGGACAAGACACTATGCTGGGAGCTGTGTAGCCAGAGGGAAGAACACAGCATCCAAAAGGGATCAGACTTAAAGGGCTGGTGAACTGTGAATTGCCCAGTATGGGAAGAGGCTGAGATCTTTTGGAGATCCAACTACAAAGGAAAATCACACTCAGAGGGGAGAAAGTCAGAAGTAAGCACAAGGAATATAATGGGGTTGGAGGGCAGGGAAGACTGGTAGTATGAAAGATTCCAGGAAGAAGAAATCTTAAAGACATTGAATAAAAACAGCTAAATCAACAGGAAAAATAGTAACAATGGAAGGAAATATGGCCTCCAGATCTAGTAAACTAGTTCAGATATCTATGAATAAGAATGAAAAAATTAAAGAAAATGATCTAATACTTGATGAGATAGAAGACCCCATGGAAGGAGAATATGGAACCATAGCTCCTGAGTAGTTTAAAGAGAGATGAGAATTCTGAGAGCAGAATTTTTGTCCTGCACATCAAAAATAATGAGCAGAATAGAAAAACTTGAATCTTCAATGGCAAGCCTTTCCAAAAAAAAAAAGAAAGAAAGAAAGGAGAACAATAGATTGGAAATGCAAATATACATTTGCTTTGTGTATGAAATGTACGCTCTATGAATGAAAGGTAGTTTAGAAAAGGAGAAGCAAAAAAAAACAAGAATATATGTGCTCGATATGCATTGAAAGTATATTGTTTGGGACAACTAGGTGGCTCAGTGGATAGAAAACCAGTCCTAGAGATGGGTTGAAATACTTCCTAGCTATGTGACCCTGAGTAAGTCACTTAATCCCAACTGCCTAGCCCTTACTGCTCTTCTACCTTGGGACTGATATTTAGTACTGATTCTAAGATAGAAGGTAAAGGTTTAAAAAAAAAAGGAGCAGCTGGGTGGCTCAATGGATTGAGAGCCAGGCCTAAAGATGGGAGGTCCTAGGTTCAAATTTGGCCTCATACACTTCCTAGTTATGTAACTCTAGGCAAGTCACTTAAGCCCCATTGCCCACCCCTTACCATTCTTCTGCCTTGGAACTAATACAGAAGATTCTAAGATAGAATCTAAGATTCTAAGGGTGGAAGGAAGGAAGAAAGAAAGAAAGGAAGAAAGAGAGAAAGAAAGAGAGAAAGAAAGAAAGAAAGAAAGAAAGGAAGGAAGGAAGGAAGGAAGGAAGGAAGGAAGGAAGGAAGGAAAGAAGAAAAAGAAAGGAAGAAAGAAAGAAAGAGAGAAAGGAAGCAAGGAAGGAAGGAAAGAAGGAAAGAAGGAAAGAAAGAAAATATATGACTCTCAAAAAGAAGATGTACAGAGAAAACCTAAGAATCATAGATCTCCCAGAAGAACACCACAGGACAAAAAAATCTTAACATCATAACAAAGAAAATAATAGAAGAGAATGGCCAAGAACTTCTGAACATAAAAAATGAAATTCAAATGAAAAAAAACTACAGATTACCTCCAGGAATAAAAACCTGAAGTTACAGACTATAAGATACTTTGCAGTTAAATCTAACAATTTGATTAAGAAACAGTCAAGCCATCAGAAGAAAGACCTTTATATATAAAGGAAATGAAATTTGTTTATTTTTTAAATGAAAAAATTTATTAACATGCAAAACATATCCATATTGGTAATTTTGGTAAGAGCACACTTATACAACACCAGACTCCCAAAATAAAACCATAAATAAACTGATATGAAAGACAATATGCTTTAATTGCATCTATTCAACTCAATAGTTCTCTTTCTGGAGTTGGATAGCATTCCTCTCATCAGTCTGTCAGAGTTAGAAAAGAACATTTAAATAATGCAAGATTATTCTATACCCACTAGAGAAAAGAGGAGGGAATGGAATAACGTGTTTTGATGCATACAGGAACTCAGAATGCAGCCCAGGTACTTAACCTGCAAATCTAAGCCTAACCATATAGTACAAAAGATGAGCATTCTTTTAAATATTTTTAGAAAGAAAAAGACGTAGGAATTATAGGGGAGCAGAAACTCAACAAAAGTCATCATTGCAAGCCTACAGTTAGTAGTCTTCACAAATTTCATATATATGTGTACAAGGAGGGGCTGATTATCCATCCAGTGAGCAAATTATCCAGTCTTCTTGTTGCTGATTTTCCCTTATGCTGAGGAGGATCAGGAAGAGGAGAGGAAACAATTAATTTGCAGCTCTAAAGAAGTTTTCAAAGAGAAAGAAAAGATTGAAGGAACAGCAACTAATTAACAAGTCGGTCAATAAGTAGTTATTAAGTGACTTCTATGTGCCAAGCATTGGGCTAAATTCTGAGGATACAAAGAAAAGGCAAGGAACTCAGTCTAATAAGGGAGACATGAAAACTATGTATAAATAATCGAGCTGTGGGATTAATTGGAAATAATTAACATAAGGAGAGGACTAGAATTAGGGGGGTTTGGAAAAAGGCTTCCTATAAAAAGCAGAGTTTATTTGATGAAGAGAAAAAACATTTCAGGGATGAGAAACACTCAGTGAAAATGCCCAAAGTAAGAAGATCATGTTTGATGAACAGCAAAAAAGGTCAATGTTGTGTGTTGTGTGTAAGGCGAGACAGATAATCTGACAGTATGAAATACAGAAAAGCTGTGAAATGTAGATTTGTGACTTTAAAGCATAGTATGTAAAAGAAACTAAGATACAAAAGGATAGCTCAATAGGCAAAATAAAGTAAAAGAATGAAAAATATTATGCTTTCTTAGGGGTCCTCATTATATAAAATTATATCCTAATATTTATAACCCCAGTGTCAGGATGTCTCTCCTGACATGAAGCCCTGATTATAAGTTGGGAAGCTGAAACACAGAAGAAAAGCAACTGCTGAACGCATGGGTTGAGGCAGACACGGTTGGGGATGTAGACTCGAAACTACCACATCAATGCAACGATCAACAATTTGGAAATAGGTCTTGATTGATGACACATATTAAAACCAGTGGAAATGTGCATTGGCTATGGTGTTGTGAGGATTATGTAGTTATTAGTTTATATATAGTTAATGTGGACCTAGCAGGAAGGGCTGGAGGATTCCAAGATGGAATGAAGAAGCAGGAAGTGTGTTTCTTGCTCACTGAGAGAGACTCCATGGTGGTTGGGGCAAGCAGCAACTGACCCTAGGAGACACCAGTTTACCAGCGATCTTGTGGAAAGACCGTCACCTACTTGTGGGAGATTTTGGTAGAGATTGCTAAATCCCAGCCTGAGTCCACTTTGGGCTGGGTCAGCTCCCAGAATCTACCCACCTGGAAGAATGCAGCTGGTGGTCCTGGAGGAGCAGAAACACCACTGGAGGGAGGCTGGACACTACTGTGAGGACATCCACTTCAATCCTGCTTTTCCCTGGGCCCTGTCTTGCTTAGGTCTCAGTTAGTGTAGATGTAAGTCCCTTCCCTGACCCTGGGTTTGCCTTTAGTCTGAAGAGTGTAGTTATCCCTTTTCCCATCCTTTAACTTAGTTGTCCCTGATTAAAAGTGTTATAAAGGGGGCAGCTGGGTAGCTCAGTGGAGTGAGAGTCAGGCCTAGAGACAGGAGGTCCTAGGTTCAAATCCAGCCTCAGCCACTTCCCAGCTGTGTGACCCTGGGCAAGTCACTTGACCCCCATTGCCCACCCTTACCAATCTTCCACCTATGAGACAATACACCGAAGTACAAGGGTTTAAAAAAAAAAGTGTTATAAAACTCTTGCCTTTACTTTGCTGGTTTCCATAGGCCTAGTCTAGATTCTGCAGTGTGGCAGTTGGGCCTAACTGCCACTTTGGAAACAGTTGCCTCCTAGTAGTTAAACCTGGTCTCCCTACTTTGTTGGGTCCTGTCATCTGTCGTTCCTGTCACCATCACACCCTTCTGGACTCACATTTTAATATTTAAGCCTACTTCCCTGGTTATTCTCCATTACAATGGGGGGGGAGTGTGTGTGAAGGGGAAAGTAAAAACATGAATTGGGTAACCATGGAAAATTTTTCTAAAAAAAATAAAATATTAAAAAAAAATTGGGAAGCTTCTCACAAAAATCTTTCTGGTTCTATGCCCTCTGGAAACACCAGGAATTTATTTTGGGGGCTCATTTTTCTTCCAACAAAAGGGCCTTCAGGGGGTAGCTGGGTAGCTCAGTGTATTGAGAGCCAGGCCTAGAGATGGGAGGTCCTAGGTTCAAATCTGGCCTCAGACACTTCCTAGCTGTGTGACCCTGGGCAAGTCACTTGACCCCCGTTGCCCACCCTTACCACTCTTCTGCCTTGGAGCCAATACACAGTATTGATTCTAAGATGGAAGGTAAGGGTTGAAAGAAAGAAAGAAAGAAAGAAAGAAAGAAAGAAAGAAAGAAAGAAAGAAAGAAAGAGGATAAAAAAGGGCCTTCATCTTTCCTGCAAACACTTCCGCTAATTTAAAGAGCATCACTTATGGAATCCATTTTATTTAGCAGTGATAGACACAGAAAAGACTTGTATCTGAGCCTTTAGCCAGTCAAAAGAATCCCTTCCCCTTTCTATTGGACCTTTTCTCTCTTACTATACTTAACAGTTCCTGTGACTCAAAGTATCACCCTAAAGGGAAGTCCCAGCACAGTGGAGAATCAGATTGATTTTGCTGCCAGTTCAATGGCTCCTTCTGGCACTGAATTCTTGTTTCTGAGTCTTGTGAAACTAGTGACCAGTAACTCATCTCTTTCTCTTGGCAACTGTTTCATTGCTCTCCTAAATTGTCTTTCTTTGCAAGCTTGCTTCAGAATCACCATTCCTCTCAGGCTTATGCATGATCTAGTGTCTTTTTTCCTTTTTCCTCTCTATTCATATTGTACATGTTGACAGAGCAGAAGGAAGGCGGGTTGATGTACTCATTGAAGGGACAGCAATGCCATCCTTATGTCCCAGCTATACATTACTATTTCGATGGGTCTGTTATTTCATCAGTGAGAGGATTTCCTTTACTGATGCAGTTAAAACCTGCTCCATGCCTTATCATATCTATTTGAGTCTTTAAAAAAAAAATAACTCAACCCTTATTTTCTATCTTGGAATCGATATTAAGTATAAGTTCTAAAGCAAAAGAGTGATAAGGGCTAGGCACAATGGGGTTTAAATGATTTGCTCAGGGTCACACAGCTAGGACATGTCTGAAATGTCTATTTGAGTTTTGCTTATATCTTTCCACAAATCCTCCCTCCCTCCCTCCTTCCCTCTCTCCCTCCCTCCCTCTCTCTCTCTCTCTCTCTCTCTCTCTGTCTCTGTCTCTCTCTCTCTCTCTCTCTCTCTCT
>NC_058131.1:552155307-552194830 GCF_016433145.1 Gracilinanus agilis | reverse complement strand
TCTCTCTCTCTGTCTCTCTCTCTCTCTCTTTCTCTCTGTCTGTCTCTCTGTCTGTCTCTCTTCCCCCCTCCCCCCTTCCCCTCCCTCTCCCTCTCCCTCCCCACCCCTCTTTGTATTTTCTGATATTTCAGGGATTAGACTGTCCATCTGATGTTCCTCATTCTCTCTACTTGACTGTCTTAGTTTACATTCCAGTAATCTATATCCTTCTTTCTCCTAAGCCATCACTGGCATAATGCTACAGACTGTATTTGCCCACTCTAAGTTTTTTTATTGGCTTTTGAATTGTGACTGAGTCTCCAGACGTTATGATGTTCCATCTAGGTATATTATGTCAGATGAGCTTTTTATGGTAACAAATATCTGGAAATCATAGCACACTTTCCAAATTAATCTATTCTGATTTCTCCCTCCTATTCTATTCTGAGTCCAGATCATTGCCCAGTTGCAGTGTTTGTTATAATATATGTGTGTGTATATATATATATATATATATATACACACATATACACATATTGTTGAACCAGCTTAATGATCTATCCATCAAGCTACATGTTATAAACTAGGCATTATGTATTTTTTAGGGACTTTGTCTTGTTTTAGGGGCCAATCTCTTAAAAAAAAGGTGTTTGGTTTTTGTTTAAAAAACCCTTACCCTCCATCTTAAAATCAATATTGTGTATTGGTTCCTCACAGTTAAGAAGTGTCTGAGGCTATATTTGAACCCAGGACTTCCCATCTCTGGGCCTGGATCTCTATCCACCTAGCTACCCTCATAGGGCCAATCTCTTTTGAATATCCTAAAAAGATCTCATTGCCTTATATTGTTTACCAAAAACTTTTTACAGTAATGACGATTAGTTGAGGGAAATTCTGTGAAGCAGAATCCCTAATTTTTAGAGTATTTAGTTTGAAGAAACTTTGATTTTAGGTGAATTGTCCCTCATGCTTATACTTTTGTGAAGCTTGTGGACTTCATCCTTCACGTAAAATCATGTGACATTTGGGGCACTGAGGTATTAATTAAGCAGCATGCTTAATGTCCTAATCAGACATGTGTCACCGTAAACCTATAAAAAGGCAGTTAGCCTTTATACTAAATATCCAGCAAAGGAGTGCCTGGTCTGATTTGCTCAATGGATAGGCCTTTACTGAAGCCACCAAGCAAATAGTTTAAGCCGGAATTCCTCGTCTACATGAGGACGTTCTAAAAGGCTGGAGTATTCCCTCTGACCACTATGCTCCACCAGATGGGTGCAAGCACTGGTGTTGAGCAGATGAAACCTATACTGGCCAGATAGGGGTTAATATGAAACACTGCTCAAAATGATCAAAAATAGGAAATGTATTCATCTAGAGTCCCTGTCCTACACTTGGAATTTCCCATCTTAATCAATGGCTCAAACATGGATAGGACACAAGTTTTCAACATTCAGCGGTCACATTATTTATTGAACGGAGTGAAAGGGAAAGGGAAAATGCTGTGTTCTTAAATGAAGCCTTTTGTCACTTAACCACCATTCCAAATTCTTCCTGCTTACCTTCTCAGTTTTTGTTGTTGTTTGTTTGTTTTTAGAAGTGGCTGAGGGGGCAGCTGGGTAGCTCAGTGGATTAAGAGCCAGACCCAGAGACAGAGGCCCTGGGTTCAAATCTGACCTCAGATACTTCCTAGCTGTGTAACCCTGGGCAAGTCACTTAACCCCCATTGCCTAGCCCTTACCGCTCTTCTGCCTTAGAAACATTACACAGTATTGATTCTAAGACAGAAGGTAAGGGTTTCTTAAAAAAAGAAAGAAAGGAAGGCAGGAAGGAAGGGAGAGAGAGAAAGAAAGAAAGAAAGAAAGAAAGAAAGAAAGAAAGAAAGAAAGGAAGGAAGGAAGGAAGGAAGAAAGAAAAAGAAAGGAAGGGAGGGAGGGAGTAAGGAAGGAAGAAAGGAAGGAAGAAAGAAAGAAAGAAAATAAGAAAGGAGGAAGGAAGGAAGGAAGAAGTGGCAGAGACTTCCTAAATTGCACTTATCTGTGGATAGTAGAAAGGGAATGAGGGAAAATGTTTGTGTCAGGGAGCCCAACTCTGGACTATGGAATATAAATGAGGGAAGAAAATCAATCAATAAAAATTTATTCAATGACTACTATGCCCCAGACTAGCTAAGAGATGGAAATACAAAAAAAAGGCAAAAGACAGTTTCCATCCTCAAGGAACTCACAATCTAATGAGAGAGACAACATGTAAATAAATATATACAAACAAGGTGTATGTAGAAAAAAGTTAACAAAGGAAAAGCATTAGAATTAACAGGAGTTGGGAAAGGCCTTCTGTAAATGACGAGATTTTATTTGGGACTTAAAGGAAGCCAGTAGGCAGTGTTGAAGAGGGAGAATGCCCTAGAAAGTCAGAGAAAATACCTCCTATTGAGAAATAGAGTGTGTTGTTGTGGAATAGCAAGAAGGCCAGTGACACTGTGTCAAATAGGATATAGCGGGAAAGACAGGAAGGTTATGAAGGATTCTGAATGCCAAATAGAGGACTTTATATTTGATTCTGGAGGAAATAGGGAGCAATTGGAGTTTATTGAGTAGAGGAGTGGCGCGGTCATAACCTACACTTTAGGAAAATCATTTTGGTGACAAATAGAGGATGAATTAGAGTGAGGAGAGACTTGAGACAAGTAGACCTACCAACAGATTAAAAATAATGAGTTCTATTTTGGATATAATGTGTTGAAGATGTCTAATGGACAACCACTTTGAGATGTCTGAGAGGCATTTGGAGATGTGAGATTGATGAGGTCAGCAGAGAAGTTGGGGCAGGATAGGTAGATTTTAGAATCATTACCCACTGAGATGGTAATTAAGTGCATGGGACCTAATGAGATCACCAAATGAGGTAGAATAGTGTAAAAATGAAATTTGGGAGATGCCATCTAAAAGTATATATATATGTATTTTCTATGGACACGTGGAAATTATCAAACTACATTTCCCGTGGTCCAACGGGTTTCTGGTTCCTGTTCTTTGGGCGTGGGGACGCCTACGTCTCCACGCAGAGAACAGTTTAAATCTCCTGGGTTAGGAGGGAGTGGCGCTCTTGGCCAGCAGACTCAGGAAGAGAGGTAACAATAATGGCTGGGGCAGCAGTTTTAAATTCTTACAAGCGCGTGGTCTAATGACTTTATCTATCAGCATGGCTTTAATTAAAATACTAATTTATATATTTATAGCAGCCTTTATTATTTTTTATCTTAATAATAGAGGGAGAAGAGAAGACAGAACCCAGTGGGATACCTATTATTAGAGGAAGTGATCTGGCTGAGGATCCAGCAAAGGAGACTGAGAAGGAGTGATCAGAGAGGTGGAGAACCAGGAGAGAGTGACGTCTTGAAAACTAAGAAAGAAGAGAGTATCAAGGAGAGGATGATCCACACTGTCATAGGCTGCAGAGCGGTTAAGGAGGATGAGGTTGAGAAAAAGTCCATTGGATTTGGCAACTAAGAGGTCTTGGAGAGAACAATTTCAGTGGAAGAATGATAAGATCAGAAGTCAGACTGTAAGGAGTGAAGAAGAAAGTGAGAAGAGAGAAAGGGGAGACATCTATTGTGTGTAGATGACTTCTTGGAGGAATTTAGCTACAAAGGGCAAAATAGAAATAGATTATAGCAGGGATGGGAGGATCAAGGAAAGGTTGTGTTTTTTTGTTTGTTTGTTTGTTTTGTTTTGGTTTTTTTGAGTGGGTATAGGCATATTTGTTAGCAATAAAAAATGAGCCAATAGACAGTGATATAGGATGTGGATGAAGAATGACTTGAGTCATTACTCCCAAGAGCTAAAAGGGACACATACATTCTTTAAGAGAGAGGGGGAGAGTACATAGGGAATACTTCTCACTCATCCCCTTCATCCAGGTAAATAGGGACTTAATAAGAAGAACAAGAAAGAATCATCAGTACAGGAGCAACAAATGAAAAGGAGAAACTGAAAAGTGAAAATGTAAGGGAGAGCTAAACTTCAGCACTGAAGAGAGAGATCAAGATGGGACCCAATTCTGAAGGCTTCTCAGAAAAAAAGGTTTGGGCTGAGGCTGTTGTGTGTATCAACAGACACTCCCTTTTTAAAAAAAGGTCACTCCCTATTCCCCAAAGATTGCTTTTCCCCATACCTGTTCAGTAACAGACACTAATATACTATGCTGATTTCTTTTACATATACATTATAGGTATCCTTATTTCGCCTCAAATATATGGTGAGGCCAAGAGCAACTTATAGATACACAAAACTTTAATTAGGACAAAGAGCCAGTCATGTTAGGAATTTTCCTAAGTAGGAGCTCTGAGTATTTGTGATTATACTAATAACTTTTCATCTGATATGAACTCCATAAAACAGCAGAGAAAGGGACTTCAAGGACCTGAGAGGCCCATTAAATTGCCCCTGGGCTAAAAGTGAGCTAGCAGTTATAATAGGTTGTGGTTAATTAAATATCCAGCCTCCAGAAAGAGAAAGGAAAGGGGGCAGGGTGGAAATAGGTGAAGCTTAGATGAGACACGCAAGTGGAGATTCAGTTCTAACCCTTCCAAAAGGGGCAAAAAGCATTTCTGTACTTTCTTCCGGACCAACTGATAGCTTAACTAAGGGTGCCCTTTCACTTATGCAGTCTAATCCTGCTTTCCCTGCGTATATGCCCTGTTATGTATTTTTTTTCATAGTTACGCATGCTTCTTGTGTGTTATTTGTTTCTACAAAAAGTGATTCTATAAATATTTGGGTATACATGAGGCTTTCTTTCTATTTTTGATCTTCTTGGAATATATACCTTGCAGTATATCTCTGGGTCAATGGGTATGAGTATTTTAGTCATTTTCTTAGCATAATTCCAAATTGCCTTCCAGAAGAGTTAGACCAATTCATAGCTCCATCAATAGTGTGTTAATTAAAAAAAAACACCAGTGTATTAATGTGCCTGATATTTTGCAAACCCTCCAAAATGAACTATTTCCAACTTCTCTCATCTTTGCCGACTTGCTGAGTGTGATGTTGTTTTGATTGCCATTTTCCTTATTATTAGTGATTTAGAGCTATCTTTCATATGGTTGGAATCATTTTACAATTCTTTTTGAGAACTTTTTGTTCATGTTCTTTGACCACTTATCCACTGGGGAATTACCCTTGGTTTTATATTTTATATTCATTTCTTGTGAAGTTTGGGTGTCACACTCTTATCAGACGTTTGATGGAAAGATTTTTTCCTGCAATTGATTGTATCCCTTCTCATCCTGGCTCTGATGGTTTTGTTCCTGCAAAAGCTTTAACAATTTCCTGTAATGCCCTTGGACATTTTAAAGCCTGACTTTTGAACTCCTATCTGCTTCTCAGGCTCACCAGGTTAAATCCTTATCTGTGCGATAGTACAAAATTCCTTTTGAACTCCTATCATATTCCTGAATTAGGAGCCCAGGTCCCCTTCGAAGCACTGCAGAGATTTCACTTACCAAAATTGCAAAGAATCTGGCTGAAGCTAAGGTGAGGAGAGTCTTTCCAGTACTTATAGTGCCTCTTTCTTGCCATTCAAACCAATTCAGGAGCAAGCTGGAAAAAAAGACACAGTGCAGTTGGTCACTTTTGTCTTACTTGCCCCAGAAAATGAAAGTATTATTTGCTATACTTAGGTGGCACCGGGGTATAGAGTGCTGGACTTGGAATTTGAGCTACCCGAGTTCAAATCCTGCTTCAGACTACTTACCGGTGATGTGAAGCAAGTCATTTTGCCTTTGTTTCCTAATCTACAAAATAGGGATAATTAAAGCACCTAACTTCCCCAGGTGGTTGTGAAGATCAAATGAGCTATTTGTAAAATGCTTTGCAAAATCCAAGAGCCACATAAATGCTAGCTATTATATGTAATCCACATACTTAGCAAAGGCTCCATAGAAGTGGGTGCTAGTCAATTGCCAGTTTTAGGCTAGTAACTTTTTTTTTTCTTTATCAATCTAATTCCTTCAAATCATCTTTTATTGTGCTCTTCCAGGCTCTCCCAAAATGCAACAAGATCATCCAAATAAACCAACATTTCTAAGTAGTTCATAATCCTAAATACTTTCTCTATAAACTCCTGAAAAGATGAAACTCATCTCTTTATCTTTTTCTGCCACAAAGATCTTAGAAGGTACAACATTAATAACCACTGACTACTCAGAAATCAGTCTAGATCGCAGGCACTAAATGGGGTGCACAGAGGGTCTGTGGATAGATTTCAGGGAGTCCATGAATTCAAATGGGAAAATTTTATATCTTAATTTTCATCCACCTTTGGTTTTCTTTGGGATTCTATGTATTTTATTTTAAACATTTAAAAAGATTATTCTGAAAAGAAGACACCAGACTGCCAAAGAAGTCTGTAATACCTTCAAAGTGTTCAGAAGCCCCTGTCTAGAGCATTTACAACTAGAAATGTGATATAATTTAGTTCTAATATTGGTGGTTTGATCATCTCTAGCTATCTTGATGTTCCTCGTCTTTTCCTTTCCCATCACTAAAGATGAGACATAGTTACTGACACTATTGTCCAATAGTTCCTTCAGGGAGTTCCTGATACTCTCCATCTCTAAGAATGGGATTTCCCCATATTGCTTTTGAGAATGTCGGAAACTGTAGGGATAGACCGTTCATTTCTTCAATATATTGGGGTGAATTTCCTGCTCAGATATTTTTCATTCCCTGGATTCTAGTCTCAAAAATCCAGCTTCTCTTGATCCACCAGGAAGGTGGAAGGTGAGTTGATTCCTTGGTGCTCTAAGGGAGTACTTGCCTCCATCTGCTTTAAACTTCTGCAAACTAAGCACAGATTGTTAAAGTGTACAGAGTCCCAGCTTATTGTCAACTGCATCTTGCCAGTACTTTGAATAGATCAGAGTTGGTAAGTAATCAATGTTAGATTCCCCAGAGTCGTTTTCTGGGTTTATTCATATCAATGGAATGGTACCCATTTTTTAATTTTTAATTTTGAATACTTGTTATTTATAAGTTTTATTTACATATATATTTGTGTATTTGTTATTTATATTATTTTTTATTTTTGTCTTTTTTTTTTTATCAGTGTCACTTTTGGGAAAAGACTCCAAAACAAAACCCTTCCTCTTGTTCAATTTGAATCTTACTTTGTAAGAAAGAAAAAAAATAATCACAGCAATATCCAGTGTAGTGATGGCATCTACCTTTTAGATGGCACCTACAACCTCCCTGGGAAACTCCAAATGCACCATGGTGTCACCAGATTTAGGCTATCCTTACTCATGCCACAGATGTCCAGCTTCTACATATGATATCTAAAGTGTTGTGTTCTTTATAAAACGACTGGAATACAATGAATTATCCTTGAAATCCTTTTTCCCAGTATGAGAATACCATAAAAGTTTCATTTTCCCCATTACAGCTACATGTGAGTCTCATTGGAAGGGACCCTAGAACGCACGGTGGGGCAGGAGAGAATTTCTTAGCATAGAACCCAACTCTAGAGTGTCCTGTTTCCCAGTATTGGACTGGCACTGCAGCTTGGGATAAGCCCATAGCAGATCTACTTTTTCAATAAATCAAACACCCTTGTGCCCCTTTCATCCACAGTGGTAACAAAACATGACTTGGCCTTCTTGAATATACTTTTTGGGTGCCATTGCCAAAACAGCTGGGCTTGACCTCTGATCCTCAGCTGTATTGTCCCTTGGGACTATAGTTTGGCTACTAAGACATCTGGCTCCAGTCTCTGTAAATAGCTTTCTTGTTGAATTGTGCTTCCTTTGATCTCAGCGACCCACACCTGAGTGCTCTATTTGGCAAAGCCTGCACACATTCCACACTGGAGCACTGTGACCTTGGGATGATTCATATTCAAGGTACAAATCTATCTAATTTATATATAATCCTTGAAGGGTACATTTTTGTCATACTACTGTAAGGATGGGCTCTCTCTCTCCTCTATCATAACATTTGGTTATTGGCTTTCTTTATTATTACACTACTCTCTGCCCTGACCTCTGACAGACCCAGGCAACTCTGAGTGGCCTAGAGAATGTTCCTGGAGCTAGATGGCCTGATAAATAGAGAGAGCTGGACCTAGACTCATGAGTTCAAATTCACCCTTCCACATTTGCTAGTGGTGTGACCTTGGGCAAGCCACTTAACCTCTGTTTGTTTCCTCAACAATAAAATGGAAATAATAATAGCATCAACCTCCCAAGTTGTGAGGATCAAATGAGATAATATTTGGAAAGCACCTGGCACATAGTAGGTGCAATATAAATGCTATGATGATGATGATGATGCAAACTAAGTTTTATCACTTTGTATCTTCACCCCTTCCCTCTCTACCCAGTCCTCCCAAACTTCATAACTATTGCATGACTTTGATTATTGCTACTTGTAAGTCTTTCCAACTCTAGAACAACTCTGGAGAGTTTTTCTTTCTCCCCTTGAAGTTAGGAATTCCATAAAGACAGTTTCAAGGCTGTAACTGTTATAAAATTGTTTATTCTACTGCAAGTATTTGAGTAGTGGCTGTGGGCTATTGCACTTTTGAGGTACAAATTGTAACCCCCTCTTAGAAACAGCTTACCTTTTCCTCCCCTGAAGTTTTCTCATTCTTTCAAAGATAAGAACAGAACTATAGATTCGGGAGCTGAATTTTTTTGTGATATTTCATTTTATTAAAAAAAAAACCCAACTTTCTATCTTAGAATCAATACTAAATATTGCTTCCAAGGCAGAAGAGCAGTGGTAAGGTCTCAGCAATTGGGGTCAAGGGACTTCCTCAAGGTCATACGGCTAGGAAGAGTCTAAGGCCAGTTTTGAACCCACATCCTCCTGACTCCAGGTGAGATGCTCTATCCACTTTGCTAGCTAGCTGCCCTTTCTGAGTCATTGGAATGAAAGAGCAGAAGTAGCCTATTCCCTCTCCAGAGAGAGTGGGACATTTGGTGACAAAGCGAGTTGCCTTATTTACAACACACACACATCAAATGAGACAGATTAGGGCAAAGACAGAGACAGACAAAAATTGACAGAAACCAGGGTAGGGGAAGGGGAGAGGAGCCAGACAAACTGCGAACAGACAGAAACAGCAGACAGACAAACAGATAAGATGGACAGTGAACTTGCTAGCCCCACTCGATCTCAGGAAATCCCACTGTCTATCCTGCTGACTCAGAGGACTCAAGCTTTCACCTAAGGCAACCTAATGCTGTCCCTATAAAAGTTGGAAATGTAGGATTGCTTCCTCTGGCATGATGAGCTGGGGTCCCTTTACCCCTTTTGTTAGCTCCATAACCTGGGGCACTTGGAAATGCTTTTCAGCCAAGTTCTTAGGGTCCTATACCCTTCTTTTTCCTGTGAGCAACAAAGCATGTTCTAGAAGAGGGTAGGGGAAAATTAAAAAAGAAAAAGGAAAAGGAAAAGGAAAGAATAGGGGAAAGTTCCATGGGATACCATTTCTTTGGAATCTCTTTTGAAAATATACTTTGTCGTTTTCTATTTTATTTAATAAATAGTTCATTTAATCCCTATGTGAATGTAAATATGTAATCCCGCTGGATCATGAGTTTGGGAAGGAGGTAAGAATACTGGGCATAGAGATGGGCGATTTTAACCAATTATAAATAACCATTGGGAATCTTCATATTTGATGCCCTAAATGAATTGGTTATAGACTATGCTCGATGAAAGAAGATAGAACGTGTGCTTTGGAAGGCACTGAAAGGAAGGCTGGGTACCAGAGAACCCAGACCAACTAGTCCTTACCCATGCAGAGGGGATCGAAGGGGAAGTGGGTGCTGGAAAAGCTCGAGTGCCACCTGGTGTCTTAGCTAGAGATTTCACACTGAGCAGCTCTCCCAGCCCTTCCCCATCCCACCCCCAAAGGGACTTCATCTGGCTTTTGCCTCTGTACTCTTCTGGCTCTAGTGCCAATGACAAGCAGGTGCTCCTGTGAGGGGCAAATTCTGGTGGAAATCATTATGTCAAGAGTGACTTTGCTAGACCCCTCCTGTCATCTCCTAGGTTTCACTGCTTCAGTCCCTTATCTATAGCGTGAATCAAAGTCCAGGTATCAAAGTCTTCCTCTCTGGGTGGGAGGATATATGCTGCGCAAAGGAAAACTTGAGTTTCCACAGAGTTTCCACAGAGGAAAACTTGAGTTCCAAACCCTAACCCCCTTCTGCCATACTGTTTGAATGACAGCTTGTCTTAAAAGTTGAGCCAATGACTCCAGTGCCATTGCTGGCTGAAAACATTAGTATCACACTCTAGCTGTCTGTCATCTTTTTAAAAACAGTTTATTTTTTATTTTTTTGTTATTCTGAACTTGATAAAAATCAACAAACATGAACATTTCCATGAGCAAAGAACAGAAAAAGAGGATTGTGTATTAAACTGTGAATCTTACATACAACTTTAAAAAAAAAGAATGAATGAAAAAGCATTTATTATTGTTTGTGCAAAGTACTGTGCTAAGCACTATGGGTATACGTAGGAAGGCAAAGGCAGCTAGGTGGCACAGTAGGTGGAACACTGGGCTTGGAATCAGAAACACTTATTTTCCTGTTCAAATCCAGCCTCAGACACTAGCTATGTGACTCTGGGCAGGTCACTTAACCCCGTTTGCCCCAGTTTACTCATCTGTAAAATAAGCTGGAGGAGGAAATGGCAGACCACTCTAGTATCTTTGCCAAAAAAAAAAATCTCCCCAAAACCCAAATGGAGTCATGAAGAGTCAGAAAATGCCTCGACAATAATAGCCGTCAAAGAGCTCACATTCCAATAGATGGGGTTTTGAGACCTCGCTCACTGCATTGAGAAAGTCCTCTGGCATGAGGGAGTCCCTCCTAGGATGAGGTAGGGTTCCCTTATTGATCCTTGCTTTCTATAACTGGGCTCACTGTGTCATAACCGCCCGCCCCCACCCCCCAGTGTAGGTATTTCAATAGGTTAAGCCCTTGTCCAGATATCTAGTTTATGTCTCAGGAAAGGCCCTTGGGCGAGCAGAGACATCAGGGAAAATAACCCCTTAATGAGTTTGGGTGCTGGGAATAACATGTAAAAAAACAGTGTTTTCCATTGTTCAATGTCAGTTCAGTGCAAAGCTTTATTTCAAGCAATAGGGAAGAGCAGAAGGGGAGAGAGAAAAAGTGGGTGTTTCATCAGGGAGGTGAGCCCTTGCTAGAGGGTAAGATGTAATCTAAAGCACCCCTGATTTTGGGTTCACCTACTTCTGAAGCTGGACAGGGGCTAAGGCAAAATACAATTTGGGGAGTTTCTTATTAGAGAAACAAAAGAAACTGGTGGTAGACAAAATATTATTTTGGGGATTTGCTTATCAGGGAGAAGAACACTTTAGTGGTAAACAAAATGTTATTTGGGGGACACAGATGGATGACCTTTGGAAAATATTATTATTATTAAACCCTTACCTTCTGTCTTAGAACCATGTATATTGGTTCTAAGGCAGAAGAGTGGGAAGGGTCAGGCAATGGGGGTTAGGTGACTTGTCCAGGGTGACCCAGCTAGAAAGTGTCTGAGGTCAAATTTGAATCCAGGACCTCCTGTTCTCTAGGCCTGGCTTTTAATCCACTGAGCTACCCAGCTGCCCTCTGAAAAAATATTATTGTCAGTATTTTTCCATGAGTATGTTTTATAAGCTTAACACCCCCTCTTAAGGGGAGACTGCCATGATAACTTTAAAGCCATTAGGTTTAAGCTTATAACATGGATTCCTTGCATAGATTCTATAAACTACAGCCTCCATTAAGGGAAAAATGACATGGTAGTCTCAAGACCACTAGGCCACTCAATTCATTCCAGATAGGGATTAAAGTCTCTTAAGAATCTTCTTCATATTTCCACTTAAGATAAGATTAATTCTTTTTCTTTGTCTTCAGTATCACAGGAAATAATCTTTCCAGAGTACAATATGCTTATTGGTTTCTTACAATCTTTTCACAAAATTCCCTTTATAAAATATATATGTATCTCATATATGTCAGCTCTGACAACGAAGAAGTTTCACATCATTTTCTCCTTATCTGTCTTCTTCAAAAATTCCTCATAGAATATAGATTTAGATAAAATATATGGAATCTCTACGACTCTATAAGGATACATTTCATGGGAAAACATTTTTTAGCAGCTCAAAATGCCAGCACAAACTGCTTTTCTCAAAATTCCATTTGTCTCTTTAAAGCTACACCATATTCTTTGTTTGAGGTGTATTCAAAACTGAAGCCACAAACGCAGGTTATCTCCCCACCCGCATGTAAGCTCCTTAAGAGAGGGAATTTTCATTTTGTCTCTTTTATATCTCCAGTGCCTGACACAGAGTAGCCGCTCAATAAATTCTTGTTGACTTATTGATCTAGTTTCCTGAAGCCCTGCAACCAGGCAAGGCTTGTTCTTATTTCCGTGGCCAGAGGTAAATTCTCCTTCAAGCAACATCAGAGGAGTAGCCATTGCTATTGTATAGTTAGAGAATTTTGTACCTTGAACTTCATCTCCCAGAATTCTTTCCTTGTCCCCAAATTCCTTTCCCCTTTTAGTTTATGTGAATCTTTATGTTATTGTTTATAAGTTCTGTAACTCCTCCCTCTCCTTCTCTCTTCTCTCATGACCAGGCTGGGTTAGCTAGCTTTTTTTTTACTTTAGTTATTATTAATAAACTTTATAAAATGTAACACGTAGTTATTGTATATTAATTTTAATCTTTACACTATACTCTTGGGACTTCTTTTCCTTACCCCTGGTAGATTTCTTTTCTTTGGTTTTGCTGTAAGGGCTACTTGGGCCAGATGGCTGGAAGCCTTGAAGTAGAAACTCTGTCTCCAGCTAGTTAATATTGCTATATTGTGAGAGATAGAAGTTTCTGGCTATTCTATAGCTTTCTCCCTCCCTAACTAACTAGTATTTATTCTGTATATATTTACATAAGTTCTGTTATCTCCCTTAATGGTATGTAAGCTCCTTGAGAGCAATGATTATTTAATTTGGGGAGGGGGGCGTACTATCCTTAACACCTTGCAGAGCCTTGCACTGTTGATTAGTTGCTTGATTCTCCCTTTATACAAGCTTGTGTGCACCCCTTCCCTTGTTTACCTAAGAGTCTCTTGCTATAGTTGTTGGCCTTCATCCACTGGCACTGCTAGATTATTTAGTCAAGGCCACCACATTGAAAGCACAAGGTCCGGCAAAGTCTAGTATCACCACAAGTGAGATAAGCAGAACTAGAACATTGGACACAGTAACAGCAATATTGTGGATTAATCAACAGTGGATGACTAACTGCTGTCAACAATATAATGAACCAGGACAATTCTGAAGGACTTATGACAAAGAATGCTCTCTACCTCCAGAGAAAGAACCATTCGAGTTGGAATGCAGATCAAAGCATATGATTTTCCACCTTACTTTATTTGAGTTTTTATTTTGGGGGTTTTGCTTTATATGAGTATTCTCTTATAAAAATGAATAATATGGACATCTGTTTTGCATGATAATACATGTATAACCCAGATCAAATTGCTTGCCTGCTCTAGGAAGGGGGAGGGAAGGGAGGAAGACAGACATTTTGGATCATAGAACTTCAGAAACATTATGTGGAAAAGTTATTACATGTAATTGGTAAAATAAGAGATCTTCACAAATTAAAAAAAAAGTCTAGTATTGCCACCTCTTAGGGAACCACAGTCCTCACATGGACTTGGGAATTTCCCATCGTCCCAGTAGCTTAATATATTCTTTCTGGTTTCAAGTCTACTCTCTTTTCGTGATGGTTTTCAGTTGCATGGTTATATCAATCAAGTGATCAAAATATCCAGACATACAAAGTTCTGCTAAGCAAACATCTAAGCTCTCATTTAAGCTCTTAAGCAGTATCTTCATCAGTATTATCCCTTCCCAATCCAAGATGTTTTGAGTTGGCAAAACTGTTGACATTGGTGAACAAGACAGTTCCATTATAGGTGTGGGGAGATATGAGGATATCTCCAAGTAACCAAGAACCCTGCCTTGAATTGTAGATACCTCTTTAAGAGGCAGCTTCTCCTTTCAGTTACTGAAATTGCATCTAAGCCTTTCCCCCTTTACACTTATATCCAAACCAAAGCGTGCTTTCCACATCTGCTGAAGAGGATGAACTCACACTGATTTAATTGCTTTCAGGTTTTGGTAACTTCTACCTTCTAGATTATCTTAAGAATTCCCAGTTCTGGGGGCGGCCAGGTGGCTCAGTGGATTGAGAGCCAGGCCTAGAGATAGAAGGTCCTGGGTTCAAATCTGGCCTCAGACACTTCTTAGCTGTGTGACCTTGAGCAAGTCACTTAACCCCCATTGCCTAGCTCTTACCACTCTTCTGCCTTGGAACCAACATTTAGTACTGATTCCAAGATGGAAGGTAAGGGTTTAAAAAAAAAAAAAAAGAATGCCCAGTTCCAAGAATGTAGGGAAGGGATGTGAAGGTAATGATAAGGATGCAGCCACTCCTCAAATGCCCAATTTGATCAGAATGAACTTTGACAGCAAACCATATGTAAAGCAACAATTCTCTCATAACACGCTGGCTATTGTAGGAATCTATTGGTTCCTTGTTGGATACAACTGTATGTAATAAGTATAGTGATCTCACTACTAGGATGTTGCTTATAATCTTCCTATTTTTTTTTCAGAGATGAGAAATATATGAATATCGGCTTCAGAAGCTTACTGATGCTTACATTTTCCAGGTTAGCAGTAAGATACAGAAACACCTTTCTTTGGACACACTGGGTATGAGTCTTAGACTTTTTTTAAAACTCTTACCTTCCATTTTAGATTCAGTACTGTGTATTAGCACCAAGGTAGAAAAGCGGTAAGAATAGACAATGGGGATGAAGTGACTTTCCCAGGGTCACATAGCTAGGAAGTGTCTGAGGCCACATTTGAACCCAGGACCTCCCATCTTTAAGGCCTGGCTCTCCATCCACTGAGCTACCTAGTTGCCCCTTCTTATGCTTTTTATATACATCTTCTGCCATCTTGGTGCCATAAAATAACACTCTAGCATTTCTAGAGTTCTATCTAGGCCTAAGTGTCCAATATCATCTTGTAATACTTTCATAGCTATGGGGCAGTAAGCTTTGGGTAGTAGCGAAGTATTGCCTTTCTGTGGCTTTTTGTTATATCAGTTAGAGTCTAATTCAGCATGTATAGCTCTAATATCTTCACTCCTCTAATAGTAGTGTAAGTGTAAGTGATGGTCCCTTTTGTATATATAGACATTTTGACTCCTGAAATGGATGGAAAACACAACATTCATGTTAGCTGGGGAAAAAACAGCTTCTTAGAGAAAATGTTAAGGAGACAGAGGCTATTCTGATGAAATGAGAGAGAATTGTCCCTCAGTTATCAAGTAAAAGTTGAGTGTCAGATTGTGGGCTCTGAGAAGAAAATATTTGGGGAGCAAAGATTGAATCCCAAAGGTTCTCTCATCTCTATTTTATGACACTACCGATCACTAGGTCTTCAAAGTCCTACTTGTGCTTCTCATCTCAACAATTTCCAAACGATGCCAGATAATTCAGATCAGATTATTTTTGTTTATGCTCATTGGCTTTTAGTTCTCAAGAATATATTCATGAATGAGACCACCGAAAGGCACAGTCTTCCACAAATGAATAATGGTAACAAGTGAATGCGAGGAAAGTCTTTCACTCCCAAGAATTCTTCAGATATGGCCAAGTAAGGAGAGCTTCCATCTTTTCAGTGCTGATATTGACTCCTTGTTGAAATATTATAGGACTTAATGCTGAACTGGAGACTTGACAGAATTGACATTTTTCATTTGATAGATTTAGCCCAGTGGCTTCTAGCCAGGCTAATACCTTTAGTAGTGTTTTTCCAATGTCTTTCCAAATAAGATGACATCATCCTAATCTTACAATCTTGGATCTTATAATCGCCATGAAGAGCAAAAGGAAAAAAAGGCACTAAGAATAGCAATAGAGACAAAAGGATCTTTTTAAGAGACAAAAATCCAAGAAGGCTGGTAATAAAACACACTCTCCAGATATTAATATAAAAATGGACAAAGTATGGCTAACAAGAAAGATGAGCTAGAGATCCAAATGCAAGGCATGTATAATCTCATAAGCATCAATGATTCTTGGTAAAATGAGATCCATGACTTGAATATGGTTCTGGAAAGGTATATATTATTCAAAAATTTAAAACTAGGCAAAAGGAATAAGAGAAAAAGGAAAGAAGGAAGGAAGGAAGGAAGGAAGGAAATAGACATTTATTAGTTACTTCCTATGTACCAGGCACTGTCCTAAGCACAGAGATGCAAATAGAAGCAAAAGAGAATACGGTATCTGCCCAGTGAGCTTATATTCTAAAAAGGGAAGACAATACTGAGCTGAGAAGCTAAAAGTTGGATAGGGTAGGAGTGAAAGGGGAAAATTCCAAGGGTGCAGGTATGATCTTGGAGTTTTGGAAGAAGATTCTGGAAGACAAGAAGCCAAGGATTGGGAAAGGAATGAAGGCCAGCCTAGACCCTTCCACAAAATAGAAGTTCCAGGAGGAGATCACCAAGGGAGGAGAGGAACGGTCTTACAGAGAAATATTTCAGATTGAGAAGATTACAGAGTTCAATGGATGTTCCAAAATGAGGAGCCTTGGGCACTCAAGGAAGTTTTAGGACAAAATGGCATGATCTGGAATTTTGGGAACCAGAAATAGGACTGGTAGGGGAAGGAAGAGTAGTATTATATAGTAAGAAGATATGCTCATGTGACTTCTAGCCTCCCAAGGATCAGACAGAGCAAATCCCATGTCCATCTTGGTGGTTACTGTAATACCACCTAGCTGGGAGGGGGTTAGGTGGCACAGGGAATAGAGCACCAGGCCTGGAGTCAGGAAGATGAGTTCAAATCCAGCTGCAGACATTTACTATCTGTGTGACATTAGGCAAACCACTTAACCCCATTTGCCTTAGTTCCTCATCTGTAAAATGAGGTGGAAAAAGAAATGACAAACCATTGCAATATCTTTGCCAAGAAAACCCCAAATGGAGTCATGAAGAATCAGATATAACTGAAATGACTCAACGATAACAACAAAATACTTCCTCTATCCTCTGAGATTCCAGAGAATAAAGTGGTGAACAAATGTAGGCTATAAAGCAGCATCGTATGCCACCTATTGAGCTCACTTAATTTCCTACTCAGACTTTAGGATTTCCAGCATGTTTAGCAACATACAGTTGAAATGCTCAGGCAGTGAGTCTCCTTGAGGTAGTTAATGTAAGGATCTAGACATCTTTATTTCTGCCAAGGCCAACATCTCCTTAAGGAGTTTGCTTTCTGAGTCACTACTTTGGATAGAATAGATTATATCAGGGCAGCCATATACAGAGAAATACCTTCTGACAACACCATAGCAGCTGTAGAAGTTTTCTGGTTTTTTGGTTGGGTACATCTGGTCTGTTATCACTAGGATGTTGCTCATATTATTCCTCTCTTTTTTCAGAGACAAAAACTCAAGCTTCCATGTCTTTCTGTTACTTCCATTCTCCAAGTTTTGGCCACATTTTTATTTGGATACAGAGAGCACAATTATCACACTTCTTATAGACATCTGCTCTCATTTTGGAGCAGTGAAATCTGCCTCTGCCTGGCTCCATTGTTCTCTTTCGGCTCAAATATCCAAAGTCTTTGTATAGCACTGTCACGCTGATAGAGCAAAATGCTTTGGGCAGCACCAATTGCTTCCTGGCACCAAGTGTGGCACTACTTACAGACTGGAATAATATTCTTGCACACAGCATCAATAGTTGCCATTACCCATCAAATGAAGCTCATGTCCCTAAGCATCACTCTCTCTTTTCTTGGCCCGTATCACTTCTTGTAACCTTTCATCATGCAGTTGCTCCTGCTGCCAGTTGCCAAGGGCAATCTGAGGTAAAGAGGACTGGTTCAATGCAATAGAGTTCACCTACCAGACTGACACCTCAATCTCTGGTAGAAAGCAGCACTTTTATCTGACAAAGGTTCAGAATCCTGCATGTCAGAGATCCTCTTCATTTTTTATATGGGTATAACCACTCATATGGTTTATGGGATGGGGCATCTGTACCCATAGTAATCTTCCCTGGCCTATAGTATATGCTAACCGCATAATCATCAAGTTTTTGGCGAGCTGCAACTAACTTAGCACTGGTCAAAATGTCATCCAGTGGATTATTGTCTTCCTAAATTTAAAATTGAGCTCATGCATACAGCCTGTGAATCTTTCAATACCTGCCCACTTCAAAGTCAAGAAATCTGAATTATGTATGAGATAATGGTAGGCAGCATGGATGGTCTGGGTAACTAGGTATTGAGTCCCAATATTGTAGTATTCTGCTAATACCTTGAATAAGTTTGCATTGAGATATCAGAAATGATTGCTGGAGGTGGAATTTCTAGAGCCAGTGTCCTTGCTGGTGCCCACAAATTTCTTGGAAAATTTCAGACTCAGAGTAATGTAATCCAAATATGATGAGTCCTTCTCATTCAAGCCACAGAGTACTACCTCTTTCATAGGCCGTATAAACATTTTTTAAATGTCCTTTATAGAATGGTTGGAATATAATGCTTAAGATCTACACCTTTAATCCTCTTTAATCACAGTCACTTCTGCATGAGGTCCAGGGCTAGGTTGAAAGGTCCCATAAGTGGTTGCTGATGAGGTCATACTTAGTCAGGGGTTCTAGTTCACAAAGCATCCCTTTCCCATACTGTGAAAGATCCTGTGTTCCAAGTTCCTTGGTTTTTCCTTTAATGACTAGCCATCCTGGATTGTCAAATTCAAGAATAGCAAACCTCATTTCTTGACTCACCAGGAGTGGACATGGGTGCTAAGCTCTTTTCACTATTGTTCTCTTACCTGAGTAATAGAGATATACTTTTTTTCTTCATATTTCTAACTAGAATCTAATGCAGTGCCTGGAATGTAGTAGGCATCCAGTAAATAACTGTAGAATTGAATTTAATTGGAGGCTGTTTTGAAAGTAGTCCCAAGGTCAAGAGTGTAGAGATCTAGCTTTACAGAGAGAGAGAGAGAGAATTTTTTAGTATGTGCCTTGTGGAGAGAGGAGTGAGTCACATACTATGACCTCCACAACTGAAGGAGAAGTAAAGACTAATACCTCTGACTGATAACCATCTTAACTCTCCTTCATAAAAGATATCATCCATTTTTTACTTTAATTTATTTGGGGTTTTGGTTTTATATGATTATTCTTTTATAAAAATGAACAATATGGAAATATGTTTTGCATGATAATACATGTATAACCCAGACAGAATTGCTTGCTATTTCTGGGAAGGAGGAGGGAAGGGAAAGAGAGAGAAAATTTGGCTCATGTAACTTTGGAAAACTTATGTAGAGATTTGTTATTACAAGTAACTGAGAAAATAAAATATCTTCATAGTAAAAAAATAAAAAAATGGTATTGCAAAAGTCCCATTTTCTCCTCCTTTGTTATCAAGAATTACTTAGACAGTGGGCAGCTGGGTAGCTCAGTGGATTGAGAGCCAGGCCTAGAGACGGGAGGTTTTAGGTTCAAATCTGGCCTCAGACACTTTCCAGCTGTGTGACCCTGGGCAAATCACTTGACCCCCATTGCCTAGCCCTTACCACTCTTCTGCCTTGGAGCCAATACATAGTATTGACTTCAAGACGGAAGGTAAGGGTTTTTAAAAAAAAAGAATTACTTAGACAGAACAAGTGTGATGAAAAGGAGTTTGCCTGTCCATCAGCCCCTAAGTATGTTTATCTTCTGAGGAGTGTCTGAAATGCAGGCTGACAGTTGAGTCTGGGGAAGGAATGTGTATGAGAGAAGGGACCAAAACTGTCCCACTGATAATCCTAAGTTGTAATTTATTTTGTATTTCCTTTGTGAGGAGAGCAGTAGGACACTGTGATTGCTATATGTATTTTTGGTATCTGTTTATAGGCATTCATGAATCCCTTGTACTTTCTCCATCCTCCATATAGTTAAATAAATGTTGTCTATACCTGAAGAAAGGATGATTCAAACTGCCACCTCTTAACTGTTTTAGGGTAATTTGATTAGAACAAACCCAGTAAATATATCTAGAGGTAATTACCATATACTAACCCAGCCCTTAAAGATGAGCAAAGGCTTGAGAAAGTGAGTAACACCTAGATAGAGGAATGGCAGTTAAATGAGTTGATCTGAGTACTAGCCTCCAGCCTGTTGGGAATTAATATAATAACTTATCTACTTAAACTAGGGTTCTTGCTGGGGGATGAGGAGATTAGACAGGAAACAATAACAACTGTTTATTAAAGATAAAGGATTTAGGGAGGTGGGTAACAGGTTTCCTTAACTGGGGTAACTAGTAACATATATTAGGGCAAGGGAAAGGGGTTCTACACTTTCACTAACAACAACAGTCAAGCAGGATAGGAGTTTGGGAAATCTCACTCCTGGATCCCTGACTCCTCCAGCGTTGTCTCTTTGGTGTCTCAGGGTCTCAGCTGTTATTCTGCCAATAGATCCAGTGGGGTAAAAACAGTGAACTGGTACAGAATGAAGGTCCACCTTCCAAGCTGCAAATCCAAGCTCTAGCTTGCTCTTTCCACAAAGATGATGGCATATTGATGGTGCCTTTTCAGGGAGATCAAAACACACAGGCTCCTTCTTCAGTGGTAACCAACTGACCAAGTCCCAGTTCTGTGTCACTCCCTTGCTCCATTCCTGAATGTTCATCTACTGCCACCCTGCTTGGCAAACTTTCTCTATCTTCACTTAAAAATGCTTTTTCCTTATTACATACCTGATATTTATTTGTTTCCTCGAGTGCTAAGAACTCTATTACCCATATTGGTACAAATCTTGACAAAAATCTACATATAAAGATATATTAAAAGTTTTCCCAGGGTAAGCTCTGGGCAGAGACAATGAGTCGAGGAAAAATATAATCTTTTAGAGTTAACGCCAAGATTGGATCCGGTCCTTGTGATCGAAGAACCTGTTGTCCCTGGGTCATGGATTTCATGACCAGACAATATGGTGGAGACCATTTAGACAAAGGGAGACAGAAAAACATATCATCATTAAAATACACCATAGCAAATTGGACCAAGCTATGGAAATTGACAGATGAGCTCGGGAAAGAGATCATAAAATTAGCTCATGGACATGATATCCTAGCGATGTTTCCATCACGACTTAAATTATTCATATAGTCATCGGAGTTCATCTCTCTGCAAAAATCAGAGAAGCTAATAATTTAGTGACTTGCCTTAGTAAAAATTTCTCCTTCAAAAGGAGGAAGCAACAAAGGGAAATTCTATTTTTTATTTGCTTCTCACCAAGTTGGAAGAACTAGATATTGGGATGAAACCAGATGCTAAGAACCTTGGAGATTATTGACCACTTCATTTTGGAATTTGTGCTAGAGGAAAGGAAAGCCAGGCATAATCTGATATATCAGGATGCACTAGAGTCAATTCCAACCAGCTCTCCAGAGTCTACTGTTAAATTTTCAACATGAGCATTTATACCTTAGAAATCAACAAATGCCACAAATCAGTGCATGATTTGTTGTTCTGGTGATTTCTAAACTTCAGAAAATGATAGAGAAAATGTTATTTGTATTAACTTAAGTGTTTTGCATGTAAATGTTGTCCCTAGAAATCCAGTTCTTAAACATTTACCAGCACACCACTGGATATAGCATAGATTTTGGAAGAGAAGATTTGAAAAAATGCAGAGAAAGAATAGGTAAGATTCCATAGGAAAGATATGTCAGGAGAGATGGAAAGCTCTTAATAATTAAATTTGGAAAACACAAAGAGAAATAATTTTGACGAGCAGGTTTATATAAAGGAGTAGAGTGTCTAAAGAGAATAATGTCAGTTCATAGGAAACTCAGTAACCAGCTTAGCTTTGTTTTGTTTTTTAAAGACCCATACCAAAGACAGAAGCAAGGGCAGGAAATGACAGGGGTACTGAGTAAGCCGTGATTGGTGTATCTTGGTAATGTGGTTGCATTTTTCCAAATCATACTGCATATTTCCATTGGGCTGGAACCAGTGACCATGTCTTACATAATTATAACTTCAAATAATGTAAATTCTAATATATACAACCACTTCGCAGGATTCATTATTTATACTAATTGGGACCTAGCTGAACAAATATATGGATAATATCTATTTAGAAAGACTGATCTTGGAATGAATCTCTATTCCATACTGAGAATAGGGGAAAAGAAAAAAAGATCAAAGAGGAGTCTCATCACTGCTTGAAGGGGACAGAAGGTTGATAAGATAGTCAGAAGGTGAAACTTTGCAACTCTTACTTCTTTGTTCTTGCCCAGGAGAATTAATACTTTTGGAATGGGAAGAAAAAAGCAATACTGACCAATAGAGTTAACCTCTTCAATTTAGCAGATAGATAATAATAAGAGAACACGACCATCCTTAATAAGTTAAACTCACCCAGACTAGATCAATTAGATCTTTGTATACCCAAAGAATTGACAGATGCCAGTCAACAAGCTTTATTAAGTATTGCCAGGCGATGCTCTAAGTGCCGAGCATACAAAGAAAGGCAAAAGAAAATCCCTGCCCTTGAAGAGCTCACAATTCTAGTCAGGAAACAACATGCAAACAGAGATGTACAAACAAGATATATACAGGAAAACTGGAGATATTCTGCAGAGGGAAGGCATTGGCATTATAAGGGATCAGGCAAGACTTCTTGTAGAAGGTGGGATTTAGTTGGGGATTAAAGGAAGCCGGGAGGAAGAGACGAGGAGGGAGAAAATTCCAGGCAAGGGGGACAACTGGTCAAAATGTCTGGATAGAGAACATGAATCATGTAACCATGGAAGAATATTTTTAAAATAAATAAAGTTATTTTTAAAAGATTATTCTATTACAAAAAATAAATAATATGGAAATAGGTTGTGAGTGATAATACATGTACAAACCAGTGGAATTGCTTGTCAGCTTCAGGAGGTGGGTGGAGTGAAGAGAGGAGGGGGACAACAGGAATCATGTAATCATGGAAAAATATTTTTAAAATGAATAAATAAAATTATTTTTAAAATTTTTTTAATTAAAAAAAGGAATGTCTGGAGTTGGGAAATGGAGTGCCTTGTTTTAGAAACAGCAAAGAAAATGGATTGTAGAGAGTTCAGGGGTAAGATGTAAGGTGACTGGAAAGGTGGGAAGAATTATGAAGTTTTGAATGACAAAAAGATTTTATATTTGATGGGGGGGATACTAGGGAGCACCTGGAGTTTATCAAGTGGATGTGTGTGTGTGTGTGTGTGTGTGTGTGTGTGTGTGTGTGTGTGTGTGTGTGAGTGTGTGTGTGATTGTCAGACATATTTTAGGAAGACCAATCTGAAAGCTTAAAGACTGGAGCAGAGAGAGATTTGAAGCAAGGAAGCCAATCAGCAAACTATTGTAAGAGCCCAGGTGTGAAATGATGAGGGCCTATACCAGGGTGATAGCAGTGTTAGTGGAGAGAAGTAGGTATGTGCTAGAGATGTTAGAAAGATAAAAAAAAAACAAACATTTTTTAACTCTTATCTTCCATCTTAGAATTAATACATTGTGTTGGTTCCAAGACAGAAGACTGATAAGGAGTAGGTAATGGGGGTTAAGTGACTTGCCCAGGGTCACACAGCTAGGAAGTATCTGAGGCCATATTTGAACCCAGTCTCTAGTCTGACTCTTAATCCACCTAGCCACCTGGATGCTCCTACAAAGGTAAAATTAACAGGACTTGAAAAAGCATTTGGCTGAGGAGAGAGTGAAGAGTAGAGGATGTCACTTTGATTGTGACCCTGAGTGACCAGGATCATGGTGATACCTTCTACAATAATAGAGAAGACAGGAGGATTTTGGAGAAAAAATAATGAGTTCAGTTTTGGACATGTTGAGTTTAAGGTGTCTATGAGTCATTCAGTTGGAGATGTTCAGGGGGCATTTACGGCTTTGAGACTGGGAGTCCATAGAGGAGTCTGGGCTGGATAAGTAGATTTGAGAGTTGTCAGCATAGAGATGATAATTGAATCCATGGAACGGATGAGATCACCAAGTGTAGAGGAAGAAGAGAAGAGGGCCCAGGACAGAGAGACCTGCAGGACACTCAGAATTAAAGAGTGTGAATGAAGACCAGAAAAAGAGTCTGTTGAACTCCTTTCAATATGCTCTGAAAGACTGTGGAGAATAGAAGTACTGCAGGTTTGGGGAAGGGCAAATGTCCTATTTTTCAGAATAGAGGAGAGAATGGAGAATACAGACTATAAAGTCTAGGGAACTTGACTTTTTTTTTAAACCCATAACTTCTGTGTATTGGCTCCTTGGTGGAAGAGTGGTAAGGGTGGGCAATGGGGGTCAAGTGACTTGCCCAGGGTCACACAGCTGGGAAGTGTCTGAGGCCGGATTTGAACCTAGGACTTCCCGTCTCTAGGCCTAGGGAACTTGACTTTGACTCCTTACAGAATTCTAGAATTAATAAAGGAGTGCTTAGCAAATATTTATAAAAGAAACCAATGATTGCAAAGAGCCAGTATGGCTTCATTTTTTTTAAAGGTCATAATAGAAAAATCTTCCTTCCTATTTTTTTCTGCTGGGGCTACTAACTTGGTAGATCAGGATGAATACTGTACGTATTGTTTACTTAGGTTTGGGATAGCAGAGAGGATTGGAGACTCATCCTTGAGAGGAGAGAGGAAAAGTAATCTCATTGCTCTAATGACCCTGTTGAACACCACTTGGGTGATTAGCTGTCTTCAAATATTTGGAGGATTGTCTTATTGTGATGGTTGGTCTCAGGTATCGGAAGTAGGGGCATAGCATGGAAGTATCAAAGAGGCAGATTTAGGGAGGTGGGCTGTAGAGGGAGTTTTTTCTCATTGCGTAGATGTTGGTCTAGATGGCATCTGAGGTTCCTTCCAACTCTGATTCTGTGGGTGAGACACATGGATTAGAGTAACTCTGTTAATTGATTGACAATTGATTGACAGTTCCTCCAGGTGTTTCTAATCTTCATCTTTGAGAGGAAAATTTTTGAGCACAATCCCAAAAAAGGTTCTGAGTCATTGAAGACAATTGGAGGCATTACTCCTTTGGTACAATTCTCATCCTCCCACTGGTGAAGTGAGAATATATCAACCCTCACACTTACTTTCTTCTTCAACCCATCTTTCTTTAATATTCTTTCTCTGCTGGCAAAGCTCTGAGAGGTTTTGCATAGAGAGCCTAGATGATCAGATTTTTTAAAGAAGCAAGGCCTAACTTGCTGTGGGCAATATTCAGCTTTTTGTGGTTGTTGTTCAGTCATTTTCAGTTGTATCTGATTCTTCATGACCCCATTTGGGGTTTTCTTGGCATAGATAATTGGAGTGGTTTGCCATTTCCTTCTCCAGATCATTTTACAAATGAGTAAATTGAGGCAAACAAGGTGAAGTAACTTTTCCAGGGCCACACAGTTAGTAAGTGTCTGAGGCTAGATTTGAACTCAGGATGACCAATCTTCCTGACTTTGGGCTCGGTCCTCTATTTACAGTGCCACCTAGATGGCACATTGGACAGACTGAAATTTGTCCTAATCAGTGCTAAAATTCTAGAGAAGTTTGTTGGTTCTAGGCATAGCAGAACCCCAAGCTTTCTTGGCTCAAGAAGGTATTTACCTTCTTACTGATCCCTATTACTTTTTTTTTTAATCTGAAAAATTTTAATTAATTAATTAAGAATATTTTTCCATTGTATAGTAGGTAAATAAAGACTGGGATGAGTAGAGGGAGAAGGGATTGAAGGAGGAATGAAGGGTTAAAGTGGATTAACTGCCTGACCCACAATAACACACTAGGAAACCTCACCCACCCCCACAAACACCGGACTTGGGGAATGAGTGGTGGTAATTGAGACCAACTGTCCTTCAGACCAACTCTGCCAGGGATTCCTATTAAACTATAGTGGGCCCTCTGGGTTATGGAGAAGGAACAAAAGGAAGTTATAAAACACAGTTTAATAATGAGTTTAAGGGTAAGAGTTGTAGGGAGAGGTCACACTAAAACTAGGTATCTAAGGACAGACTCCAGGGACTGGAAAGGTGGGCCAAAAATCTACTCTGTACTAACACAGGCTGCCAGGTCCGGCTTGACTGGTGAGAAGGGGATATGGATGTCTCACGACTGGGTCCTCCTCAACTCCAGCAATGATCTAAGGTTTCCCAGGAACACAGGTCCACAGCAAATTAATTCACAAATAGATGAAGACAGGGAGCTGAACTAGTCTGGATGTCCACCATCCAAAGACAAATTCATTGCGCAAACTTGAACTTCCACAGGATAGATATTTCTTGTCGGAGACAAATCCACTTTCCTGGGCTCTTTACTAGAGACAGTTAAAAACCAGCATCTAACTGCCTCAGCCATGCCAGAGTCACTCAGGAAAAACTTCCTTCTCACTATTCCATGACTGGAATATTCCAGCCTTGCCTGACAAGCCTGGCTGCTATCTACATATTTATGTATCTACCTTATCTACATGCCCTACTTTATATTTGCCTACAACAATGGTTACATGATTCATGTTCTTTCCCTCCACTCCTCCCACCCCGCCTCCTGTAGCCAACAAGTAATTCCACTGGGTTTTACATGTGTCATTGATCAAGACCTATTTCCATATTATTAATATTTGCACTAGAATGATCAATTAGTGTCTACATCTCCAATCATATCCCCATCGAACCATGTGATCAAGCAGTTGTTTTTCTTCCAAGTTTCTGCTCCCACAGTTCTTTCTCTGGGTGTGGATAGCATTCTTTCTCATAAGTCCCTCAGAATTTGTCCTAGATCATTGCATTGCTGCTAGTAGAGAAGTGCATTACATTCAATTGTGCCACAGTGTATCAATCTCTGTGTACAATGTTCTGGTTCTGCTCCTTTCGCTCTGCATCAATTCCTGTAGGTACTTCCAGTTCGCATGGAATTCCTCCAGTTCATTATTCCTTTGAGCACTATAGTATTCCATCACCAGCATATACCACAATTTGTTCAGCCATTCCCCAATTGAAGGGCATCCCCTCATTTTCCAATTTTTTGCCACCACAAAGAGCACGGCTATAATATTTTAAACCCTTACTTTCCGTCTTGGAATCAATACTGTGTATTGGCTCCAAGGCAGAAGAGTGATAAGGGTAGGCAATGGGGTCAAGTGACTTGCCCAGGGTCACACAGCTGGAAAGTGTCTGAGGTCAGATTTGAACCTAGGACCTCCCACCTCTAGGCCTGGCTCTCAATCCATTGAGCCACCCAGCTGCCCCCTGTACAAGTCTTTTTCCTTATTATCTCTTTAAATCCCTATTACTTCTCTGGGATTCAAGGAATAACACAATTCCAGGTGGCCTTTTCAGTCAGTCATAGGTGCCCATCCCTCTACTTCTTGAAAAACTGAATCTACCATCACTTGGGATTCACTATTCAGAATTGTGGGTCACTTTCCATTTTCAGTCTTCATTGCTGCTGCTGACATGAATCCAGGTGAAGAGGACCCAGAAAAGGTGGTGGAGGTGGTGTCACCTATGCCGGGGCTCATTTCTGTTCTCTTGTGTCCCTTTAGAAGACTTTAGCTTTTGGCAGTTCTGGCAAACCAATGCTGGATTCCTCTCCTAAGGGAACTTGTTTCACGTATGTGCTATCTTGCCCATAACTGTAATAAAAGTCAGTTTGGCCTTTTTGGCTGTACCCTGTCATTGCAATTCTAGAAGATTTCTGCTTCAAACTCTCGTCCCAGGCCCCTCTGCTCTCCTAAGATGGAAGGTTCAGCTTGCTGGTTTGCCTTCCAGCATACTTGCTCATAGATTCTTCAGCAGCCTCTGGATAAACTGAGGCAGTCTTCTTTTGATCTCAAAAGCCCATACAGAAAGAGATGTCCACAGGATATTGGGTTTTCCCTTTTCTGAACACTCTTAGTTTAATTTTTAAATATACCTTTACCTTCCATCTTAGAATCAATACTATGTATTGGTTCCAAGGCAGAAGAGTGGTAAAGGCTAGGCAATGGGGGTTAAGTGACTTACCCAGAGTCACACAGCTAGGAAGCATCTAAGGCCAGATTTGAACCCAGGGCCTCCTGTCTCTAGGCCACTGAGCCACCGAATTGTTCCCCCCCTCAGTTTATTATCCTCATCTTTGTTATCCTGACTAATCATATCAATTCTAGGTGAGTCTATATTTTTACTTTATTATTATTATTTTTTGATTACATATAGAAATATTTTTTGACAATTATTTTCTGACATTTCATGATTGAGATTCTCTCTCTGCTCCTGCTCCCTGAGGCAGTAAATAGTCTGATATAGATTATACCAGTGCTTTCATGCAATATAGAGTTCCATGTTGTTCATGTGGTGACAGAAGACACATTATACATATAATAAAAAACTCATGAAGGAAATAAAGTGGAAGAAGACATGCTTTGATTTGCAATCAGACTCTAACAGTTCTGCCTTTGGCTATGGATAATGTTTTTCCTCACGAGTCCCTTGTGAATAACTTGGGAATTTGCTTTCCTGATAATAGTTTAGTCCTTCACAGTTGGTCATTGTACAGTGTTTCTGTTACCATATATTCTGTTCTCCTGGTTCTGTTTACTTTACTTTGTATTAGTTCATTTGTGTCTTTCCAGGTTTTCCTGAATTTATTCTGCTCATCATTTCTTATGGCACAATTATTCCATGACAACCATATACCACAACTTGTTCAGCCATTCCCCAAGTGACAAACATCCCCTCAGTTTCTAATTCTTTGCCACTGGAAAAAAAAAAAACAACTGCTAAAAGTATTTTCGCACAGGTGGATCCTTTTCCTTTATCTCTGATTCCTTTGGGATAGAGACCCAGTGGTAGTACTGATGGCTCAAAGGGTATGCAGAGTTTTATAGCCCATATTGCTCTCCAGAATGATTGTATCAGCAACGAGAGTCTATATTCGCTGATCATGTATCCACGGACACATAGAGGTTTTTTTGAAAACCCTGCTGAGGGTAGCTAAGTAGCTGAGTCAGGCCTGGAGATGGGAGGTCCTAGGCTTAAATCTCTTCTCAGATACTTCCTAGCTGTGTGATCCTGGGCAAGTCACTTAACCCCCATTGCCTAGCCCTTACCACTCTTTTGCCTTGAAACCAATATACAATATTGATTCTAAGATGGAAGGTAAAGATTAAAAAAAAAAAACCCTCCAGGCCCGACTCTCAATCCTCTGAGCCACCTAGCTGCCCCCATCCATAGAGTTTTGTCATAAACCAATTCTTTGGTCTTATTGGTAAGTCTAACATGCCTCTGCTTATAATGTCCCTCCCTGGCTCACTACTTCTTTCTTTTTTTTTTTTTTAAACCCTTGTACTTCGGTGTATTGTCTCATAGGTGGAAGAGTGGTAAGGGTGGGCAATGAGGGTCAAGTGACTTGCCCAGGGTCACACAGCTGGGAAGTGGCTGAGGCCGGGTTTGAACCTAGGACCTCCTGTCTCTAGGCCTGGCTCTCACTCCACTGAGCTACCCAGCTGCCCTGGCTCACTACTTCTGCAGAATCCTTTTTCATCATAGCACAACATTGGTGACTTTGTCTCCCTTTAATGGTTAGCATTGGAAAAGCTGCCATAATTGCCCTGTGTATTCTCTTGTGTGTGTATAAGAGATCTCAAATTTAAAAAAAAAAGAAGAAAAAGAAGAAAGAAAATGAAATATAGTATGTTTCAGTCTGTATTCAGACTCTTTCCATTCTTTCTTGGAGCGCTGGTGGCAATTTTCATCATGAGTCTCTGGGATTGTCTTAGACCAGTGATGGGTAAACTATGGCCTGCTGGCCAGATGTGGCCCCCTGAAATGTTCTATCTGGCCATGCAACATTATTCCTAATCTGACAAATACAATGAGTAGGATACAATACAATGAAACATAGAAACAAACTGACAGATGAGCATTTCTTTTCCTTTGGCCCCCTCTTTAAAAAGTTTTCCCATCACTGTCTTAGACCATTACATTGCTGGGAATAATTAGGTCATCCACAGCTGTTCATCAGGAAATATTGTCACTGCATTCAATGTTTTCCTGGTTCTACTCACTTAACTTTGCATCAGCTCATACAAGTCCAGATTTTTCTAGAATCATCCTGCTTGTCATTTCTTTTTTTCTTTTTTTCTTTTTAAAATTTATTGATTATGAAAAATTTTCCATGTTTCATGATTCATATTCTTTACTTCCCCTTCTTCCACCTCCCTTCCATTGCCAATGTGCAATTCCACTGAGTTTTACATGTGCCATTGATCAAGACCTATTTCCATATTATTGATAATTGCACTAGAGTGATTGTTTAAAGTCTGCATCCCCAATCATAACCCCATCGACCCATGTGACCAAGCAGTTGTTTTTCTTCTGTGTTTCTGCTCCCACAGTTCTTTCTCTGGACTGCATGTCATTTCTTATAGCATATTTGTATTCCATCACAATCATATGCTACACCTTATTCAAACATTCCACAATTGATGGACAAACCCTCAACCTCCAATAAATATTTTTGTACCAATAAATCCTTTCCTCTTTTGCCCTGTGATTCTCAGCATTAGCAAATTAGCTATCCAGCATCTGCTAGTTCTCTAATTCTATAACCTCAGACTTCTGCAAAATTTTGAGAAGCAAATGTGGTCAAAAGCAAGTCCCCTGATGTAGGGGTTAGTTTAAATTTAAGTCTGATGTGGGTTAGTCTAAGTTTAATCTGCATTAGCAGTTTCCCCATACTTTTCTAGACAATTAACAAAACAATAAATGAGGCCCAGATTTGTAGTGTGGTGATCTCCAAGGTGTCAAAGCTCACATTGAGAATTTAATAATTGGTTCTCAGAGAGTCAGCTCAGTTGATGCCAACACAGCCTTGCATACAGATAAAGAAACTGGGCTCAAAGGGATTAAATAACTTGCCTAGGACTGTACAGTTATGTGATAATAGAGCAGCAAGCAGCTAGAACCCAGCTCTCCTGACTCCTCCATAGTTCAGGGATCTCTCCACAATTCCATAAATAAAGGGCTTTTCAAAGAATCCTGTCTTCTTGCTGTCCCTTTCTGATTGACCTACTAATTTTTTTTCATATATAGGGCAGCTATTTATTTCCTCAAACACAAAATAAATGTTTAAACACAAAAAACTCTTAAGTATGTCTTGTATCCTTAAAATATAATCCAGTAACCCTTAGCTCCTATTATACCTTCCTAGAGGCTAATAATTAAAACATGGAACATTTTGTGGGACTGCTGACCAGATACTTCATTTTCACCTTGAACTTGTGCTAACAGAGCAACACCCAAATCTCTTCTCGAGCCCTGTTCTCGCTTGAATATTCTTAGTCCTCATAGCTGTAGTGTTCTGGTGATAGTCAGCTTCTCCAAGAAGTGGTTGAGAAGATTAGCTCTTCCTAAACAACAGTCACATAGACCAAGGAGCTCCCTCTTCCCAAATTTATAAAGTTACTCCCTAGGTTAGAAAGAGTTAATTCAGGACCATTGCTCAATTACCTGTGTTCAAGGAAAGAAACACAAAGCAGAAGAAACTAAAGTGAGGATAGGAAGCAATGTAGCTCAGATTCTCTGCACAAACGCCTCTTAACAGATCTAGAAAATGTACTAGACGGAATCCCGATGGAGGAAAAAGTCATAGTGAATCCTTTGTCCAGGCCAGTTTGGCATAAGGAGACAGATAGGGAGATCTGTGGACACTGGAGACAGAGGTCCAGTCAGGAGCTGGGGCAGAGCACTTCATTGTCTAGGGAGAGGCTTGTATGCAAAGGCAGGAGAAAGTCTCAGACCCATACTAGAGTAACCCACAAACCCACACCAGGGCACCAAGACAGAACCAGGCACCAGTGGATGGCTTTGTCACCTACTACCCATTCCCAGGCAACAGGTCCAGGGCAAAGCAAGAAGGAGGCCCCGGCATTCAGGGTAGGGAAGTACTGGGCTGGGTATAGAGAAAGGAGGAAGTTCAGAAACCCAAATTGTTATAGGAAAAGCTAAGTTAAGATGTGTAAGTCTGCAGATGGACAGCAGAGGCCAAGATTCTGGAATCCTGAGAAGGCTGTTGGAGAGACACAGGCCTAGGGAGGAGTTTTCATTTTCTCTGGGTGGATCAGAGGAGACTAGCTATTTTCCTGTGGTATTTTTCTGCCTGATCTTCCCATTCTTCCTACTGCTTGGATTATCCTGTTCCCTGGTGGCTGTTTTGACAGCTATGCTACTCCTGTGCTGATCCTGTGGCAGCGGACACCTGAGCATGAGACCAGGCCTAGATCCATGGATCTTGGTCCATCTTTAGGCCTTATCAGACTTACACACAGACCCTTTCCTGAGATCATCCAAAGGGGGTTTTAGTGGTAGTTTGGCTAGTTATGGTAATTTGGCTTATACAGAAAGTATAAGAGTAGAATAGGGAAATACTCAGAAGCAATCTCTGAGAAGAGATTAGTAGATCTGGGGAGGTATAAGTAGTTATTATTAGAGTAAGTTATATCCAAATCCCTTCTAGCCTGTCCCTATTTTATTACACAACTGTTTTTCCATAACTTAGGGTTCTGTGTGTGTCTCATCTCAGTGTCTGGCTTTGCCTGCACTGTGTTTGAATGGCCTTCCCAAAACCAGGGTACTCTTCTGATACTGGCCTAAATAACATCCAAACCCATCCCCAAAACTCTCACTATTATTTCAGAACCCAGCAGCAGCAGTGGTCGATGACTCAGACATCAGGCACAAAGCAGGGTCTCACTTTGAACATATAGCCCAGTCTGTAGAGGAATAAGCAGGGCAGGAATCTCAGACCAAAGGGAGCATGCTCTTCCACCAATTTGAGCCAACAGAGCTTTCTAGCTGGGTGTTAGGATGGAGTCCAGCAGCAATCTACTCTTGCTCAGACTCAAAACTGGGTCAGGAAAGCTCAGAACAGGGGACCAGTAATCATATTTTCCCCTGGATCCTTTTTGGGGAGCACTAAAAGCTTGCAGATCCCTACCCTGTCCCCTTGATCTCGGAATAACACAACATTCAATACTTCCAAGAAAGTAGCAATAGGACCAGCCAGACCTTCCCCCAGAAATTTCTCAGAGTCCAGCCCTAATATCAAATTCCTCAAAAAAAAAAGGCAGACAGAAAAAGAATCCCACTATGATGAACTATTATAGTGGCAGAGATGTTCAAAGACAACAGGGCAGAAGAGGATGAACATCTTGCCTCAGAGAAAAACATAATGTTGCCACAAACTTAACTAGAATTTCTGGAAGAGATGAAGTAAGAATTCAAAATTAAGTTTTTATAAATGAAATGAGAGTGCTTGAGGAAAAAAATCAGGAAAGTAATTAGAGATATGGAAGAAAGAATTGGAAAGGGAATTAACAACATAAGAGGTACTGAACCTAAGCAATAAATTCACTGAAAATTTGAATGGAGCAAATAAAAGCCAATAGTCCCATGAAGCAACAATAAGTTTTTAAAATTTTTTTAAATAAAAATATTTGTTCTCCTTTATTTAGCATTAATTGACACAGCATGGTCCTTTGAAGTATGATGAAATTGTGGTCCTGCAATGCCCAACATAGACAGAGGGAATTCCTATACTGATAAAGTCATGGAATTTTTCTTTTTTAAAATTTTTGTTGTCATGTGAAACACACTTCCATACTGGTTATTGTTGTAAGAGTGAAGTCATACATAACAAAACCCCCCAAAATAAAACCAAACTTCCATACTGATGTTAAAGATGAATTCAACAGTTCTTTCTCTGGAGGTGGATAACATTCCCCATCATAAGTCTTTCAGGATTGTCTCAGATCATTGCATTGTTAAGAGTAGCCAAGTTTTCACAGATAATCATCATCCAATATTGCTGCTAAACAATATCTTAAAACAAAATCAAGAGGTGAAGAAAATTAGAAGAAAGTCTAAGATATCTTAGAGCAAAAATAAGTGATCTAAAAACCAAATCAAGGAGGAAAAATTAAGAATCATTAGACTACCTGAATGCCATGGCCAGAAAAAGAGCCAAAATATCATATTTCAAGAAATCTTCAAAGAAAACCACTCATATTGCTTAGAATCAGAAGGCAAAGTAGAAGGAGAGAAAAAAATCCATTGGTCATCTCCTGAAAGAAATCCCCAAATGAAAACCCATAGGAGCATCAGAAGCAAAATCCAGAACTTTCAGGGCAAAGAAAAACTATTATAAGCAGCCAACAAAGAAGGGATTCAAATACCAAGGAGCCACAGTCAAAATCACTCATGATTTAGCAGCCAATGTTATAAAGAGAGAACTTTAAATATAATATTCCAGAAGCAAAGGATATGGGCTTATAACCAAGAATGACTTACCCAGCAACAATGAGTATAATGCTATAGGTAAAAAATGGATCTCTAATGAAATGTAGGATTTCCAAACATTCCTGATGAAAAGACAAGAACTATGGAGAAATTGTGAGGTACAAACACAGGAATAAAGAGAAACATAAATAGGTAAATATGAATAAGCAAAGATATGGAACTAAACCAGGGTAAACTGCTTATATTCAAATATAGCAAGATAATTTGTGTCCCCTCTGATCCCTGTCATCATTGGGGTTGGTAGAGGAAGTACAATTATAAGAGGCCTGGAAGTGATTCTGTTATATCTTGATCATTTTAAGAATGGATAGGTAGGGGAGGAGGAATTCATGGGGTTAGAGGGAGAAGGGAAAAGAAGGTTAAGGGAAATGATCTTGCATAATGGGGATGCACAAATAGACATATACAAACGAGGATCATGGGGTGAAGGAGAATGATTGACACTTGAACCTCATTCTCATCTGAACTGGTCAAAAGAAGGAAGAATACACACACACACACAATTGGGTACAGAAATACATTTCACACAATAGGGAAATAGAAAAAGGGAAGAAGAGGGAGGGAGAATTAAAGGAAGGATAAATTAAAGAGGAGATTACTTCTAAAGCATAACAAACTCTAAGGAAGTACAAAAATATTTATACATTTTTTTGAGGTGACAAGGATGGGAACCTAAGGAGGTATCCATAAATTAGAGAATGGAAGAGCAAGTTCTGGTATATAAATGTGATGTAATACTATTGTGCTGAACTCTGTGTAATGACCAATGAGAATTCCAGAGAACTAACGATGAAACATGCTATCCATCTCTTGATAGAGAGGTGAAGGACTCAGAATGCAAAACGAGACAAATTTTTTTAGGACATGGTCAATGTGGAAATATGTTTTGATGAATTATGCATATGTATAATGAGCTTTGTTTTTCTTGTGTTCTCTTAATGGGGGTGGAGGTGAGTGAAAGGGTGAGAAGACGGCTCTGGGCTGATTAAAACAAAATATATTTTAAAAACTAAAATAAAAAATGCTTTATAGCACATATAACAAAACTCACAATCAAGGGAATCATGAATAAATGACTTAGTCTTAGAGATTAAAGTATAATCCTAAGTATTGTGTCACATATAAAACTAAATCATAGAAATAATAAAAAAGAAGTTAAATCTTTTTTCTCTATTGTTCCACAGTCAATTTTTCTGTCATAGTTCCTTCTTTGCTCTCTTTCCTATCCTGTCACTCTTCCCTTCTCTCTTTTCCTCCCTCCCTTCTATCTTTTCTTCTTCAATTTCTCTTTCCTCAGCTTTGTCCTTTACCCTTCTCTTGTTCCACTCTTGGACTAATTACAGCCTTAGAAGCTTTGAAAGATTCTGGGCAGCTCTCCAAATGGCCAATTAATATATTATATAAATGAGCAGAGAACAGTTCAGTCAATTTCTTTATCAACAAGTATTTCTGAAAAATCTATCAGCCTCATTCTATGTCAGTCTCCCCCAGATGTTCTCCAATTCGTAGGTACCAGCCTATGTTATAAAGCCCCTCAGAGAGGGAAAAACCACATATACGTCAGTAAATGGGGCATATTTCTTCCCCTTTTTGTTTGGGCTTGAGGCTTCTTGAATGTCACAACTCAGGTACCCTTAGCTCTTTTTTTTTCTCTTAATGGTGTGTTCCATCATGACTTGCCAGCACTGTTTAGAATGTAAAACTGCTCTATTACAGTGAGAGAAAAACTCAGAGTGCCAACCATATCAGGTAAGTTAGAGGAAGACAGTCTCATAATTGAAAATTTTCAAATGCAGCTTAATGCCTTCATTAAGCTCTGCACATATTATTAGCTTACAGGCACAGTGCTATAGTTTCAACCCTTGGGTTATTCAGTCCTTTTCAATTATTTTCTTTAATTGTCCACCTTTTATTCAATCTACAGTTATTTCTTTTTAAGCTTCCTAGGTAATTGAGGAAACAAGGTTCTCCTCTCTCCTACTCCTCCCTTTAATTTTCGATTGAATCCTATCTACAGAAGCTGGAACCCCAAGAAATATCCTTTAATTAGCTTCTCTTTCTAATTTTCAGTTTTTAAGACTTTTTAAATTGTTGCTCCAATTTCAGTCAGATTATCCTACAATCTGATCTAGTTTTTTTTTCTGAAGACCATCCATATTTCTTTTCTCATTCCTGTTTCATACTAATTATATTGCAAATTGAAATTGCATAACACAGTTCTAATTGATTAGTTTATTGTGTGCCATAAACATTGTTCCAGGTTCTGTGTGAGCCATCAGTGAAATAAAAAGCTTCATGCCAGCTCTCCTCTATTTGTTCTGTGGGATGTTGAGTTACCTGATTTTTTCTACCAGGCCTTTCTTCAGGGAGCAAGTTGAATTTATAGGATTATGGGATTTTAGAGGTGGGAAAGATCTTGGAGGTCATCTATAATCCCCTCATTTTATAGCTAAGGAAATTTAAGTTCAGGCAAGGGAAATAATTTGTCTAAGGTCTAACAGCTAAGTTATAATTGATGTAGCTATGATATTGATTTACTTCTCTTTCCGTTATTTCACTCTTCCTTTCCTTTCCTCCACATGTGAGTTACAATTCCTATAAATATAGTATTGCTCCTCATGTCTCTGAGTAATCCTGTAGTACCAGAAAAGTTTGTCTTGAAGCATAACTGACTCCAAAGGCAGAATTTTCACTGTGATTAGTATTTAGTTTAAGGCTGCTAGGTCATAAAAGTTGGCTCCATCTCTGTTTAAAACAAATCAAATATTATGACCAGGAATAAATGGACAGAGGGAGAGACAGACAGATAGACAGAGACAAAATCAGAGACAGAGAAATGGATACAGAGACAGAGATGGCCAGAGAAAGGAGAAGAGAGAAAAACCAATCCTCTTCCGCCTTTTACCTTCCTTTTTTTTTAGGGTATTTGTACTTAAAGTTGTTTTTTTCCTTAAACTTAGACATGAGACTTATTTTTTCTTTTTACATGTAAAATTCCTTTTTATATTTTAAAAATTGTTTTGTAAAAAGATGAGAAAATCGGGTTTTCAACAAAAAGATGTGTTTCTTGAGAGGAGGCTGGAAAGAGAGTAAAAGGTGACCAGTCTTTTCCGTCTTCTTTATTCTCCCCATGTATAGGAATATTATGAGGCAGATTCAATTCTATGTTAACATAGAATTGCTAAGCATCTTTTCAGCTTGAAGGAGTTGAATTCTCCCCCCAGGGATATTTGCCTCTCCAGGAAATATGAAAAAGTGGGCAGTTAGGTGGCCCCAATGGATGGAGTGACTTGTCCGAAGTCAGGAGGACTCATCTTCCTGAGTTCAAATTTAATCTTAGATATGAGTTGTATGATTTTTGGCAAATCACTTAACTCTATTTGCTTCAGTTTCTTCATCTGTCAAGTGAGCTGGAGAAGGAAATGGCAAACCACTCCAGTATTTATGCCAAGAAAACTGCCAAGAGGGTCATGAGGAGTCAAACATGACTGAAATGACTGAACAACAACAAAGGAATTAAAGGGAGTTTCTAATTCAGAGGAGACAGCGGAGGAGAGAATACATATAGTTCTTAGAAGAGTTAAAAGAAGAATTCAAAATCAAACATAATCTTAGGTAAAGCATGTGTTGTCTTTTGTTAACCACTTTGTTTATGGGAAGAACAGCATTACCATGGGAGAGTTGTAGCTCTTTCCTATAAGTGATTGGCTATTAACCAGAGTATCCTTCCCACAACTTAATACTTGGAGAAGATTCTTTACAACATAGTACCTGGAACCTAGGTGAGCTTTCTGAGGGTCCATAAATGAGGAGATCTCAAGTGCTACATAGTTTTAAAATGAAGTATATTAATGCATTTTGTTTTGATAAAAGACTCCAATAAACACCCAATCCCCCAATACCTACGAAGTCCTCAAAATAGTTTATTAACTATTAGAATTTAAGCTCTTCGAAGGCAGGGACTTTCTTTTGTCTTTGTATATGCTGTGCTTAACCCAGGATCTGGTACACAGTAGATGCTCAATAAGTGCTTTGTTGATTGATAGGTTAATAGAAAGAAGGAATATGCCCTTAAATACTTATAGTGTGGCACTAACACCAACTGTTGTATTTTACCAGTTTTGTTGCCTCTCTGTGTTGCCTTTATGTTATTGTGGTCATTGTATATATTGATTTTTTTATTCTTCTTTTCCCCTTCTACTTTGCTTTGTACTAATCTCTTCATGTGAAACTGCTATTCCTACATAGATATAACCAATCTGAGTCTCATTAAAAAGTCGAAGTATTTTGACAGAGAAAGTAGCAAAAGAAACAAGTAGAAGAAGGGAAAACAGGATCGAACTTATCTTTCTAGACTGATTACATATTACTCCTCACTCAAGCCCTCTTACTGTTTAGCCAAACTGGCCTAGTTGCTCTTCCCCATCCATGATGTAATCTGCTTTTGTGTCTTTACACAAGGTTTCCATCCCTCATTCCTGGAGTGCTTGCCCTTCTCATCTCTTCCTCTTGGGATCCACATCCTTTTGATGTTCAGCCCAAGTATCACTTCTTATATGAAGCCATTTCTGACCCACCCCAGCTGTTTTTGCCTTCTGTGCCCAATTATTTTACAAATAATTTATAAAAAATTAAATATTTTTTATTTACTTATCTCTTTACATGCATTTTCCTTTCAATAGAATGTAAGGTCTTTGAAGGCAAGTTCTATTTTGCTCTATCTATCCACACACACACATACACATGTTTGTACACATGTGTATATATGTATGTGTATATATATAGGTTTTTATTCATCTGCTCATGTAATTTCTCCATAGTAAAAGGTGAGCTTCTTAAAAGTAGGCATTATTTTAATTTTTTTGTCTGTATATCCTTTTAACCCCTCTGAGAAGTGACTTTTTGACTTAGTGCTCAACACACAGCAGAAGCTTAATAAGTGCATATAGCCTTGAATTTAATTCTTCTTTTCTTAACATATATACTGGGCTCATTTCCCCCTTATTTAGAAGTGTATTCAGCTTGGATATGTTCATTCTAATTCTACTCTTTGTAGAAAAAAGTACATGGC
>NC_058131.1:552101405-552146183 GCF_016433145.1 Gracilinanus agilis | reverse complement strand
CTCATTCTTTTTATTTTTTAATTAATTTTTTTCCAATTACATCTAGTCAAATTTTTTTGGACATGTTATTGAGGAGAATTTTATTCATGTATAGGCTGTATTAGGCAGCCTCTAAGATCCTTTCCATAAAGTCATTTTTTAACAATTGTTTTCTGACATTTTGTGAAGGAGTCTCTCCCTTCTTCTCTTCTTGCCACCTTCCCAAGATGATTAAATAATCTGATATAGATTATATCAATGCTGTTATGCAATACACATTTCTATATTCCTCATGCTGTGAAAGAAGACCCAAATCACATAAGAAAAAAATCATGAAGAGAATAAAGTGAAAAATGGGATGCGTTCATATCTGCATTTAGAATTCCTTCTATGACTATGGATAGCATTTTTCTATCATGAGTCCTTTGAGATTATCTTGGATCTTTACAATGCTGATAATAATTTAGTCCTTCACAGTTGATTTTAACACAGTATTTCTATTACTTCTCCTGGTTTTACTTTTGTTAAAATTAAAATTAATATTCAAATACTCCAAATATTATATTTAATAAGATTTATTAATAATAACTTGAAGAAAAAGAAAATAAAAAACCAGAGTAAAGAGGGTGCTAACCGAGCCATGCACTCAAGCATGCAACTTGGGGACAAAAGGAAAAGGATGCTGGATAATGAAAAAGAATTCTGGGAGATGGAGTCCAAAGCTTCAAGATTTCTAATTAATATGCTTTGCTTGTCATTAGTTCATGTAGTCTTTCCAGGTTTTTCTGAAATCATCCTATTTGTCATTTTTTATGGCACAGTAGTATTCCATTACAACCATATACCCCAAATTGTTCAACCATTCCCCAACTGATGGACATCCTGTCAGTCTTATCCATCCATTCTCCTGGTGGAAGTATTGACATGCTTGGGGTAGACATTTCCCCTAACTCACTGACAGATTTGTCCATTACCCTCAGTTTGGTTTAGCATGTCTGCTGAGACAGTTTTGCTGGGGTGTGATCACTGCCTACACTACAGCTTCTTGGAGCCACAGGTGAGAATTGGGCAAAAGTTGGACTCCAAAGATAGGTAAGCAGCCCTGAAAAGAGTTCACACCAGAGGTACTAGTCCTACCTGAGCAGTCAGGGGTTTTACTCAGTTACATATCAGAGGCTGGACAAGAATCCAGATCTTCCTAATTTTGAGACAGACTCAAATACATTATATGGCACTATCTCTCACTGATTTAAATATAACAATTTAAGGAACAATTTAGTATCTTAAATGAAGTCTGAATTCTAGAAAGAGACCTCAGAGTGTCCTATAACCTGAGAACAAATGTTATTTATGATGATGAGGTTGTAGATAATATAGCATAAACCTCAAAGGAAGAGAGGTTACTGAGTGATGGAAATCATCATGAAGTCATCATGAAAGGCATTTAATGAAAACAGGTAGCAAGGTTAAGAAAACAAAACAAAACAAATCCCTACTAAATTAAATAGACATGCTCCCCCCCACCCATGTGCCTGCTGGGGAAATCTGGCTTAAGTTTTCTATCACTCTGCCTCCACAACACAACTGAAGCAAGCAAGACCTCAAGATTCTTATGGCAGTGTCAGCAGGAGAACTTGGAATAATATGGGGAGTGTTGTAAAGAATGTATTGGCTTTTATTTGGCTTGGGAATCAGGGAGCATTGTGAAGAGTGTCGTTGCCTCCTCTTGGGGAAGAAATCAGATGATCGTCAGATCTCAGAAACATCTTTCTTCTTCTCTCTCTCTCTCTGGATATTTCACCTTCTTCAATGCTATGTCTTGTCTTTTGCAAGATTTCCCCCTGGGTCATTCAAAATGTACAGCCTTCTAGGGGATGTAGTTCAGAGAGATCATGGGGTCCATGCCTGTAGTCATGCCCTGTTAAATTATTTCCCCCCAAGCCTTCACAAGTCTACATCAGTCAGCTGAGGGGAATGGGGTTATTGCTCAAACTAGATATTATTGAAGATTGGTGAGAAAAGGTAGCTCCTTAGGGGTTGTCAAGTCCTGAGCAGCTGGCAAATGTGTTGGGAAGGAGACAATTTTGTACATGAGTGAACCTTCATTAAATGTGTGCTCTGGGTATTTGTTTACTTTACCACACAAGTTATCACTTATGTCCCTCTTTCAGAATCTGCCCACTAATGAGCTGCCTTCGGGAGAACCTAACATCTTCTATGTCCTTATTCTCCAAGTCTACATTCTACTCTGAAGTATTAATTTTCATTGCCTGAGTTTGGTGCCTTGCATAGACAGCATCCCCATTCTTTCACCCTATTTGCAAGTGTAAATTGGATCCAGTGATTTGTTCAGGATGGTGGTGTTTCCTAGGGTGCAGAGAGAAGAGGATGAAGCCAATATTCTCTCTTATGGAACTGTATGCCCTCAAATGTGTGAAACCAGCCTGACATACTTTTGATATATGTGAGGGGAGGTTGGGGGAGGTAGGGAATAGGGTGAAGGGACTGTAAATGGAAATTAGGTGGAGATGTACCAATATTAACCACACCTTTGTCTCTGAACTATAACTGAGAATAGAATTCATTGTGAGTATTCAGAAATAATAATGTCTGGACTTGAGCAATTGCTTTCTAGAGATCTTATGTAAATAAATGGATGCATGACAATCTGATTTTAGGTAAAATTGGAAAAACTAAAAAGCATTTAATGGAGAGTAAATGAGCATTGTTGGAGGGACAGGGTATGTGAATCACAAAGGAAAGGGTCAAAAGGTCTATACCAGTGATTCCTAAAGTGGGTGCCACCGCCCCCTGGTGGGTGCTTCAGCAATCCAGGGGAGCAGTGATGGCCACAGGTGCATTTGGGGCAGTGAATAACTGTAAGGGGGTGGTGATAGTATGTGACAGGGGCCACTAAGTAATATTTTTTTTGGAAAGGGTGTGGTAGGCCAAAAAAGTTTGGGAACCACTGGTCTATATGAATGTAGCCTGAAGACTTACAATCAATTCACTTTTCTCCAGATATCTGATTCTTTCCATAATATTTCTAAGAAGTGGTTATCCAGTTTCTCCTTGAAGACTTTGAATAATAGAAAATTCACTAGTTCTCTTGTACTCACCACTTATATAGGAGTTTTCTCCTAAATGAACTATTTTGTGAATCTTTAGGACTACCTAGAGGCAGCTGGTAGACTCTAGATCCCCTTAGACTTTAGTTCAAATTCACCTTCACACACTTCCTTAGCTATGTGACTCTGGACAAATCATTTAAACTCTTTTCCTCAGTTTCTTCAACTATTATTAAATGGGGATAATAACATAATCTATCACTTAGGGTTGTTGTGAGGATCAAATATGATATTTGTAAAGTGCCTGGCACTTTACAATGCTATATAAATACTTATTCTCTTCTCTCCTGTTTTTTTTTGGATGAATTCTTTGCTAGACTAATTGCATTTGTAGGAGTTCATTAAAGATTTTCTAATGCTTAAAAAACCCTCAATTTACAATTTAATTCTCTTCCATACAGACCATTATTTATAAAGTTTCTCACCTATGTGAACACCCATTCCACTTTTGAACAACTCTAATAGATGCTAAGTTTTTCTTTATGTTGAGCTAAAATTTGCTTTTGGGAGGTAAAAAAAACACTTTGTTTAAAATGCTCTTGGTTCTCTCCTTTGGGGTCAGGCAGAATAAATTTATTTTTTCTTCCAAATCACAACTCTTCCTTGAAGATAGCTATTATTTTCCAAGGTCATTCTTCTCTGCATTCAAGCTATAGTTCCTTTAACTGATCCACAAGTGGTCTCCACTCCCCACTCCATCCTGGATGCCCTCCTCTCTAGCTTTTCTGTGCTATTCCTAAAATGTGTGTAGCACATATTTCCACTGCAGCATTTCATTCCAGTTGGAAGCAGAAAAGGTTCTTAAACTTTTCAACATAAGGAAATAAAATTGTGAGACATTGAGAATGAAGCAGTGGTATCAAATGCTAATGGAAAAGGAGACTACTAATCCATACAAGGATCCCTGCAGGCAGTATATTGATTTAGTTTTAAAATTTGATATTATCTATGTTTTATTATATTTTTATTTCTCTTGTTCAATATTTCCCAATTGCATTTTAATCTGGTTCTGGCAACACACTCTAGTGTTGAGGGTAGTAGGTGATCCTTGACTATTTTTTACAACTCTGAAATGGAAAGCTGAGTACAAACAGAAGATTCATGGAGTTCTCCATTTTCTCTTCCTTTCCCATTGGCCATTTTTTTTTAAAACCCTTACCTTCTGTCTTGGAGTCAATATTGTGTATTGGCTCCAAGGCAGGAGAGTGGTAAGGGTAGGCAATGAGGGTCAAGTGACTTGCCCAGGGTCACACAGCTGGGAAGTGTCTGAGGCCAGATTTGAACCTAGGACCTCCCATCTCTAGGCCTGGCTCTCAATCCACTGAGCTACCCAGCTGCCCCCCATTGGCCATTTTTTTTAAGGAAGAGTAGGGGCTAGAGAGATACATGGCAGTTGAGTTAACTGTCCACCATGCAGTCAGCTTTCAGGGGACTTTTTGGGGTTGGCAACCTGTGTCACTAATGGCTAAAACCAATGCCTTTTTCTATGACCAAGATTGGAGTATGAATGGCTATAGTCCCAGAATATAATTGTTGCAGGTGCTCTGTACAAGACTGACAGGGATCTTGGGAGACTTCTTCTTGTGTAGGGACCTAGAAGGTCCTACAATCAAAATAATTTGAGACAAGATGGACCCTGGAGGAAAAGTGGGCACCCACCACAAAGTGAGACAGACCCTATTCAATAATGATTGTGGTTCAGGGCACAGATGTTGAATGCAGCTGTCTGTGATCTGATTTTACCCCAGTCTCAGAGCTATGAATTGCCTGAAGATGTTTGAAATAGGTTAAAAAAGGACAGTAGAAACAAGTTTAAAAAAAAAAAAGAAAAAAAGAAACTGTTATACCTAAAACAACTTAACTATCCCTGAGTACTTCTCACCATTGCTGCCTCTCCAGAGTTTCCTTAGCCTTCTCTATGGTCTTCTGGTTGTTATGCAAAACAACTTATGCAGCACCTTCTCTAGGCTGTGTCTTTTGTGAGACTCTCTTTGTTGAAATATATTTAATTCCTGTTCTCTCTGCTCCTTGTGGGCACCCCTGCAACCTGGTGCCAAGTGGTGACCCTGGCTTGCAATCCCTTCTGCCTAGATAAAAGACCCTTTATTGTTGCTACTTTGGAAAACCTCTTTCATTCAAGTTGATAGAGGCAAGATCAGATTGGTGGATGGGCTACTTGAAAAGACCTTTCCTTTCTTCTGAGAACTTGGCCCTTCAATTCCAGTCATCTCAATAGATGGTCACATTTTAGGTTGAGACTAAAGGAATACAGAAGACCATGTGAAACAAATCTGAAGTGGATTCAGCTTAATATGGATCGCTGCTAATAGGAAGCAGCCCAGAAAACTGATGTAACCTTAAATTGTATAAAGCAAGTATACAAAAAGAGAAAGGTGATAATCCTATTTTGTACACTGCTCTAATTTTTGTTTTTGTTTTGTTTTGTTTTGTTTTGTTGGGGTTTCATGTTTTGTTTTTGTTTTGTTGGGGTTTCATGTGTGATATTTAGGTATATTAGATATTAGAGTGATTCAGCAGCAGTGGCACCCCATACTGGTTCATGTGCTGCCTTTCTCAAGCCTAGAGAACAACCAGGTAGTTTAGTATTAGCTGGTGATGATGCATAATTTGCTCAACAGGATCTCAACATATCATCCAAGTAGTTTCAACAGAGTATCTCTGGTACATATAATAATAGTGATAGCTAGCATTTATGTGGTGAAGAAATCAGCTATATCTGGACTAGGATGATGAAATATGACTCTGAATTATTGGGAAAATAGGAAAATCTGTGACTATATTCCTGCCCTTCAATCAATGACTTCCATGAACTAAGGATACAGGCAACTAATCCAAGGTGGCTGCATGGTTTATTACATCAAAAACCCAAGGAAAATTGTGTTCCCTGCGTGGGAAACTTCTACTTAATCCATCTCTCAGAAACCCTTCTTGCCTTTATTCTGAGCTTTTCTTTCTGTCTTCCTATCAGAAGGGACTTCTTAGCAGAGGGACTATTTCAAAGTGCTGAGGGCAATTTCCCATAAATTGTGGGAAAGTGCAAAAGGAAGAGAGCTTTGAATCTAGGACCCCATCTTGGGATCAAGACACAGAAATAGGGAATTTGGAGAAGTGATTCTGTCTTGCCACCTTTTTTTCACCAGTCTGGCCACTGGTCTGATCTTTTCCTATCTTCTGCTATCTGGACTTGTTCCTCTCTGCTCCAGGTCCCCACCTTTTCCTCCAGGGTCTGGCTTGTCTCCACATGCTTATTGTGATTAAAGTGGCTCCTGGTTCCTTTCACGGTCATCAAGAAGTGATTCTCAAGGGTCATGTCACTCTTGTATAAGACTCCAGCAGTCACTGTAATTGGTGAGAGAGTTTTCAGCTTAACTTTCTTACCACCATTTATTTAAGTTGAAAAGATCATATAGTTAGCTAGAGCCTGCAGAATTAAGCTGAGACATCAGACTTTAGCTCAGGTGATTTACTGTTGAGGAAACTGAGGGAAACAAAGGTTAAATGACTTGCTCAAGGTCACACAGACAGTAAGTGTCTGAGACTAGATTTGGATTCATCTTCTTGACTCTAGGTTTTGAGCTCTATCTATTGAGCATCCAGCTGTCCAAGTTTCCCACTCCACCAATTTCCCTGGTTTCAAAAAGCCAAGAGATGAAGAAACCAGTTATATTTGGACTAGAATGATGAAATCTGGTTTGCAAATTCCATCTATAATCCCAGTTTTTGATAACTTGGAGAAGGAACCAGAAAACCACTCCAGTATCTTTGCCAAGAAAACCCCAAATGGAGTCAGCAAAGAGTTGGACATGACTGAAAAGACTGAACAACAACAAAATTTACTCTCTAGTTTTATTTTTGTTGTTCAGTCATTTTTCAGGCATGGTCAACTCTTTGTAACTTCATTTGGGACTTTCTCAGCAAAGATGCTAGAGTGGTTTGCCATTTACTTCTCTAGCTTATTTTATAGATGAGGAAACTAAGACAAAAACAGGGATAAGTGACTTTCCCAGAGTCACTCAGCTAGTAACTGTCTGAGATCAGATTTGAACTAAGGAAGGTGAGTTTTCTAGTGCTCTATTCACTATGCCACCTAGTTGCCTTCATTTATTTTTTGATCAATTGATATAGATCTTTCCTTATCTGTTCTTTGATGTCTAAACTATTACCTTCCCCTTTTGCCTTCTGCAGAATTCCATTGTGCCCATTGTGCCCTTGTAACTAAAACCTGGGCCGTAGGAGATATTCCAGGAGGAATAGCATCTCTGGTGAGGGCCTGCTAAGCTCTTTTCAGGGCTGTTCACTCACCTTTGGTGTCCACCTGTTATCCAACTTTCACCTGTGGCTCCCACAAGTTGTAGTATGGGAAATGCCCACATCTCAGTAAAATCTTCTTGGCAGATGGGCTAAACTAGGTTGAATGTAACCAACAGGCCGCAAACCCATTAATGAGTTAGAGGGATATCTACCCCAAGCATGTGAAGATTTCCCTCAGTGGAATGGGCATTTGTTCTGAAGGCCATGAAGGCTGCTGTGGAACCCTTAGATGTTGGTCAGACATCAAAGATACCAAAGTAATCCACTGTATACTGGGCCATTGCCAATCTTTCTGACTTTGGCCTTACTATTGGACTTCAATGACTCAGGAAAAGAAAGTAAGGTGAGCCTGATGATTTTGTGAAACTCTATCTCATTCAGATAATACACTCACAAGTCAAAGCATCCTCCTCCTGATGTCATTAGTCTTCTTAAAAAAGAACCACACATTTATATTGATGGTTTCTGTTTCTGAAATCATCATGGTATCCCATGTATCACTCCCTCTCCCTGTCCTGGAGAGTTATAACATGTGAAAAGAATAATTTTTGTTTTAGGGAGGAAAGAAAAAGTCAGCACAACTGATGGATACATTGGGAAAACAGTGTGTACAATGTACAATGTGTCTCATCTATGGACCTCTCACTTCCTAGGCTGATGGTATCTTTTCATATTTTCTTTGGAGTCCCACTTGATCTGGAATATTTTGCTCCATGTACTTTGAAATGTGGGCTGTGTCATTCTGTCCATGGAAATGGTTGTTCTTATCATGTATAGATACTATTTTTGTGGCTTTGCTTACTTCATTTTGCATCAGTTCATTCATTTGTACTCATCACACCTATCATTTCTTTTTTTAAGATTGATTATTTTTTCAGTTACATGTAGAAACAAATTTTGATAATTATTTTCTTACACTTTAGGAATCAGATTTTCTTCTTTTCTCCCTTCCCACTTCCTCTCTGAGGTGGTAAATAGTCGGATATTGGCTATACCAGTATCTTCATGCAATACCTATTTCCATAATTATTTCCATATTGCTCATTTCCATATTACTCATGATGTGACAGAAGACACATATCAAACATACAAAAACACCTCACAAAAGGAAAAAAGTGGAAGAAGGCATGCTTTAATCTTCACTCAGACTCCAATAGTTCCTTCTTTGGCTGTGGGTAACGTTTTCATCATGAGTCCCTTGTGGTTATCTTAGAGATTTGCTTTGTTGATAATGGTTTAGACCTTCATAGTTGATCATCATATAATATTTTTGTTACTGTATATATTGTTCTCCTGGTTCTGTTCACTTCACTTTGCATTGGTTTATATAAGTCTTTCTAGGTTTTTCTGAAGACAGGTTATCTTCTAAAAGGAACGATAAACAACTAAAATTTATATAAGGTTGATGAAACTGTTCCTCAGGACCCCAAGTTTTATACTCTAGGGCTTCCTTTAAGTTCTAGCAAAAATTCAACCTCCTACATGAAACCTTCTCTAACTCCTCTTAATTCTAGTTCTTCCTTTTGTTAATTGTTTCCTATCATCCTGTATATAGCTTGCTTTGTATATATTCATTTGCGCGTTGTCTCCTCCATTAGATTGCCAACACCTTGAGGGCAGGAACATCTTTTTGTATCCCTAGTGCTTACCTAGCACATAGTGGATGCTTAATAAATGTTGATTGATTGATTGTATACTATTGGTCTATATTCTGAACATATAATAAATTACTTATTGATGGTTTATAATTGGCAGCAATAGCTACCAATGAATCTTTGGTCAAAATTCTCTCACACAATTCATACTCAAGTCAAAGCAAAAAAGGACATAGGTTCTAGCCACTGGCAACACAAATTCCCCTATGTCTACCTACACTGTGGCCAAGGGTCCTTGGTTCAACAGTCACAAAAATGGCTAAGGGGAAGTGACTCTTTTGGCCAAAGGAAGAGAAAATGAAGAATTCCAGGAACCTGTTGCTTCTACTAGGACTTTTACTCCCAAAGTCTTACTGCTCTGCTTCCTCCTCTTAAGAAATTCAGAAGCCTCTTCCACTTCTGACAGGGATGAAATGCTGTGGTGGAAACACTTGGTAGACTCTTTTTAGGGAAGGTATTGAGAACCTAGGTGGTAAAGTGGATAGAGGGCTGGGCCCAAAGACAGGAAGATTCATCTCCCTGAATTAAAATCTGACTTCAGACATTTACTAGCTATGTGACCCTGGGAAAGTCATTTAACTTTGTTTGCCTTAGATTCTTCATCTGTAAAATAAGCTAGAGAAGAAAATGGCAAACTACCCCAGGATCTTTGTCAAGAAAACCCCAAATGGGGTCATGAAGAATAAAAAAAAACCCCAACTGATTTAATAATTGAGAAGTTGGAGAGGAGGGCAACCAGGATGGACTAGGGAATAGAAAACATATTTCCTGTGCATCAGGTGAAAGAATTGTGTAGCTTGAATGAAGAGAAGAGAGATCCTAGGAAAAAATAGCCAGCTTCAAGTACTTGAAGTGTTATGACTTTGAAGAGAAATTAGATTGGTTCTACACAACCCTAAGGCACAGAATCAAGAGCATTTACAGTTTATTTCCCAGAGGCAAATTTTAGCTCAGTAGAAAGAAAAACTTAGTATCTCTTAGAATTGTGCAAAAGTGGAATATGATCTGTGTAAAAGACAATAAAGCAAAGTTTTTTAAGCATTAGAAAATCTATAGGGAAGAACTCATATAAATGTAATGGAGTTTTATAAGAGTTAGTTCAAGAGATAATCCTTCTATATATCAAAAGTATGGGAGAGGTGGTGAATTTTATCTTATTAGTTGCCTTCAAGTAGAGATTAGAGGGAAGCTAGGTGGCACAGTGGATAGAGCACCAGGCCTGGACTCAGGAGGACCCGACAGCTCTATGACCCTGAACAAGTCACTTAACTCCATTTGCCTAGCCCTTACCCATCTGTCTTAGAGTTATTACTAAGACAGAATGTAGGGTGTTAGGATTAAAATTCTTTGGCTATCGTATATTAATTTATAATTATTTATTAAATAATGAAAAGTGGTTCAGAGGAAGAAAAGACACATGTCTACATTCTGATCACACACCTTCTTCCCCAGATAACCCAAGCTTGCTACTCACCTTGTGTCTCTGTTCATTTCCATTGTTTGGCTAGAAAAGATTCAAGAGCTTCCTTGATCCATAACTTATTACTTCCCTCACCCTTCCTCTATGACATCGATTTTTCTTGGTCTCCCTGATTAGACAGACTTGACCTCAGTCCATGTCAGAGGCCAGTGTTCGGGATGCCAGGAGTCACTTGGGCAAACATCTTTCAAAATGCCAGGGAGCTGTGAGGTTTCTGCCACCCTCCCAGAGGGCTTGTGTTTCCCTTAACCATAACAGCCTCAGGCCTTGTTCTTAATCCAGTCAAGGAGTGGGGGCCAGAACTGAAACCCAATTCACTAGAGAATGAGTATTCAAGTCCAATATGAAACTTTCCTTTTAACACCCCAAGATGGACCTCAGGGTACCAAGAAAAGAAGTGCAAACTGCCATTAAATTCTCACAAAGAGTTTTTAAAAAGTAAAGATAGGATAAGAATTTGTTAGAGATATTAAAGAAAGGATTCTTATTTAGGCTTGTGCCCTTTTCCAGTTCTTAGCTTCTGTGACTGTCTGGATAAAAATAACCTTAGACTTTTCCAAATAAGACATATGCATTCTGTAAGAATGAAGCAAGATCAGCATTATAATCATGAACAAACATGCTTAAAGTTGACTGACCACTCCCCTTCTGGATACCTGATGAATTTAAATACAAAAGATGAGATGCTATAAAAATTCTCTTCCCCTCCCTCAAAAGGAACCATTTGCATAACTCACCTCCCCCTCTTTCCCATCCTCTAAACCATTCCCTTTCTTTTTTTTTTTTTAATTTTTTTAATTGATTAATTAAGAAATTTTTCTGGTTACATGATTCATGTTCTTTCCCTCCCCCCAACCCCCTTCCATAGCCTACACACAATTCCACTGGGTTTTACATGTGTCATTGATCAAGACCTATTTCCATATTATTGATATTTGCACTAGGGTGATTGTTTAGAGTCTACTTTGCTATGCATCATCCTCTAAATATCATTCCATTCTTTGGGTGATTTTTTTGAGTTCAGTAGATCCTGCAGACCCCTTCCGAATGGCCCTGATGATTCCAAGTTAAACTACATTGGCTCTAAATCCTCAATTCCTATATCCATTCTGCTCTTGCCTCTACCTCTCCATCTGTTTCCAAAAACACCAGTCTGGTTCCCTTGAGTTATTCTGGTGTTTCAGGGAACTGAAATTTCCTCCATTAACCAGACATAACTAAATTCCCAGAAGAGGGAATCATTGCCAGTAGGAGAATCAGTGCTTCCGAAAAGCTAGTGAATTTACCAGGGCATCTCTGGACTCCTATGCTTCACTTTTGACCAGATTCAATTCACCATGTATTGAACCTGCTCTTTCTTAACATGGAAGCCATTTGTAAGAAAAAGGGATACTTGTGAATTGCTATGCTCACTTATAGTTCAGTGGTTTTTCCACAATGAATTCTCATAACCCTAAGAGATGGGTGGGGAAGATCAAAATATCATGGCTCTAAAATTAGAAAGGATCTCAAAAGCCATTTAGTCCAATCTCCTCATTTTATAAGTGAAAAAACTGAGGCCCAGAGAGGTCATGATTTGTCCTGGTTTATATGTAAGGAATATTCATCAAAGGAAAAATATATATTCCCTATATTCACCATTAGAATTTAAACTTTGTGCAAGTAGGAATAGTTTCATTCTTTGTACTTATATTCCCAGTACCTATCACAGTTCATCTTGGAGTAATTGGGCTGGAAATCATACATTCTGTCCATCCATTAGGTGCAATTCATGCATTACAGCTTTAGTAAAATAGTTAGTTACATTTTGACCAATCAAGTCAGGGATTTTTTGCTCTTACATAATTAATCAAGCAGTGATTTGCTACACTAGTAGATTTCAAAAGATACAATAACACTAACACGGTCCAAATATTGTTTCAATACCAGTCTTTCATTTTTCAATATTTTTCAAAGGTGAGTTGAAGTTTCGGCTAGCCTGCAGGGTTATCATAACAATCCAGTAGGGAGAGGTATACTTGCTTTTAAGTTCTCATATTTCACCCATTGTCCTTTTCTTGTGTTAACATTCTGGATCTGAGATCAGGGAGGGGGAAAAACTTGGAGACTGTTCTGGCCTATTTTTGTAGGCACCTGTGTATGGGAGTGAGAGATCTAAATTACGGCTTTAAAATCTTTAACATCAACTCACTATCTGCTGGTTTGTTATGAAGTGATTTTAAGGGAATTTCTGTATTATTACATGTAAAGGTTGGACTTTCCTAGGAGTTTGTAGGGGGCCTGTAAGGGTTGTAGTAATAACCTATAATGTTCTTCTATTTTCCTGGGGCTGAGTAGAGATATTGATATTGTGTTAGTAAGAGAAGAGTCACACAAGGGAATCTTGAATGAGGGTGGTCATCCTCCCTAAAATCCGCTCTGTGGTTCTAGGCTCCCATCTGAAACCTTGCCATTCAGGATGGGGTTTGATGGCCCCTGGCAAAGAAAGAAGAAAGAAGAGGAAGGGGAAGAAAAGCAGGAACAAGAACAAGAAGGAGAACAAATAATACCTTGTCTGGTGCTCTAAGTGATTCTAATCAGGATTTAAAAGCTGGAGTTAAGTTACTGGGGTGGGGGTGGGGGGTACAGTAGCTAGTTGATACAGTGCCTAGAGTACTAGATAGTGTAGAAATCTGGCCTCAGACACTTACTAGAACCTATTTGCCTTAGTTCCTTCATCTATAAAATGAGCTAGATCTCCTACTAGTATAGTTTTATTATCTATTTCCTCTTTGAGCTCTGCCAGTTTCTCCTTTAGAAATTTGGATGCTATTCCATTTGGTGCATACATGTTAAGTACTGCTATTTCTTCATTGTTTATACTGCTTTTTATTAGGATGTAATTATCTTCCCTATCTCTTTTAACCAGATCTATTTTTACTTTGACAGAAATCATGATTGCAACTCCTTACTTCTTTTTCTCAGTTGAAGCCCAAAAGATTTTGCTCTAGCCTTTTATTTTTACTCTATGTATGTCTGCCTGTCTCATGTGTGTTTCTTGTAGGCAACATATGGTAGGATTTTGGTTTCTAATTCACTCTGCTATTTGCTTCTGTTTTATGGGTGAGTTCATCCCATTCATATTCAGTTATAATTATCAACTGTTTTTGTTTCCCTCTCCTTGTCCTGCCCTTTCTTCTTTCACTATTTCCTTCTATACCAGTGTTTTGTTTTTAATCAGTTTCCCTAATCCCCTCCCTTATTGTACTTCCCTTTCTCCCTCCTCCCTTCTTATTCCCTTCTTATTGTTCTTTAGGGTCTTTTTAAGCTACCCCTCACTCTCTCTCTCCCTAGTATTGCTCCCTCCCCACCAGTCCATTTGTTACCCTTTTACTTTTCTATAGGGAGAGAATCAATTCTCTGCTCCAATGGATCTGATTGTTCTTCCCTCTTTAAGTTAATTTCAATGCACTTAAGAATTAAGTATTTCCTCTCTCCAACCTCTTTACCCTTCCAGGGTATTGGTCTTCTCCCATGTTCACCCCATGCGCTTCTTTCTGGAATATAAATTTGCTCCATTTTGTCTGTTTTCCCATTTCTCTTAATATTATGTCTTTTCCTCCCCTCTAGTTATATATATACACACATTTCATCCTATACAGTTTGTCACTGTTCCCTCTAAGTAAACTTCTTCTAGCTACCCTGTTGATAATAACAATTTTTAATAGTTACCAATATCTTCTTTTCTTCTAGGGATAAAAAAATAGCAGTTTGTAATATTTTTTCCATGGTCTGGTAGTTTTTGAATTTGGCTATATTATTCCTGGAAGTCATCAGTTGGGGATTAAATGTAGGAGGTGTTCTGTGGATTCTTTCAATTTCTCTCTTGCTCAAGAATGTCAGGGCAGTTTTCTTGTATAATTTCCTGTAGGACAATGTCCATGCTTTTTCTTTTGTCATGATGTTCTGGTAGACCAATAATTCTTAAACTGTCTCTTTGAGATCTGTTTTCTAGATCTGTGGTTGTGTCAACGAGGTGTTTCATATTCTCCTCAAATTTTTCATTTTTTTATTTTGTTTTATATATTCTTGCTGCCTTGTGAAGTCATTTGCTTCTAGTTGTTGAATTCTATTTTTTAAAGATTGAATTTTATCCCTGGCTTTTTGGTCATCCTTCTCCTTCTGGACTGATTTTCTTTGTAGATCATCTTTCGCCTTCTTTGCTTTGTTTTCAAGCTGGTCAATTTTGACTTTTAAGACCTTATTTTCTTATTTTAGTTCATGTATTTCCTTTTTCCAATTTTCTTCAGCCTCTCTTGATTGTTTTTTGAGTTCCTGAAGTTCTTGGGTTAATTGAATTTTGAGATCTTCCAAAGCCTGTGTCCAATTTTCTGGAGCTTCCTCCTCTTCTTCTATTTCATTTGCTCTTTGTTCAATTCTTGGAAAGAAGCTGTCAATTGTAATTTCTTTTCTCTTTTTCTGTTGTTTACTCATATTTTTTCCTTCTCTGTTCTGCTAGCTGATTAGGTGATTAGGTTAAGCAGATGGATTTAATGAGCTTTGATGAAAGATCTTCCTCCAACTGGCAATGGAGTTTTGTAGTTACTTTCTCTGCAGTCTATGGGAGAGGGGTGTTGGAGTTTACCTGCCCTCTGAAGACTTCTTGTCTGTCCAATTGATGGGATTAAACCTGGACTGGATTAATCTGTAGTGCTTAATGTGCCCTGAGGCTAAAACCTTGAGAAAAAAAGGGGGGGCAATATGGAGTGTTTTCACTGAGCTGTCCAGCAGTAGGGTCCCTCTTCTCTGTCCTGTTGTTAAATTTGGTTTTCTTTCCTCTTGAAGCCCTTTGTTTTTTATCTCGGGGTGTGGTAAAGCATGTAGGTCTGAAGTTTTTCTCCATCTAAGCTGCCATCTTCCGAGTGTTTTTGCTGTGTTTCTCTGCCTTTCTCCTCTAGCCACCTCCCTGGCATCTGTGTTCAACTCCTTGAATCTGGTACCAGCAAGGCCCTCTCTCCAGGCTGGTGTGTTTGCCTGCCCAGAGATTTCAGGGGCCACTGGAGACTTTGCACAATCTGTGGGGGAGGGGTCTTGGGATTCTCCTTTTATACGCTCAGACCTAACAGTTCAAGAATTCAAGCCTTTTTCTTGGCGTACCTCTTGAGCTGTCCAGCAGTAGGATCTCCCTGCTCTGTCCTGTTGTTAGATTTGGTTTTCTTTCCTCTTGAAGCGCTTTGTTTTTTTATCTTGGCGTGGAAAGGGTGTAGGAGGTCTGAAGATTTGCTCTGTCTAAGCTGCCATCTTCCCAGAATTCCAATTGGATATTGGATACAACTAAAACAACTGAACAATGACAACAACATTCTACTATGGATACTAGCCTTATAACAAAAAAATGGAAAAATTTGCTTCAGATATGTTGTGATTTGAAATGTACTGGGCACAGTGCCTTTTCCAAACATAGTAACTCTTTATGCCTGTCATGAGCATAAATTCCATCCATAAATGCTTCAATTTTTTGTTGGTAAATGAAGACTTTTTTATCTCTTTCTGGGAGAGATCAGAACTAAAGCCTTATCAGCTAACACTTCTGGGGATTAATTAGAAAGGGAACTAGTTCAGAAAAACCAGGTTTGAGCCTTGACTTTCCTTCTGGCTATTTATACGACTGGTCAAATCACTTAACTGGCTCTCATTTTATTTGTCTGAAAAATGAGGAAGGGTTGGACTAACTGTCCTCTAAGTTTCCTTTAAGCTACAAATATATGATCCAACCACATAAAAAAAGGTAGATTCCTGGGAACCAGGGTTGGCATTTAGGGGAGGGGAAACCTGGGATACCAGTAGTGGAAACATGAAAAGAAAATAGGGGATCTAGAGGAGGGAGAGAGAAGTGCTAGCATTTTATTCTGATCAGAAGTGGCTTAAAGAGGGAATACTATATACATTTAGAAGGTTATAAAGTCTTCTTAACTAACAGAGAAATGGGAGGGCTAGGTGATAGGATAAGAAAGGAACTCTTAGAAGGGTATACAGGTTAAGATATAAAAGGGCAAAGGGATTAGATAATGGAGAGACTCTTAGAAGGGAAGAATTGGTTAGAAGTAAATTAGATTGATGAGGAGGTAAAGGGTAAAAAAAGAGGGAAAGAAAGATAAACAGTGAAGGAAAACAGGATAAAAAGGAAATACACAATTAGCAATAACTTTGAATGTGAATGGGATAAACTCATCTGTAAAATGGAAACATATCAGAATGGATAAAAAAACCAAAATCCAATAATATATTGTTTACAAGAAACATCAAAAATAAAAGACAAATATAGAATTAAAATAAAAGGTTGAAGTAGAATTTATTATGCTTCAGCTGATAAAAAAAGCAAATGTAGCAATCATAATCCCAGAGTTTAAGCAAAAATGGATTTAATTAAAAGAGGTAAACAGGACAACTATATTATGTTAAAAGGAAATGAAGTAATATCAATACTAAACTTACATGCACCAAATGCTATAGCATCCACATTTTCAAAGGAAAAGCTAAATGAATTACAGGTGGAAATAGATTGCAACATTATGTGTTGGTTAATATGATTTAAAAAAGGAAAGAAGAAAATCAAATAATCAGTATCAAAAATAAAAAAAGGTGAAGAGGAAATTAAAGCAATCATTAGGAGCTATTTTGCTCATTTATGTGCCAATAAATCTGACAACCTAAGTGAAATAGATGAATATTCACAAAAATACAAACTACCCAGATTAGCAAAAGAGGAAATCGAATCATTAAATAATCCCATATCAGAAAAAAGAAACTGAACAAGCCATCAATGAACTCCCTAAGCAAATCTAGTTTAGAAAAAGAAATTGACCAGGTCATAAATGAGTTTCTTAAGAAAAAAGCATCAGGACTAGAATGATTTAAAAGGGAATTCTATCAAACATTTAAAAGTCAACTAATTCCAATATTAAATAATTGATCTGCAGTAATAGGAAAAGAAAGAGTCCTACCAAACTCTTTTTGTTAAAGCAAATATGGTGCTGATACCTAAACCAAGAAGAGCAAAAGCAGAAAGAAAATTATAGACCAGTCTTACTAATGAATATGGATGTAAAAATCCTAAATAAAATACTAGTCAGAAGACCATAACAAGATAGCACAAAGATTGTACATTGTGACCAAGTAAGATTTATTCTGAGAATACAGGGATGGTTTAATATAAGGAAGACTATTAATATAATTAATTTTGCCAATTATAAAAGTAACAAAAATCATATGATTATATCAATAGATGCAGAAGAAGCTTTTCACAAAGTACAACACTCATTCCTATTTAAAATACTTGAAAGCATAAGTATAAATGGATTTTTCCTTAAAATGATAAGCATCTACCTAAAACCATCAGTAAGTATTATTTGTAACAGAGCTAAGCTAGAAGCCTTCCCAATAAAGTCTGGAGTGAAAAATAAAGATGGAAATTATCACCAATCTTATTCAATGTTGTAGTTGAAATGGTAGCAATAGCAGTAAGAGAAGAAAAAGAAATAGGAGGAATCAAAATGGGCAATAAGGTAATAAAGCTATTTTTTTGAGATGATATGAAGATATACTTAGAAAATCCTAGAGATTTAACTAAAATCTAGTTAAAACAATTGATAATATTAGGAAAGTAGCAGGATATTAAAAAAAGACAAGCTCCACAAGTCATCAGCTTTTCTAAATATCACCAGCAAAGTAGAATTGTGAATTGATTCAACCATTCTGGAAGACAGTTTGGAATTATGCCCAAAGGGCTTTATTTTTTTTAATTGACATTTTTTATTTAATTAATTGATTTAGAAAATTTTTCCATGGTTACATGATTCATGTTCTTTCCCTCCTCTTCTTCCCCGCCTGCCCCTCCACCCATTAGCCAGTGAGTAATTTCACTGGGTTTTACATGTGTAAACCTATTTTAGGTCAAGACCTATTTCCATATTATTAATATTTGCACTAGGGTGATCATTTAGAGTCTACATCCCCAATGATATCCCCATTGAACTATGTGATCAAGCAGTTGTTTTTCTTCTATGTTTCTGCTTCCACAGTTCCTTCTCTGGATGTGAATAGTGTTCTTTTTCATAAATCCCTCAGAATTGTCCTGGATTATTGCATTGCTGCTGGTAGAGAAGTCCATTACATTCAATTGTGCCACAATGTATCTGTCTCTATGTATAATGTTCTCCTGGTTCTGCTCCTTTCACTCTGCATCAATTCCTGGAGGTCTTTCCAGTTCACATGGAATTCCTCCAGTTCATTATTCCTTTCAGCGCAATAGTATTATATCACCAACAGATACCACAATTTGTTCAGCCATTCCCCAATTGAAGGGCATCCCCTCATTTTCCAAATTTTTGCCACTACAAAAAGTTTGGCTATAAATATTTTTGTACAAGTCTTTTTCCTTATGATCTCTCTGGAGTATAAACCCAACAGTGGTATGGCTGGGTCAAAAGGCAGATAGTCTTTTAAAGCCCCCCAAAGGGCTTTAAAAGAATGCATGCCCTTTGATTCAGAAATACTACTACTAGGTTTGTATCCCAAAAAGATTAAAAATATTTATACAAAAGTATTTATAGCTGTGTTCTTTGTGGTAGCAAAAAAAATTAGAAAATGAAGGGGTGTCCTTCAATTGGGGAATGAGTTAACAAATTATGGTACATTATGGTGATAGAATACTATTGTACTATAAGAAATGATGAACTGCTTGATTTTTATAAAAACTGGGAAGACCTCCATGAACTCATGTGGAATGAATTGAAAAGAACCAGGAGAACATTGAACACAGTAACTGAAGCATTATGGGATGATCAAATGTAATAGATTTTGCTACTAATAGCAATACAATGAATGATCCAGGACAATCCTGAGGGACTTATGAGAAAGAATAATGTCCACATCAAGAGAAATAACTGTGGGAGTAGAAATACAGAAGAAAAACATATGATTTATCACTTGTTTACATGGGTATAGGATTTGGGGTTTGGGTTTTAAAAGATACTCTATTACAAAAATGAATAATATGGAAATAGATATTGAATGATAAAACATATATAACCAGTGGAATTGCTTGTCAGCTCTGGGACGGGGGAGGGAAGAGGGAGTGAACATAAATCATGTAACCTTGAAATAATACTTTAAAATAAGTAATTTTTTAAAAAATGATAAAATGAAATGAAAATTTAAAAAATTTAAAAATATCATCATCAAAGCCTTACAAGAAGAGATAATAAGATATCTTATTAAAAGTAACTGTAGACAGCATAAAATACTTGAAAGTATACCTACTAAAAGAAACTCAGGAACTTAATTATAAAATGCTTTTTCTTCAAATAAAATCTCATTTAAATAATTAGAGAAATAACTAATTGTTCATGGATGGGCAGAGTCAATACAATAAAAATTACAATTCTACTTAAACTAATCTACTTATTCAATGCCATTTCAATTATTACCAAAAAATTATTCTGCTAAACTAGGAAAATAATAACAAAACTTATTTGGAAGAAAAAAGGCCAAGAATATTAAAGGAATTAACGAAAAAGTTGTAAAGGAAAGTGGTCTAGCAGTAAAGGAAGTTCAGTTGTATTATAAAGTAGTAATTATCAAAACTATCTGATACTGACTGAGAAATAGAAAGGTGGATCAACTGAACAGAATAGACTTACAGCACATAGTAGTAGATGAATACAGTAATCTTTTATTTGACAAATCTAAAGACTCAAGCTTTTGGGTGTAATATAAGTTTTGCATAGTTGCAAGTAGCCATGTTGGGGGCAGGAGTTGCTAGTTAAGGACTTGGAACCTTGGAACGTTAATGAGTTGGCATGCCAGGGCATGAGAACAATCATTGGTTGGAATTGCCTTATAAAAGGAGATGAGACAAACCATCTGGGACTCAGTTGAGAATTAAGCAGGGGTTGGTCTTGGGTATCCTTCTCGTCTCTACTGAACTTCATAGGCTAGAGATCATTTGCCACTTCATAGGGATAACAATCCCAGCTTATGCATTTAGTGCCAACTTATATCATCTACCAATTACAACAAGAAAACTGAAGATTAATCAACAAATCAATTTCATCATCAACCTGGATCCTGATCTGAACAGCAGGCACAGCTGAATCAGCTTCACTAGACCAGGGCCTGCTGGCTCTTGCCCCAACATTCTAGGCTACAGTTTGGCTTATTTATCTTTTGAATTATATCCCAACTTAGATTAGTATCTCCTGTACCCTCCTCCCTTCCCTCCAGTTTCCTCAATTATCTTAAATCTATACAATAAATCCTCCAAGTCAACAATAACATCTACTGACCTTCTGTGTACTGACCAAGGACAACAGTGGAAGAGGGAAGTCAGGAGAGTCCAACTGAAGGATGGACTATAAGAGCTTCCAGCTTCAATCCTTGAAGCTGAAGCACATTAAATCATCAATGCAATGGCAGTCAGATGAGGCCATATATCTAGTTCAATTATAGAAATAATATTATTATAACCATCAACAACTGTCCAGAAATCAGGTTCCTTGGGGACCAGGGGTGACTGGTCCAGGGAGGCTGCTTGAAGTCTTGTGATCCTTTCTGACTTCCTGTCAGCATCAAACTGAGTCTTGAGCCCAGTTGTCACCTAGGGCTTAGTGATTCCTCACATTTTCCCTGAGTCTCACCACGATCTTTACATGGGATAAGAATTCATTATTTGGTAAAAATTGTTGGGAAAACTGGAAAGCGGTCTGAAATATATTATGCCATTTACTAAGATAAGGTCAAAGTGAATATATGACCTAGACATAAAGGGAGATATCATAAGCAAATTGGAAGAATATGAAATATTTTTATTTCATACTATTAGATTTATGGATAGGAAAAGAATTTATGAATAAAAAAAGAGGTAGAGAGCATTGTGAGATATAAAATGGAGAGTTTTTATTGTATTAAATTAATTTTTTTGTACAATAAAATCAATGTTGCCAAGATTAGAAGGAAATTGGGGGGTGGAATTTTATAGACAATTTTTCAAATCTCATATCTGAGAATACCTCATATCTCAAATATATAAAGAACTTTGTCAAATTTATAAATATGAACCATTCCCCAACTGATAGAAGATCAAATGATATGAAGGAAGGAAACTTTTGAAAGAAGAAATCAAAGCTGTATGTAACCATGAAAAATGCTCTAAATCATTATTGATTAGAGAAATGCAAATTAAAACAACTCTGAGTTATCACCTCATACCTATCAGATGGACTAAAATAGTAAAAGGGGAAAATGATAAATATTGGAGGGGATGTGGAAAAATGGAGACACTGATGTACTTGTTTGTTGGTGGAACTGTGAACTGATCTAATCATTTTGGAGAGCAATTTGGAATCATGCCCATAGAGTAATAAAACTGTGTATATCCTTTAACCTAGCAATACCACTATTAGGTCTATTTCCTAAGGTCATCAGGGGAAAAGGAGAAGAACCTATATGTTTAAAAATATTTATAGCAGCTCTCTTTGTGGTGACAAAGAACTGGAAATTGAGGAGATGCTGAACAACTGGAGAATGGCTAATTGTGGGATATGATTGTAATGGGATACTACTGTGCTGTAAGAAATGAGCAGATTGATTAAAAACAACAACATGGAAAGACTTGCATGTAATAAGGAAAAGAGAAATGAGCAAAACTAAGAGAACATTGTATATGGCAACAGCAATATTCTTCAAAGAATAACTGTGAATGTCCATCTCCAGAGAAAAAACTGATAAACAGAAGTATATGTGATATGGTCTTAAATATATACATATACACACACATATATTTATTTGTCCATAGTGACTTCTCTATTGTGAAGTGGGGAGGGAGACAGCTCAGAACTTAAAATGTAACAAAAAGTTTAAGTTTCTCATGTAAAAAATAAGTTATGTAGAAACAAAAGATTTCAATAAAAATTTAATTTAAAAAAGAAGAAACTGGGGCAGCTGGGTAGCTCAGTGGATTGAGAGTCAGGCCTAGAGACAGGAGGTCCTAGGTTCAAATCCAGCCTCAGACACTTCCCAGCTGTGTGACCCTGGGCAAGTCACTTGACCCCCATTGCCCACCCTTAACACTCTTCCACCAAGGAGCCAAAACACAGAAGTTAAGGGTTTAAAAAAAAAAACTAAAAAAAAAAATAAATAAAATCAATAGTGTTAAAAAAAGGGGGGGCAGCTGGGTAGCTCAGTGGATTGAGAGCCAGGCCTAGAGACGGGAGGTCCTAGGTTCAAATCTGGCCTCGGACACTTCCCAGCTGTGTGACCCTGGGCAAGTCACTTGACCCCCATTGCCTACCCTTGCCACTCTTCCACCTATAAGTCAATACACAGAAGTTAAGGGTTTAAAAAAAAAAAAAAGAAGAAACAGGGAAGGCATGCTAGATACCTAGGATCATGGAATTTAGAATGAAATAGGCCCTTGAGATCATCTAGTCCAACTCCCAACTTTTTTTCTTTTCTTTTTTTAATTAATAGAATTTATTTACAAGTATCTCAGCCCCTCCCTGTCCCCTACATCATAGAAGCATCATCCAAGAGGCAGATATGTATATACAAATTCTCTCTTTCATGTTTTCCAACTCCTTATTTTTATTGATGAAGAAATTGAGAAGATTAAAATAACTTTCCTAAGGTCACACAGATAGTAGCAATTTTAGATTTGCCTAGCCCTTTAAAGTTTGCATGGAACTTTCCTCACAACTACCCTGGGAGAAGAATAGTGTATTATTCTCTTTTTTTACAGATGGGGGAAATGAAACTCAAAGAAACCAAATTGCTTGCTCTAGGTTAGTAAGCATCACAGCTAGGATTGGAACTCAAGCATCCTCATCCTGAAGCCAGATTTCTTTCTACTTGCATGCGATGTTTCTCTGTTTCATGACTGTGTTGGGGCTGGAGCCCCTCCTTGGCCCCACTCCCATCCCAAGGAAACAAGGACCACTTTCTCTACCTGGGGTGGGGTGATAACTATGAGGTCATTGGATGGGAGTCTGGGAAAATCCCCAGGAAAGGGAACATCTGACTCCCAAAGCAGAAACATGTTTACCTGAAAGGCACGTATGAGTCTATTTATAAGACCAAATGTGCTTTCTCAACAGACTCTGTTTCGTTGCCATGGAAATTTATCCTCTGTTCTGTCCAATTATGAAGAGGAGCTCTCAGAGCCTACAAAACCAAAACAACAGCTCCAAAGTGTCCAACTGCAGGTCAAAGAATGGACAGGGGTTTGGACAATTGACAGAGTGATTATGATCCTTATGGCAGGTCTGAGAGAGGCATGTCTCCAAATTGCCTGGGATTCTTTGATTAAGTACATTTATCATTATCTGGGTTTAGTGAGCTAGAACAAAGAATGAAGGGTAGGAGGAAGTGTGTGTGTGTGTGTGTGTGTGTGTGTGTGTGTGTGTGTGTGTGTACTCTGAGGACCTGGATCTGATCCAGCTTCTGCTTCTTAATTCCTGTGTGATGTTGGCCAATTTATTCCCATTCCATGGATCTCTGTTTTCCCATCTGTGAAATGGAGGTGGGGATAGGATGGATTTGATGATGTCTTCTTGCAGGTTTAGATGTCTCTAAACCTCAGATTTATGGATTATGTTTTTTTTAAATAAAAATATTTTGATTTCATTGTTTTCCTTTGTAATCCTGTATGTTTTATTTTATGTATTTAAAAACATTCTGAGGATGGGGCCAAAATTCACCCCAAAAGAAAGGTTAGGAACCCTCGCCTTAGGATATCTTTCAGCTTTGACTATCTGTTCCTTAGCTTTCTCAGTTAGAGAACACAGTGCTAATGAAAGCAAGGCTGTTGTTCTTCTTGAAAGGGGCAGTCAGCTTGGCTTACTCCCTCCTCCCTCCATCCTCACCATTCACATGGCAGCCCTCCTCCCTGGTAATCCTTTGGGACATTCATACTCGTGGTTATTATGGAGAACTAAAAAGATAATGCAGACTGAGCAGAACAAATCCAACCTCTACTGAGTAGAAAACAGTTCAAACTTTAAGCCCTAGAGACGAAAGACTGAGTGTCAGGGGAGCAGCTAGGTGACTCAGTGGATTGAGAGCTAGACCTAATTGTGTGGCCCTGGGCAAGTCACTTAACTCCCATAGTCTAGCCCAGTGATTCCCAAAGTGGACGCCCCGTGGTGGGTGCTGCAACGATCCAGGGAGGGCAGTGGTGGCCACAGGTGCATTTATCTTTCCTATTAATTGCTATTAAAATTAAAAAAATTAATTCCAGGGGGCTAAGTAATATTTTTTCTGGAAAGGAAGAGGTAGGCCAAAAAAGTCTGGGAACCACTGATCTAGCCCTTACTGCTTTTCTACCTTGGAAACAAGGCACAGTACTGATTCTAAGATTAGAAGGTAAGGATTTAAAAAAAAAAAAGATTGAGTGTCATATTCAGAGCATATAGAACCATAGAACTTAGAGGGGCAAATCTGGTAGTCTAAAAATCCCTCTGTTTTTTTTCTTGTTAGGCTGTCTCTTCTCTAGACACATGTCTGTTCTGCCCCTTTCTAGACCTTCTTTCATAATCTTTGGCTAGAAGTTTCCTGCCAAACTTTAATGGCCCTCACCAGTCTCCTGGCCACTGCCCAAATACCCTCCCCAGCCACTATTCTGCTCCAATTTCCAATTTCCAAAACATAAGACCACTGATATTGGAAAAGAGCGTGCCAATCTTCCCTCCTCCCGCCATAGTTCCATTCATCATCCCCATAACTTTCCAAGCCAAAATTCCCCTCCCTGGCCACCACTAGAGGCAGACAGATGGTCCAGCGAGTAAAGTTTGGTCCTAAAGTCAGGAAGACTTGATTTAAAATCCAGCCTCAGCTACTTACTAACTGTGTGACGCTGAGCAAGTCACTTAGCTTTTGTCTGCCTCAATTTCAGCTATAAAATGGGGATAACATCCAATTTCCAGGGCTATTATGAAGATCAAATGCAGTAAAGAGCTTAGCCTAATGCCTAGCACATAGCAGGCACTCAATAAATGCTTGCTTCCTTCTACATCTCTATTGTGTGCCTCCCTTTATTAGAATGTATGTTCTTTGTGGGCAGGGACTGACCACACTTGTTTTGTATCCCTAATGCTTAGCACATAGCAAGTATCTAGGAAATATTTTTTTCAAATCGTTTGTTCATGGATCCTTGCAGATTCATCCCTGTCTACAACTTAAGAGGTAAGGAACCAATAAAATATATTCTCTTTTTATTTTTTATTTTTTTGGTTCTTTTAAAAAAAACTTTAGTTAACAACTCAAAGACAAAAGGCAAGGGCTATATAAATAGAGTTAAGTGACTTGCCCAGGGTCACACAGGTAGGAAATATCTGAGACCAAATTTGAACCCAGGTTTCTCCAACTCTAGGTCTGGCACCCTATCCACTGAGCAACCTAAATGCCCCTACCATATGGCTTTCTATGAAATACCTAGCCCTTGCCTGCAGCCTCAAATAATCTTGTCGAATAAAACCCCAAGTTTCTACACTGAAATGGAAAAGGTGAAAAGATCATGTAAGAATGGACTCTGGGTGAAGTGACGAGCACCATTTCCTCCAATGGCTGGTTATAGCTCTATTCTCTCTCTGGAGATCCTGTTACATACTTGTCTTAATGGTGGCTGTGATCTTGTTGAATTCTTCCACTCTTTGCCATTCCTTGCATCCTTCCTCATATACCTGGGTGTGTCAGGTTAAACTACAAATTTTTGCTCACATGAAATAAAATGTTATTAATAAAGGACTATTGCTTTTAGTATTTGGGGGGCTGTTCTACTTCTATGGAAATCTCTGAGTTTCCGTAAATGAAACTGAGACAGTAGGGACTTTATAGATATCACTAGGTGGCAGGAATCCCCTCTGTAACATCTCACACTAGTATCCATCCAAGCATTATGTGAAGATTTCCAGTCGTGGAGAATGCCATTCAATACTTCCAAGGCAACCCTTGTCAGCACTAATCGTAAATAAATTTGTTTCTTATTTTAAGTGGAATTCTGCCTCCTTGTAACTTTTGCGCATTGGTCTAAATAATATCCTCCAGGAATGAGCACAATAAATCTAATCTTTATTCCACATGTCAATGTTTCAAATATTTGAAAATAATGGTTATGTTCCTCTAGATTTTATCCAGCTCCCTTTGGATGCTCTCCCAACTTAATCAAGCACTCCCTCAAGCTGAGAACTGATCATGATATTGGGCAGCAAATTAGGATGCAGAAGGACTATTCCTTTAAACCTCTATATCAGTGATTCCCAAAGTGGGCACCACCGCCCCCTGGTGGGTGCTGTAATGATCCAGGGAGGCGGTGATGGCCACAGGTGGGTTTCGGGGCAGTGAATAACTATAAGGGGGTGGTGATAGTATGTGCTAGGGGGTGCTAAGTAATATTTTTTCTGGAAAGGGGGCAGTAGGCCAAAAATGTTTGGGAACCACTGCTCTATATGATGCCTTTCTAGATATAGTCTAAGATTTCATTATCTTTTTTTACTTTAATTTGACATTGTTTACTCATATTTATAAGACAGTCTATTAAAAGTCAACTAAAATGCCATCTTTCTCAGTTAAGCCATTATCTAATAACATCACATCTTGAACCAAAGTAGAGAGTTTTACATTTATAACTAATATATTTCATCCTATTAATTTTAGGCCATGGCTCTGTCTTGTCACGATTCTTTTTGATCCAGTATTTGTCATCTAATGTATAAACTATGGTTTCCATTTTCATGCTATATGCAGATCTGATCATCTTGTCACAAATGCTTTTATCTGAGTTACTAACAAAAATGGTGAACCTAACAAGACCAAGACTAGATCATGCTCAAGGGCCTTCCACCTTTTAGGCCAACATGAACTCAATCATGTTACTATTATTTGGGTCTAATAATTCATTCTTTTAAAAAAATGTAACCCCTTCTTTCTTAGAATCAATACTAAGTATAGGTTTCAAGGCAGAAGAGCTATAAGAGCTAGGCAATGGAGGTTAAATGACTTATTCAGGGTCATATAGCTAGGAAGTGTCTAAGACCATATTTGAGCCAAGTTCCTTTCAACTCCACACTGAGCCACCTAGCTACCTCTCATTGAATCATTTCTTTTTTTTAAGTTCTTTTTTTAATTTGAAAAAATTTTATTTAATTAACTGATTTAGAATATTTTTCCATGGTTACATGATTCATGTTCTTTCCCTCCACTCCTCCCACCCCACTCCCATAGCCAGCGAGCAGTTCCACTGGGTTTTACATGTGTCATTGATCAATACCTATTTCCATATTATTAATATTTGCACTAGAGTGATCGTTTAGAGTCTACATCCCCAATCATATCCCCATCAACCCATGTGATCAAGCAGTTGTTTTTCTTCTGTGTTTCTACTCCCACAGTTCTTTCTCTGGATGTGGATAGCGTTCTTTTTCATAAGTCCCTCAGAATTGTCCTGGTTTATTGCATTGCTGCTAGTAGAGAAGTCTATTATTTCAGTTGTACCACAGTGTATCAGTCTCTGTGTACAATGTTCTAGTTCTGCTCCTTTCACTCTGCATCAATTCCTGGAGGTCATTCCAGTTCACATGGAATTCCTCCAGTTCTTTATTTCTTTGAGCACAATAGTATTCCATCACCAACAGATACCACAATTTGTTTAGCCATTCTCCAATCGAAGGGCATCCCCTCATTTTCCAATTTTTTTGCCACCACACAAAGAACATGGCTATAAATATTTTTGTACAAGTCTTTTTCCTTACTATCTCTTTGGGGTATAAACTCAGCAGTGCTATGACTAGACAAAGGGCAGACAGTCTTTTAAAGCCCTTTGGGCATAGTTCCAAATTGCCTTTCAGAATGGTTGGATCAATTCACAACTCCACCAGTAATGATGCATTAATGTCCCTATTTTGCCACACCCCTTCCAACATTTATTACTTTCCTTTACTGTCATGTTAGCCAATCTGCTGAGTGTGAGCTGGTACCTCAGAGTTGTTTTGATTTGCATTTCTCTAATTATAAGAGATTTAGAACACTTTTTCATGTGCTTATTGATAGTTTTGATTTCTTTATCTGAAAATTGCCTATTCATGTCCCTTTGCCCATTTATCTATTGGGGAATGGCTTACTTTTTTGGTACAATTGATTGATTAAATCATTTCTGAATCCACTTAACTGTACTAAAATTCATCTTACTACTTCAGGATTTTTGTGTCTGGTAGTATATCTTCCTCCTCTACTCAGCTGAACTTTAAAAAATGATTTGAGGGCACATTTCCTGCTGTTCTTCATATTGTCCATAAGGATAAGTTGAAAGAGATGTCAAATGTCATGTTGAAATCCAGACATATGCTTCTTGAATGAATATTCTATCAATGGCATTTCTCATATCTCATAGTTTAGAATCCATCAAGAAAAGAAATAAGGTGAAATTGGTATGACCCTTAAAAATGATTTATTGATGTTCTTTTCTCTTTTTTTTACTTTTTCATTTCCTACTGTTTCAAAATATAAACCTCTTTCTATACCTCTCTAGAAGCCTCACCATGTTTCATCACTGGTCTTCTTAGGTCATTTCATTCATCAGAAATCTGAAGTCTTTTCATTTTGTCTTACTTTACATTATCATGGACCTTGTGTAAAGAGGTCTGGTTCTGCCAACAGTTTTCAATCAACATGCGCTTAGGAAGTACCTAGTTTGGACCGGATTTTGACTACTAGGTGTTGAGGATGCAAAAATAAAGGAAAAAACAATCTCTACTCTCAAGAAGTTTGCATTCTAATAGGGAGACAACAAATGCATATGTAAGTATAGAAAGAATAAATATAAAGAAAATAAATACAAATGTATCAAAATTAAGGTAGATAGATGCAAAATGGTTAAGGAGGGTAGGGAGTTGCATTTAGCAGGATCAGGAAAGGTTAATGTTGGAGCTGCATCTTGAAGGAAGAGAGGGATTTTGTAAGGTAGAGACAAGGAGGGAGTTCATTCCAAGCAATAGGGATGGTGGGTGAAAAGATAGAGAAGCAAGATATTTGGGGTAGAGGGGAAGAGGAAGAAGAGTAATGTACAAGAAGTCTGGAAATATAGGTTGGGGCCAGTTTATGATGGCCTNAAATCAGATGTGAGCAGAGGGGTGAGACAGCTGCTTGGCACTAACAATTTGGCAATCTGATCCAATAATCCTGTTCAAGCATCAGATAAAGTAGCCAGGATCTACCCTGAAGGTAACTGTTTCTCCCCACCCTATGACTTTTTGTTCTAGAGTGTAATCTCCCCCGACATTTGCCTTATGTGTAATTGCTCCTTGTTTGCCCTCAGAGGGAAGAGAGCAGCAGTGCTGGGAGATGCTGTGATCCTTGGAAGAAGTGACAAAGTGATGATGTCCAGTCAGGAGGGAAGGGGCTGGGGCTTTTGGACATCTGCTATGTCATTCCCAGTAGCTTTCTCTTAGATGCCTGACAACAGACATCTTTGACCTGGCCTTTTGTTGGAATGAGGGTGGGCACTGGAGGGGGGGGGGGGGGGATATGCTATTTCAGAAAAAGAAAGTAGTTTGGCATCTCTTCCCCACTGAAGGATGAAAGCAGGTAGAACTGCCTCTATCCTTACACATAGTCACCACATACACACACAGAACCTGCATATTGCCTTTTGAGGGCTTTGTGGCTACCATGGGTTAAAATAAACCATCCATGTTCATTTTAATCAAATTTCACTTCCATAAAAATTTGTGTGGCGAATATAGTCTGCAGGGTGTTCTCAGAAAGAAATGGTTTTCCTTGGTTCCATAATTCCTGGTTCCCAGATCTTCACTCCAGGCTCTGATTATCATGACTTTATGTTTAAAACTATATAGTTCTACTCACAAGCCACTGCGGCATACTTCTTGCCTCCCTAGCCCCATTTAAGAGGGTGCCTTAGTGCCTTTCACTGTAGTTGATTCACCATTTGCTATTCTGCAGAGATTTAACCCCTTGTTCTTTGGTTGTCTTATCTATGAGTAATCGTTGGGTAATTAGCCACCAGTCCCATTAATCTTCTTCATTAAACTGTACTTAATGTCTACCAATATTAGGAAGTTTGCAAAGTACCCAAACTCCACTGATGGTAAGAAGGTATTACTTGGAAGCAAAATAGACTAGTCCATTCTCTCAACAGCTTTCCCATCATGCTCATCTCTTTGAAGCCAGATTTTTTAAAAATTTAAATTGATTTATTTGTGTTAGATTTGTGTTAGATTAAAATAATCAGGTAACTCCTTCCCTACCTCTTCTTCTCCCATTAAAGAAAGCATCACTTGACAAAAAGATATATGTATATATATAAAAGTATGTCTTGCTTATTTCAATTTATCGGTTCTTTCTCTGGAAGTAAACATCTGCAAGTCATTCTTCAAACAGATTTTTGTTGCTGTTTATATATTCTCTTGGCTTTGCTCATTCCATTCTTCATAATTTCATAGTACATGTGATGATGGGGGAATCTTTCATTTAATCTAGAAACAACCCAAATTCCAGAAACTGAATTAAATTACAATACAATTAATAGGCTAGTAGTGTTATATGGTAGAATGAGTCGGGACATTTGGGTTCTAGTTCTTCCACTAATTTGCTGTGGGACTTTGTATAAATTATGATTGGTGTATCTGAGATATCTGTCAACTCATGGAAAGTTGACTATCCCCACTTAGATTCCATAATCTGCCTCATCTCTGGTGCCAGTGGTTCTGGTACCTGTAGAATCACTCTTCTTCCCTTCCCTTGAGACTGGAACCAATGGAGGGGACCACCTCCCTCAAGAGCTAGAATAATAGAATTCATTTACCATCAGGGGCCCAGGCACCCAGGGAGGTAGCATGGAACGCTGGAAGGGATGCTGTATATGAAGTCAGAAGACTTGAATTTGAATCCCACCATTGTCATTTACTACTAGTGTGATCAGGATAGTCATAACCTCCCTGAGGAATTATCCCATGATATATAGGACTTTGGACCAGATTACTGGGCATCCATCTTCCCCACCCACAAACTTAGCCTGACCCTGAAAAGCCTTCTTTTCAATCAGAAAAGAAGATGGAAAGTCTAGAGCAGTGGTTCTCAAACTTTTTGGTCTCAGGACCTCTTTATGCTTGTAAAAATAATTGAGGATCTTTTCCCTAAAGAGCTTTTGTTTATATTGACTGTATGTCAATATTTGTTGTATTTAAACTTAAAACATCTTTGTATTATTATGAAGATAGTTTCAATCTCACTAATTTCCTGAAAACGTCTTAGTTGCTCCCAGGGATCTCTAGACCACACTTTGAGAATTACTGGGCTAGGTGATGAGATTGAGTTCTGCTTCATCTTTCCAACCTTTATTCCTTCTCTCAATGGATCACAGTTCCTGGCAAAGGAAGCTAGACTTTCCATAGTGTGTGTGATAATGAAGGAATCTTTTTTTTTAAACCTTACTTTTCTGTTTTTGTTTTAGAGTGAAAGTATCAGTTCCAAGACAGAAGAGTGGTAAGGGCTAGGCAATTGGTGTTAAGTGACTTGCTCAGGGTCACACAGCTAGGCAGTGTCTGAGGTCAAATTTTTTTCTACTTAATTTTTTTTCCAATTACATGCAGAAAGAATTGTTGACAATTGTTTTCTGACATTTTATGATTCAGATTTTCTCCTTCCCTCTCTCCCCACACCCCAAGTGGTAAATAGTCTGATACTGGTTGCACCAGTGCTTTTATGCAATACATATTTCCATATTACTCATGCTGTGGCAGAAGACACACATCACACATACAATAAGAAACTCATGAAGGAAATAAAGTGGAAGATGACATGTTTTGATCTGCAATCAGACTCCAGCAGTTCTTTGGCTATGGATCACATTTTTCATCATAAGTCCTTTGTGGATATCTTGGAAATGTGTTTTGCTAATAATAGTTTGGTCCTTCACAGTTGGTCATCGTATAATATTTCTGTTACTGTAGACACTGTTCTGCTCCTTCTCACTTCAACTTACCTCTGTTCATATGAGTTTTTCCAGGTTTTTCTGAACTCATTCTGTTCATCATTTCTTATGGTAGAATAGTATTCTATCACAACCATATACTGCAACTTGTCCATCCATTCTCCACTTGGTAGACACCCTCTCAGTTTCTAATTCTTTGCCACTACAAAAATTACTATAAAAGTATTTTTGTGCAGGTAGGTCCTTTTCTTTTACCTCTGATTTCTTTGTGACATAGACCCCAGTAGTGATACTGCTGGGTCAAAAGGTATAATAGTTTTATGGCCCTTTAGGTGTGGTTTCATATTGCTCTTCATAATGGTCATATCAGTTCACAGTTCCACCAACAATATGTGTCCCAATTTCCCCATATCCTGAGGCCAAATTTGAACTCTGGACCTATTGTCTGTAGGTCCAACTCTCTATCCTCTGAGCCACCAAGCTTCCCCAAGGAAATTTTCATCAAAAAATTCATCTAGGAACATCCTAAGTTCCAAAATTCAATGTAAATTGTAATACAATTAACAGATAAATAGTGTTATGTAGTGGCATAAGCATTGGGCTGGTAGTCAAGAGATCTGGGTTCTAATTCTAGTTCTTCTACTAATTTCCTGTGTGACATTGGTTAAGTAATTTTACTTTTTTTAGGTCTATGTCCTCATTTGTAAAACAAAATAGATGATGTCTAGAGTTTAGACGGGGTTAGACAAGAACTTGTGGACTAAAATCCTACCAGAGGAAATCAGTCCAGGATGAATGGAAAACTCTTAAGAATGAAATTCTGAAGATACAAATGGAAAAAACATCAATGAAGAGGAAAGGCAGGAGTTATTTCAAGAGATTAAAGTGAATACATTGGGAATTCACCAGCAAACAGAAAATGGAAACAGAATTGTGTAAAAGAGGATGGGTGTACCTTAACAACAAGTTATCCAAAAAGGATCTGGAATTTTTAGTAGACCACAAGCTTAATATGAGTCAATAGTATAAAGTGGAAACCAGAGAAGATAATCCAATCTTAGGCTGCCAGAGACAGGTATCATTGTCAAGAATATGGATACAATAAGCCTGTTGTACCTGTAGAATCATAATTTTAGGGCTAGCAGAGACATTTGGTATTTAAGTCCAATTTCCTCATTTTGGAGATGTGGAAACTGAGTCTAGGAGAAGTTAACTGACTTGTCCTGGTTCATATAGCTAGTCGGTGTCTGAAGTATGTAAGGAGACTAGAAAGCACCAGGCTGCTCTGTTCAGCAGGTAGACAGCTCCTTACTGGACCAATAAGCAGGCACTGAGAATTCTCAACTGACAAACAGGATATGATTTTTATCTCTTGATGGTATATAACTCAGTGTCTTCTTGATAAAAACTGGTTATGATAATCTGTGAAGAAACCAAAGGATTTTGATAAGATTGGGAATTAACCACGGACAGGAGTTGATATTTAGTCTGTGAAAACCTTCCCAGTCAAGGAACCACTTTAACTGACACACTTCACTTTGAAGATCTTTTGAAGCTGATGAATCAGGTCAGTAAACAAATATTGAATATCGGTTAACTCATTTAATTGATAATAACAGGAACAACTTAGGGATGATTTAAGGATTAAGGGAAGATGGAGATAGGAGAAAGGTTTGAGGATATACTGGACTAAAATAACTAGTTGAATAAATCTTCAGGCAGTTCCCAGAGGGAAAAAGCACAAACAGAATTCTGTCATGCTGGTTGACTTGGCAACCTTAAGGCTAGCTCAAGTTGTTAGATATAAGTCAAACTTGGCTGATTATAAAATGATGGTAGATCTTCTGTTATAGTTTTCTTGATGATGTTGTTAATTAATCTTGTTAATGATGGTAGACAACTGCTGATAGCAGGATATGAAGATGATAGACTTGAATAACTGACTGGAAAGTGAATCAGCTAACACTGGTCTATGATGCAGCTTTTGGGTTTGTCTGGAGAGCTTTTCCCCTTTCCACTCTTCCACCTGCCTTAACTCACAACTGAGTCGGTTTGCTTAGGGGTGACCTCCTATTTATAGGGGTGCTCCAACGGTCTTTCCCAGTCTCATGCAAACTCATGCCAGCTCTGGAGATTCCAAAATCTAAACTCCCATCTTGCAACAGTTTGCACAAGATATCTTAGTTTTCATCAAAAAATAGTTACAAAAGGGGCAGCTGGGTAGCTCAGTGGAGTGAGAGTCAGGCAAGGAGGTCCTAGGTTCAAACCCGGCCTCAGCCACTTCCCAGCTGTGTGACCCTGGGCAAGTCACTTGACCCCCATTGCCTACCCTTACCAATCTTCCACCTATGACACAATACACCGAAGTACAGGGGTTTAAAAAAAAATAGTTACAAAACTATTTACAAGTAGGATTTGCATCCAGTTTTTCTGACTTCAATTCCAATGCTCTACCATTATGCTGTGGAATCACAGGACATAGTAAATTTTCTAATTCTTACTACATATTACCAGATTGCTGTCCAAAGGGAGAGCACTAATTCATAGTTCCACATGTAATGGAGAGTGTCAGTTTCCCTATAACTCTGTCATCATGGTATTTTGTCAATATTAATTACCTTTGTCAATTTAATGAGTGTCTCTAGCTTTTGAGAAAATTAGAGCTGAGGGTTGGGATTAAGACAGCAAGTGGTTAATTGTGGAAACAGAATGAACTGCACGGACTCTACCTTGTGATTTAATGGGTCTAGTCCAAATTCTTCCTTGAGAGAAAAGTTTATTCAATTGTGGGAACTGGGAGAAAAACTTATTGTATTGTTTGAACCTAATCTTCCATGGTTAGGAAACTGGACCATCTCCCTGAAGTTTAGAGGTCCTTACCCAAGGACCTAGGTTATATTGATCAAAAGTACAGTCAGATCCTAAAATTGAGATAAGGAGTTTTTTCATAATTATACATATCAAGCAACTCATATGTCTTATCAGAAAATGGCCCCATACTGATATCAATAAGTTATTCTTTTCCTGTTCCTTTACAGATTCTTGGGGAGGAGCAATATATCTTTTTTTTTTTAATTCAGGGAATTGATCTGTTCACTCTCCCCTTCCCAATTTGAAAAGTCCCTAACCTTTCATCCAATTAGAAACCAAATTACCTAATGTAATTGCTTCCTTTTAACTAATTGGTCTCATTTGATTGTTTTTACTGAACAAAACATCTGAATCTCCCAAATTTGAGATTCAGTCCTAACCAGCAGAAGGGGCTTAGTCCCAATTTTGGGGGGACTTGACATGTATTGCTTAATAAATTGATATGCTTAGAAGAGCAAATCTTTGTTTCCTCACTCATTTCATCTTTTGTCCATTACAAGCTTGAAGAGTTGTCCCTGTTTTTAAATCTCTTCTGACTCTTTGTAGAACAGAGCAAGAAAAACCTCCATTGATTCAAATTGAGTTGTTGATCCTGCTATTATCTTCAGATGTGAATGATTCCCCCTCTCCACACGTCAACCCCCCACATCAGGCTCCTTTCTTGAGTCTGTTAGGAGGAAGATTGGTCACTATCATGTATAGGCCAGTGGTATGGGCCCATAGGCATCTGTTCCTTCCTGTGGTCCCTTTCTCAATAAGCTTGTGTACATGGTGAGAATACTTGTGGGCAAGAATGGGTTTGACTATCTGACTATCACCAAGGAGACCATCTTCATAATCTCATATTCAGGTTTCAAAGGGACAATGTCCTGGGAATAGCCTCACCTTTGTCATCTGTCACTGAGACTTAATCTGCAGTTCCCCATCTCCTCTGATTTCCATCTAGGCTTCTAAAAAAATATGGGATTATCAACTTCCCAATGTGTGTGGCAGATGTCAACCCTTTGGCCTTGTGTAATTGGAAATCTTGTACCCCTGAACTCCATTTCCCAGTATCCCACTCTCCTCCTGTCATTATGTACTGACATGGGCAGGATATAAATTCTCCCTTTTTATGTCTCTCTTGCTCTTGTCTTCCTGTTGTGGCTTTGGTGGAGCGGGCTTTTTGAACAGGTAGATTAGCTTGGGCACATGGTTTTATTTTGTTAGATAATAAATTACCTTTTCATTCCTTTATTTCTAGTGATTGTTAATAAATTTTATAAAATAAAATATTTGGAGTTATTGTATATTAATTTTTAACCTTACAGCCTTTATCATACTGGGTGTCAGTGAAGAAATATGGGACAAGCTAAGAACACACACAGGATGGATTCTCCGGGAAGGGAGGCAGACATTTGCCTCATAATTTGTGGGGGTAAATTGCAACTTCAGTTGAGGTGAGGAAAAACGGTCCTTCAATAGCCCATGATCATTAAAAGCAAAGATTTAGAGCTGGTGGGGGCAGATTTAGAAGTGATCAAATTCAACCCCTTTATTTTACAGATGATGAAACTGAGTCCTAGAAAGGTTAAGTGACTGGCAAAGGGTGCAAGAGTAGTCCCAAATGTATAAAAGGATTTTTTGGTGAACATTTAGAGAAGGGCCAGGAAGTGCTAAGAATTAGAATAGTTTCATGAATAGAATATCATTCCAGACTAATTTTAAGTTTCTTCACTGAGCACTGGGATAGGAACATTGGAAACATTTAATAAGTGCTGATTGATTGACTATTGAGTCTGTTACTTTACTGGCAGCTCACAGATCTATTTACCTGGATTTTAGCAAATGATTTGAAAAAATCTCTTTTATTCCTTGAGGATCAAGATGAATAAATAAAATAAAATAATCTACTCTCAAAGTGGAGTCATTAAGGAATTAATCTCTCCTCAGCTTACCTTTTTTTGGTCTAACCCTGATCCTAAGAACAGCTCAGTGATGACAGAAGATGGAGAAATCTCCCTTTACAGTCTCCTTTTCATTGTTTTAGGTAATGAATATTTAAAATAAAGCACCAGCCTGGATTATGAGACTGGCTTTACCATACATGGGGACTCAAGGAAAAAGGAGGAATGAAATAATTGGGCAAAAGCAGATCCAAGGTCCAGTTCTTATTGGGAGAATCAACTCTCCTTCCCATATTTGTCTCAGTCTTCATATTTCCATGGCTTTCCCTGGATTCAGAAAAGACAAGGGATGATTTTACTTCAAGCTTTAGCCAGGATCTAAATGACCATTACCTCTCTCATATAAAATGGGCCAGCTTGTCAAAAGACTTCCTGGCTCTGCTTTGATCTCCCTTTTGGATTAAAAAGTCATCTTGGGGCAGCTAGTTGACTCAATGGATAGAGAGCCAGGGCTGGAGATGGGAGGTCTTGGGTTCAAATGTGACCTCAGACACATCCTGGCTGTTTGATCCTGGGCAAGTCGCTTGACTCCAATTGCCTAGCCCTTATCACTCTTCTGTTAGAATTAATACTAAGACAGAAGGTAAAGGTTTAAAAAAAAGTCATCATACTACATTTGAAAGAGATTACATTAGATTAGCAAACATTTATGAATCATGTACGAGCACTAGGATAGGTTCCTGGAGTTATAAAAAGAAAAACAAAATAATTCCTGTCCTCTGGAATTTCTCATTCTAATGAGAGAATACAGCATATCCATAGGTAACCACAAAATATAGAGAGGAATAGAAAGCAACTTCATGGGAATGAAAGAATAATAACTGGATGGGGTTGGGATTGAGGATGGAATTCAGAAAGGCCTCATGTAGGAGGAGGCAATCTAAGTCATGCTTTGAAAAAACTAAGGATTCTATTTTAAATGTTCCCATCATTCTTTCCACGTACAGAGTTTTATTATTCTTTGTCATGAATGACTTCCAAACCTGGGCTCTAATGGGCTATTAAGTCATTTCGGAAGGGAATATGCCATGGCTGTCCATCACTCTAAGGGGGAACTTGCATACAAGGTTTTGATTCATCTGTAATCATAACCCTAGCTAGGACACAAATAACAATACTGCTGTGCTACTATTAACTCGGCCTATTTAAGTCAGCAGCAGTAGATTATATTTTACCTTGTTTTTATATTTTAGCATACTTTTGATATTTGTGTCATAACTGTACTTTTTGGATATTAAGTTCTTTCCCATTGTTAGCTATTTTTACTATTTCAATATCTTCAGGATTTAGTATAGGTCTTAAAATAAAGTAGGTGCTTAATTACAGAACTGCAGGATTTTAGATTTGAAAGGTTCATCAGAGGTCATATCATCCAACTCCCCTATTAGACAGATAAAAAAACTAAGCCAAGAAAGATGAAGAGAATTCCCCAAAGTCACACAGATATTAAATAGCAGAGTTGGTATTTAAATCCGGTACTTCTGACTCTCAACTTGACGTTCCTTCCATTGCACCTGGATATTGATTGAGCATATGCTAATATATGTCTACTAGAGATGACTTAAATTTTTTCATATTTTATCCCCCCCATTATATGTAAAAATAATTTTAACTCATTTTTAAAAAAAAATTTGAGTTCCAAATTCTTCCTCACTCCCACCTTTCTTCTCTTTCCTGTTCCCTGAGACTGTAAGGAATTAGACATCCATTTTACATCTGCAATCATGTAAAACATTTTTCCATATTAGTCATAGAAATGCCTTTTAGCTGGATGTGACCTCTGTGTAGAACTTTGATTCCTCCAGGCCAGGGAAAAGGCCCACCAAGCTGCATCACCCTTTCTTTCCCCAACAAGCATCTAATCTGGCCAAACGCAACTCCCACTGTTTCCTCTCTCTTTGAAGGGCAAATGCTCTGGTTTTCTTTTCTTCTGTTGTAGCCTGTCTTCCTGAGATAGTCAGTGTTGGCCTAATCTCCAACTTTTGCTATGAGGAATGGTTTATGGAGGGAGCTTGATAGGCATATCCACCTGAGCATGTGAAGGGAGGACCACAGGGATGCACCTACCAATGCTGGAATGGACAGACCCAAGAACATTTGTGGAAACTAAGGACAGAAGCCACCTCTTCTTTTCATCTTCCACCTCAAAAGTTCACCTCATGTTGGTTATATATCAGAAGAGTCAAATCAATCACCTTTCCAGGCTTAGCTAGTTCAAATCAACAACAATAGGACTGAGTCAGAAAGGAAGGAAGTTTTTGTTTTTTCCCCCACACAATATGTGTATTAAAATTATTCATTCAACCACACAAGCTTAGTGAGGGAAAGCTTAAAAATATCCATGCATATTACTAGATAGTTTTACAGACACAAAATCACTGAGCAGTACCACCAGAGAGTATGTTTCTCTATGCCATATTTTCTACATTGTAAAAATAATAAGGTGATATTGTAAAAATAAAGGAGAAAAACTATGCAAATATAGGTTCAAAACTGTTCAGATACTTTTGATAGATGTAATCAAAAGTATCTTCAGTGATAAAGTGAAGTAAGGCTCATAAATGAATTCTTCAGGGCCAGGTGCAAGGATGCTAGACTCTTGTTTTAAAAAAAAACAACAACACCCCCCCCATTTATTGAAATATATAAGGATAAAAGGATTTCTAACTCTAAGGGATTCTAACTCCACCCAAATAAAACTCCCTGGTTCCACAAGGATCCACTTCTCCTATGTTTCACAGGTTACACTAATCCTTCCTGATCTGACTAACCCAAATTTTTACTATTCTAAATAAAACTACTACTATTATCCTTATAATTCTTAACTTTGCCTTCAAGTTATAAAAATAACAAAGGCTAGGTAGTTGAGTCTCAACAAGAATCAAGTCAGGACGTTGAGCCTTAGCAGACTCAGAATCCAGACCAAAGACCAGGTCTTACTTTGGTCTTCTCAGAGTTAAATCAATCTATAAAAACCACAATAGATAGTCCATAGTGTTTCTCAAGTTGGAAAAGAAAACACTAAACTCCTTCAGGTCTTTCACTCAGACAGAAAGAGAGAGAGAGTCCTTCTGTGTGACTCTGCCAGCTGTCAGAGACCAACTGCCAACTGCCACACCCAGAGAGATTAACTGTCACAGAAAAATGGTTACAACTGCCAACATTTGAAATTGGCACATTGTCTCAGCTCTGCTTCAAACTCCAATTCTTTCTCAAGCCAGCTTCTTCACTTCTTATCTCTAAACTAATATAACAATACCTAATTTCTAATATGATCCTTATAGTATCTTAGCACAGCCCTGGAGGGACTTAGTTCAGTCCAGAGTTTTGAACTCAGACCACCAGCCTTCCTCCAGACTGGGACCTAGAAGGTCAAAGAGGTTGGGGAGGGGCAGCTAGGTGGCTTAGTGGATAGAGCACCAGAAGTAGAAATGGGTGGTCCTGGGTTCAAATCTGGCCTCAGACACTTCCTAGCTGTGTGACCTGGGCAAATTACTTACTCCAATTGCCTAGCCCTTACCACTCTTCTGCCTTGCAATCAATACTTAGTATTGATTCTAAGACAGAAAGTAAAAGTTTAAAAAAAAGAGGTTGAGGAGTGAGGAACAGGCAAGTGGGGAGGAGATAGAAATAGTGTTTGCAAGTTGGGTAGCAAGAATAGACAACAAAGCGGGAACAATGCAGTTCCTTTTATAATAGTCTCTAGTCTCAGTCCTTCTGCCTTTTTCTTCAGTTTACAAATATTTATTTTCTCTCCTTTCACTCTCCTATCAAATGATAAACAGCAATATCAAAAAAAAGAGAACTCAAAATAAATGTGTATAATCAAGCTATGTCCAAAAAATGTGTCTCATTCTGAATTTTGAATCCCCTCTTCAGGAAGTGAATAAATTCTATCTTCAGTCTTCTAGAATCATGGTTTGTCATTGAATTGACTGGCATTCTACTTAAATTTTTTTTATTTTAATAAATTTCCACATAAGTTTTCCAGAACCGTATGATCCATATTGTCTCCCTCCCATCTTTCTTCCCCACTCCCAGAGCTGATAAGCAAGTCAATCAGGCTTATACATGTATTATCACTCAAAACATATTTCTATACTGTTCATTTTTGCAAGTGAATAATCTTATAGAGTCAAAAATCCAAAATATATGCCCCACAAAACAGTGATAAATCATATTTCACTTGCATTCTACTTCAACAGTTCTTTCTCTATATGTGGGTAGAATTCTTTTTCATAAGTTCTTCAGAATTATTGTGGATCATTTTATTGCTGTTTATAGCAAAGTCTATCACATTTGATCATTCCATAGTATTATAGTTACTGTGTGTAATGTTCTCCTAGTTCTGGTTATTTCATGCTATGGTTCACATAGGTCTTTCCAGTTCTTTCTGAAATCATCCTGTTCATCATTCCTTATAACACAATAATTTTCGATCACCATCATATATCACAATTTGTTCAGCCATTCCCCAGTTGAGGGACAACCCTTTGGTTTCTAATTCTTTGCCACCACAAAAAAAGCAGCTACAAATATTTTTGTACAAATAGGTCCTTTTCCATTTAAAAAAATCTCTTTGGGATACAGATACAGTAGTAGTATTGCTGGATCAAAAGGTAAGCATTCTTTTACAGCTCTTTGGGCATAATTCCAAATTGCTTTCCAGAATGATTGGATCAATTCACAACTCCACCAGCAATGCATTAGTGTCCCAATTTTGCCACATCCCCTCCAACATCTATCATTTTCCACATTTGCCAGTCTGATAGATGTGAGTTGGTATCTTAGAATTGTTTTAATTTGCATTTCTCTAGTCAAGAAAAATTTAGAACATTTTTATATGGTTTTTGATAGCTTTGATTTCTTCATCTGAAAATGACCTATTCATATCCTTTGACCATTTATCAATTGAGGAATGACTTAGATTCTTCTAAATTTGGCTTAGATCTTTATATATTTGAGAAATGAGACCTTTATCAGAGAAATTTGTTATGAATTTTTTTCCCAGTTTGTTGCTTCCCTTCTAATCTTGGTTGCATTGGTTTTGTTTGCACAAAACCTTTTTAATTTAATACAATAACAATTATTCATTTTACATCTTGTAATGTTCTGTCTCTTGTTTGGTCATAAATTCTTCCCTTCTCCATAGATATGACAGGCAAATTCTTCTACATTCCCCTAACCTACTTATGTTTATGTTTAAATACTATGCCAAACACTCTTTATGTTTAAATACTATACCAAGATAAAGTCAAAATTATTTTTCTACATGACATTTTTGTGAGTGTGTAAATTGTTCTCCTATACCATTTCTTTCTTTCTCTTCCTGCAGGGTAGGGTGGCCAGAGGAATGTGCTAGAATTGTGTCCTTCCTGTGTTCTCCAGACTCCAGCCACTTTTCAGGAGAAACTATTGGCCAGATTCGAACCTAGGACCTCCCCCTTTTTAGGCCTAGCTCTCAATCCACTGAGCTACCCAGCTGCCCCCTCACCCTTCACTTTCAATATGTGACCAGCCCGTTTTTTTCCCTATCATACAATTCATTCATGATATTTTACTCTTATTCATTGAAGTTTCTCTTTTTTTAGCAATAGCAATCTATTATGTTAAAAAAATTTTACATAGGAATAGAATGAGCTTTCTATAATAAGATAAAAAATGTATATTCAAAACCAATAGCATTTGTAAAGGTTAAAATTAATGGTTGGATGATGATTATATGAAATTATGTGGTTGCCAGTATTTATTATATCTTGAGTCAGAAATTTATTTGCAAATACTTACAAATAGAGAGGAAACAAAAAAGAAGAGAAATTTGAGAGGGACAGAGACGTTATCTATCCTATCAACCTAAATGTTTTGCTCCAGGTCTGCTTAAACCAGGCAGAGATTAATTAACTCTCAACCAGGAAGGCTGGTAGTGAGAAACCATGAGGTCTCCTCCAAGATATAAGCTAGTCAAAAGCATGACAAAGAAATTAAAGGAATAAGTATTTGTAATTAAGAGGATAAAATATCTATATTTATAGATGACATATAAAATTATATACCTAGAAAAACTAAGAGATAACAGAATATGGTTGGAAATAACAAAATGGAATTAATAATGAATATAATTGAATTAATATAGTATATGATCTTCTGCAGTAGAAATATAAGCCTTTTGAGGGAAAGAACTAATTTTTGCCTTTTTGTAATCCCGGTGTTTAGCACTTGTTCAGTCATGTTTGATTCTTTGTGACCCCTTCTGGGGTTTTCTTGGCAGATACTGGAGTAGTTTGTCATTTACTTCTCCAACTCATTTTATACATGAAGAAACTGAGGCAAACAGGGTTAAGCGAATTGCTTAGAGTAGCATAGCTAATAAGTGTCTGAGGCCAGATTTGAACTCATAAAGATGTCTCCCTCACTTTAGGCCCAGCACTCTCAACCTTTTGGTTAACAGCTTAACTGTGCTAACCAATTATGCCACAGAGACATAGTGTTAAGGACAGTGCATAGTAAATATGTAGTAAATGCTTCTTAGCTGCTGGTGTCAAAGTCTGCCATCATGGATTAATTAGTCATTTAAACCATTATCCTTCTGGGGAATGGGGTCTAATCTAAACTGGCTGTATCATTTCTCAAAAGTGGCTGATACTACTTGTTAGGAGTGATATGGTCCATTCAGTTGGTTAAAAACCAATCTCTGTTCCTAAAGCTGTCTCATTTTGGAAGCTAATGTGAGTGCCGGTGAGTGATGACCTGTTTGTTCAGGTAGAATGGAAAAGTCTAATGAAAGACCCATGGTGATTTCTACCCTGGTCTTTTTTTTTTCCTATCTACCTTGATGGATGCTTCCTCCTCTGGAGAACTTAACCCTTTTAGCTCTGGAACTCCCAGTCTGCTCTGTCTTCAGTGTGTCAAATGGCCCTCCATAGTTGGTCATCTTCAGCTATGCTTCACATTTTACTGTTGCCCTACTTTGCCCTGACCTACCCCTCTACTCTCTAGACCACAGGACCTTGTCACCTACCTTACCCCATATCCACCACTCCCAAACTACCCCTCCAACCACAATTCAATCAGTATTGTTATTACTGCTTGACAGGATTAGCCAATCAACTATCCTAAGACTCAAAATTGGAACTTCTCAAGCCAAAATACTGGTGTCCCTTTCCCTCCCCTCCTGCCAGCCATCAATCTATATGTGTTTTGCTTTGTTTTTCTGTTAGAGGGTAAACTCTTTGAGGCCAGGTCTTACTCTTGCATTTGTATCCCCAGTGCTTAGCATACAGTAAATATGAATAAATGCTCTTCTTTCCTTCCTTCCCTCCTTTTCTCCTCTTCCTTCCTTCCTTCCTTCCTTCCTTCCTTCCTTCCTTCCTTCCTTCCTTCCTTCCTTCCTTCCTTCCTTCCTTCCTTCCTT
>NC_058131.1:551995632-552101021 GCF_016433145.1 Gracilinanus agilis | reverse complement strand
TTCCTTCCTTCCTTCCTTCCTTCTTTCCTTTCTTCCTTCCTTCCTTCCTTCCTTCCTTCCTTCCTTCCTTCCTTCCTTCCTTCCTTCCTTCTTCTTTCTTTCATCTCCAATACACATGACATATATCCCTTGAAAAACTTATCACTTATTTCAATTTCTGTTGCAGGGACTCCTGGTGGGTGTGAAGCTTTTGCCCATCAAGTGCTGGTTGTTGCCTAAGGGCTACCTGCTGGGCCAATCTGTTCTTTGCAGCTGTCCACAATTACACCTTGTTGCTTTCATGAGTTATTGAAGTGCATCCTCTGCCCTTTCTACTTGCAAGGACTCCAGTTGGGCTATTTAGACAACAGAGTTGAGGTTTCTACTATATTCCACTCATTGTACATGCCTAGTTAAGGGCTTCAAAGTGGAAGACCCAAGCATAAGGCTCTTCCTACAGAAAATATACCCTTCTGACCCATCAGCAGACCGTACACTTTGTGTTGTTTCCTCCAATACTGTGTATGGTTAATATGTAGGTGTCTATAGAGTCCAAATAAAGCCTACTCTGATAATATTGAGGCAAGGTCACAAAACGACGCTTTCTGGTACCAAAGTTAATGAAAATCAACATATATCAATAAGAAATGGATGAGACTGGTTAACTATAACATGAACATTTATTAAGCGCCTACTAGGTGTCAGACACTATACAAAAATTACAGTGAAAGGCAAAAAGACTGTCCCTGTTCTCCAGGAGCTCACAATCTAATGGGGGAGACAATATGCAAATAATAATATACAAACAATATATAGATGATTTTTGAGATTCCTTTCATCTAACATTCTGTAACTATATCCCAGATCTAAATATAATATATAAATGACATATATGAACTATATTCCAAATTTACCTTCCCCTAGTTCTCATGGCCAATAGAATCTCCAAAGCCAATCAGTTGCTAGGAAACTGGTAACACTGACTTAAGACTAATGTTTGTTTATATAGAGTAACCTTTGGATGGATGTTGTCTCTTCACAAACATATACATCATCATCTGTCCCCATTCTCTGCCCTTTTCTCAAGAGTGCCCTTTTATTCCCCGAACATTTTCTATTATGAAGACAATCTAAGTCCTTTAACTCTTACCCTGTAAAAAGGGGAGAGAAGGTAAAAACAAGCTGCTTCTTAAGGTGTGCATTACTGCAATACTAACTGATGTAACAGGTCACAGGAATCTCATTAAGTCTTGATCAGGTAATGGAAACTTCTAATTTTGTTATTGATTAAATGTGTGGCAAGTTGCTTGACCTCTTTAACTTCTTCATCTATAAAAAAAAGTGGATAATAAATAGCTATCATTTATATAACCCTTTAAAGTTTGCAAAGTGTTTTATACATGTTAATTCATTTGATCCTCAGGACAAATCTGTAAGGTAAGTACTATTGGGATCTTCATTTTACCATTTAAAGAAGTCAGATAAATAACTTGCCCAGTTACCCAGATAAGAAATTATCTGAGGCATATAAAAATAAGATTCTGGGAGACTCTTCTGGGTAAAAAAATCTTTAATTGTGAGCAGAAAAATCACAGGGTCAGAGGTCTGAAGTTTTCTACCCCAGTCCAAAACCTGAGACCCTGACTTGTAACACACTCATGCTTTTATAGTTTAATGTCTCTCCCCAACCCCATCCTGCAAAAGGTCTCCAAGAGGTCTCAGAGACCATTTCCAGACCTCCTGGTCTCTTAGACCATTTCTGGACATCCTGGTCTTCATGACTCTTGGTTGACCTTTTGTTCTCTGTAACTTTTTACATTAACTAGTTTGATAGAAAGTACATTATAAAATAGATTCACACTTAGGATTAACATAGTAATTTACTTATGATTAATATGATAACATACACACTTAAAATTATTATCACAATATACACACTTGAAATTATAACTTGGGTATTCTCCTAGGACTAAATTCTTAGTCTGATTATGTACACAGACTTCCCTGGGAATATGTTCTTATTATAAATCACACAGTTATAAGGTATCAAACTAAAAGGATCCTTAAGCCAATACAAATGAGAGGCAGCTTAATAAAATTTTCTTTTTACAGGCAGGATTGGATTACAGGTCTTTCTGATCCCAAATTTTAATGCTCTCTTCTCTGTGAAGTCATTATCTCAATCACAAGGTTGTTTTTAGTCTGAAATGAAATCAGGTGTGTGAAAGTAATTTGCAGAAACAGCATATTTCATAATCCCTGATGCATGGTATGGCAACTAAGAATTAGTTATTGTGTGTTGCCTAAATGCAAACTGAAAGGGATTTGAGCAAATGTGTAGGAGTGGTAGAGGGAATGTCAGACTGGGAGGCAAGAGACCTGACAGTCGCTGTTGCTTCCTCCCTCCCAATGGGACCTTGAGGACGCCATTACCACTCTGCATGTATACATTGTATGGGCTTGTGCTCAGTTTTCTCACCTATAAAATGAAGAGGTTGGACAAGAAGATTTCTGAAGTCCCTTACAACTCTGATAGTCTATATTTGCAGGCTAGAAGAGCTATTCCTTGCTGTAAGCAGGGGGAAAAAAAGAGAGTGACAGATGCTCAGTGCAGAAAGCAGTATGCAATCTCACCTAGGGGATCTGCTTTAGCTCCAAGGAAAGTGGAGGAAGGGAGAGCAAGAAGCTAGGTAGGGGTGTGCCTGTCAAAAGGGTGGATTGAGACTACTGGCAGAGATCTTAGTTCAGAATGGACCATCTTGGGGAGGTCCAGTCATAGGGGGTAGTATAACAAGGGGATTATGGGGGAAAAGCCATAGGCATAGACTCTTTGCTTGCTTATTTGGGGGGATGTTGGGGAAAGGATTCAGAACCATGATGCTGTATGATACAGTGCAAAGAGTATTCACTGGTTTTGCAATCAAATTCCATGATCCCAGTTCAAATCTTATCTCTGTTGCTTATTATCTGTGAGATTTTGGGCAAATCCCCCTGGGCTTCATTTTCTTCATTGGCAAAAATGACAGAGAGATGGCCTCTGAACTTTCTTCTAGATCTGGATCTATGAACTTATGATTATATTAGTGTGGAGGAGCCCCTTTGGTGGAAACATCCTCCACTAATCCAGACCCTCATGTCTCACCTTATTCCAATCCATATTCTACACAGCTACCAAAGAGATTTTCCCATAAAGTGTAGATCTGATCATTTCCCTTCTCCGTTTCCACTCAGTAAACTCCAGGGGCTCCCCATTACCTCCAAGATCAAATATAGCAGCCTTCATTTGGCATTTAAAGCTCTTCCTATAATACAGGGGTCAGCAACCTTTTTGGCCGTGAGAACCATAAATGCCACATTTTTTAAAATGTAATTTCATGAGAGCCGTACAGTGCTCACAGTGCCGCTCCTGTAACAGCACCTGAAAAAAAATGGACTTTATGGCTCCTGCAGAAAGAGCCATATGTTGCCGACCCCTGCTATAATAGGAAGTGCGTCCACACATGTAACAAGGGGCCAAGGTTAACGAGAGAGATGAAGTTGTGTGGCTTGAAAGGAGGCAGAATAGACATTTCTAACCTCTTCTCCTCAGCCCCTTCTTTAAGGGAAACTTTAATATTTGTCAGGAGGGGAAGTATGAAGTTGGAACTGGAGGATTCTCTTCTCTTTTCAGAGAGAGAGAGGTTACTGGGCTAGGATTATATCTATCTGGTCCTGTAAGTATTGTTAGTCTAGGGAATATGACTGGACTTGAGTGGGATATAATCTGTCTTCCTCATAAGAAGAGTTTCACTCCAATATTTTCAAGATCCTAGATAGAAGTTAGTATTTTCCCTTCCTTTTAATTTTACTTTAATTTTTTTATTTTAAATTATTTATTTATTTTTTAAAACCCTTACCTCCCATCTTAGAATCAATCCTGTGTATTGGTTCCAAGGAAGAAAGTGGTAAGGGCTAGGCAATGGGGGTTAAGTTGACTTGCCCAGGGTCACACAGCTGGGAAGTGTCTGAGATCAGATTTGAACCTAGGACCTCCCATCTCTGGGCCTGACTCTCAATCCACTGAGCTACCTACCTGCCCTGTCCCTTCCTTTTTAGAACACCACCCCCTTGTCTAAAAACAAAACCCTTGGCCTGTCCTTTTCAAATTTCAAAGACCTTGAAGGGTAGAGTATACTGTTAACTCACATATCTTTTTTTCTTTTAAAGATGTCAAAGAAGATTCCTGTTATGACTTCATCTGGCTGGAACAAAGGAAAGGAGGTGGGGATGGGGGGGAATTTCTATGACTGGAAGACCCTATAAATGGGGTCTTTGAACTCAATAGTTTGACATTCCTCAAGCATCCAGGGTGGGGTATGTCCCTTTCACAAAAGAATAAGTTGCTGTCTTATAGTTTGGCCTCTCAACTCCATGTTTGTGAACTTATTGCAGCAGTGAAGTCCACTGTTCATGCTCATTCCACTTAGGTTCAAGTCAGCTTCTGATTGCTTTGTCATTTTGGAAGGGAGGGGAACCCCAAGCTCTATATCTAAGATTTGACCCCCTTAACATACCCACAGTGAATAGTGAAGAAACCCATTTATCCAAATCAAACCAAAACAAAAATCCTTTCTAGGGTATCCCTATGAGAATATATGCCTAGACAATACAGAGAGAGGGAGTTCTCTCACTCTTTCAATACAGAGTGAGGTGATCAACTCAACCAAGACAGAATGTCTTTGTTTTCACTCAGGGGAAACTCTGAATTCTCTAGTAAAGCAAGAGAAAGAGAAAGGGATATGATGGAGACTGCTGGCTCTTCTTATGTCTTCTTAGAATCTTTCCTTCAGCACCCTAAGTAGAATTGGCTTCTTCCATCTTCTCTCTCAAAGCTGGGAAGGCAGAAGTGCTCCAAGCAACTCAAAACTGGAAGAGTCCCAAAGAATCCTGGTGTCCTAGATTCCCAAAGCGGGCTGACCCTGAGGAATCCTGAAGGGGTACCGGCCTCTTGCCAACTCTACCCCATCCCTCATATAGGGAAGGACATTCATCTCCATCAATAAGGAAAGAGGTTTAAAAAATGAAGATTAAACTGGAATGACTTCCAGGAATTGATGCAGAGTGAAAAGAGCAGAACCAGGAGAACATTGTACACAGAGACTGATACACTGTGATACAATCGAACATAACGGACTTCTCTACAGCATTAATGCAAGAATCAAGAGCAACACTGAGGGACTTATGAGAAAGAAAACTAGCCACACTCAGAGGAAGAACTGTGGGAGGAGAAACACAGAAGAAAAAACACTCCTTGAACAAATGGGCTGATGGGGATATTATTGGGGATGTAGACACTAAACGATAACTCTAGTCCAACTATCAATAATATGGAATTAGGTCTTGATCAATGATACATGTAAAACCCAGTGGAATTGTGCATCGGCTAAGGGGGGTTAGGGAGGTTTGGGGGGAGAGGGTTTTTTATTATTATTTTATAAGAAATATAAAAATATATGAAAAATAAAGTCTTATTAGCACCTTCAAAAAAATAAAGATTAAAAAAAAAGGACAACTAGGTGACTTGGGGGATAGAGAACCTAGAGATGGGAATACTAAGTCTAAGACAGAATGTAAAAGTTTAAAAAAAGGGGGGAGGAGGGAGTCCCAAACCAATGACACCAAATTTTAGCTTGTTTTCCCCCCATCTCCCATCTTACCCGGTTAACTAAATGAGGTTCTACTTGTATTTTTTCTCTCTTCCAAGAGAAACCCACTTAATCTCATTCAGAGGCAATCTAGGGTAGGTTGTTAATCCCCAAGTCTTTCCCTCCATAAATGTTTGGGGTTTGTCATATATAATAGACCAAAGAGCAAAATATATTTTGAAGTGGACACAATCTTGTTAAAACTTTCTGGTAATAAATTGTGTACTTGTTGAACTTATTCAAAGTTCCTAGTATACCCTTTCTGAGGATACCCTCTACCACAACCTCACAATTTATCACTTACAGGTTGGATTCTCAGAGGAATTCTTGGATGCTTCATTGGCTCTTTCTGCATTCTTATCATCTGAACAACTTTGCTCCGCTCCAGAATTGAAAGCCTTTTCTTGTTGAGATGATGTTACCAAATGTACTGACTTTGGGCTGTTTAATCCATAGCTTGACTTGGAATGGCCTGAGATTCCCATTAGGTACTCTGAGGGCCTATCATGTTAAAGCTATAACTAACAAGAGTTCACCTGTAACTTTACCTTTAATAATCAGACAGTCAACACAGTTAATTCAAAGCAAAGATATTTAATGAAATATTCTCACACACTCAGCATGAATGGGCACATGTAAAGAGTAAATTGATAGTCTCGGGGCAGCTTTGTGGCTCAGGGGACTGAGAGCCAGGCCTGCAGATGGGAAGTCCTGGATTCAAATGTAACCTCAGACACTTCCTAGCTGTGAGATCCTAGGCAAGTCACGTAACCCCCACTTCCTAGCCCTTCCTGTTCCTCTGCCTTAGATCCAATATACAGATTGGTTCTAAGACAGAAGGTAAGGATTTAAAAAAATGAAAAAATAATTGATAGTCACATATTTAAAGGACAAATGTTTTCAAGGAAATTCCTGCTTCTGATACTAGAGCCCCATTTTTTCCCTCTTTTTTCCCCTCTTTTCATGGCATTCTCAAACTGTCCTTAATCCTCCCCATTGCCTCAGTATCTCTGCTGGACAGGTTGCACAATCGTACTCCCTGGGACTAGTCCTCTCCATAGTTGGACTCCAAAATACCACTGATAATCCTCTCTTGGATCCACACCTGATGCTCTTCTCTGCTGCTAGGATCACATTCCTTAGAGCTGCCTCAATCCTTTTTTGACCCCCTCTTTGCCAGGCACAATGTCCCCTCCAGGAAGAATAGTTAAAAGATCTCATGGCTAATGGATGGAAGAAGAGAGGAATGCCTTCTTTCTTGAGAGGGGAGATTCTTCTTTCATAACTGCTTCTCTTCTCTGTTGTCAGGAGTCCTATACCTTTGCAGTCTCTTTCCTTGACTGGAAAATGTGTTTCTCTTTTGAAAAGAGTTACCAAAGCATTGGCTGTTATTTGGCCAGCCAATGGAAGGCTGCCCTCTAATTCCATCAAGAAGAGCTTGTTCACACCTTATAAGGCTTTAATAAAATAAGAGTTGGTTCTTTGCAGCTAAGACATTAACCCTGTTGTCTCTTGGATAATGGAGAGGCAAGAGAGAGGCTTCACACTTCTCCTGGATCTCAATTATTTTTTCCTTCATGACCCTGCACCAGTACTTTCTCCTTCCCCATACTTTTAGCTTCTTTAAATGTATTTTCTTCCCCCATTAGAACATAAACTCCTCGTGGGCAGGGCATGCCTATTTTTTCTGCTTATATTTGTATTCCCAACAGTTAGCATAGGTGCCTGGCACATAAGAAATACTTAATACTTACTGACTTACCCTGAGTCTTGTTTTCCCCACAGTCTCTATCATTTCCTGCATTTCTCCTCTTTGCAAACCTTTTCCCTAGACCATCTCAAGAACCTCTGACTTCATTTTCCTTAATCCTGCACATTTACTGTACTTCCCATGTGAATGTGAAATAGAATATGAATTCCTGTTACTAGCCATCTCTTACTAGCATATTGACTGGAAGTCTGAGAGGTATTCACACCCTCTTCCATGAAGATTATAGTTTCATAGGATTGTACAACTGTTAAGGAATTCAGAAAGCTTCTAGTCCAACTCTTATTTTGAAGATGAGAAAATGAATGTCTTGAGAATGAGAATGACTTTTGAAAAGTAACAGAAGTTGTATACATTGGAAAGACAAGAGAGACAGAAAGGTGCTCTGGAAAGAAATTGGATTCAGAGTTGGAAGACTTGTATTCAAATTTCACTTCTATCCCTTACAACTTGGATGATCTTGAGTAAGTTTATTTTCTCTAGATCTCAATTTCCTTATTAAAATCAGGGGATTTGGAGTGACTCAGTGGATAGAGAGCTAGGCCTGGGGATGAGACGTCCTGGATTCAAATTTGTCCTCAGATACTTCCTAAGTGTGTGACCCTAGCCTAGACGATCCACTTTACCCCTATTGCCTAGCATTTACTGCTTTTCTGCTTTAGAACCAATCCTTAGTATCGACCCTAAGATAGAAGGTAAGGCTTGGTTTTTTGGTTTGTTTTTAATGAGGAGGTTGGGTTATCCTGGCCTTTCAATTTCTCTTTCTGCCTTTTCCAAGATTCAATAATTAAATATTTATTTCATATCTATCATATCATTATTTGTTGTTATTTTTGCATGGTTCAAAACACTGGTCAGTAGCTACCCATCCTTTTGCCTTACTAACAGAATTTTGTCAGAAAGTGGAAGGGAAGGTGCTGCCCTTGTGTAATTGATGCTGCCCATGGAAAGATGGCTACAGTCAAGTATTTGTCCAGCCCGACTGCTGACTCAGTCTGTTCTGTTGCTGACATTTCATGACTTAAAATAAATGTGATCAATAACAACAACCAAAAAAAAAAGCCAGTTCTAAGTCTAAAATCCTTTGATCTTATGATTCAGATTAAGGTCCTCTGAGTTCTTTCTACTACATCATGCTGTGAAGATGACATTTCATAGAGGTGACTAAAATTCCACTATAGGAATCAAAAAATGATGGATATAAATTTTCAGGCTTAAAGCATAGTGGTAAAACTCTCAGATATCTAGACTAATAATAAAAAAAATTCCATTGCAACTAAATCCTAATAACAAAGAGATTTCTGTTACTCAGTGGTCCTGTCTCCTTTGGTTCTCTGCATTATAGAGTCAGACACAATTTTGGTGACTCATAAAGAGTTAAGGTTTCTCGCATCATCAGTCAGTCAAGAAGCATTTATTAAGTGTTTCTGTCTCAACTTAATTCCACCTTTGACCACAATGACTTAGAAGTCCAAGTTGCAGTCTTAATATTGACTTTGGTCACAATTCCAGCTGCTTGCTCTAATTTTTCTCTTTTACGTTAGATTTTATTCCTGGAATTTGAAGCCTTTTAATCAGTTAATGTACTTTATGCAGACAGAACAAAAATTGAAATGTTTCTCCTAGATTTTAATATAATTTCTTGTCTGCTAACCTCCAGGGTCCAGAGAATGGGACCCGATTTCATGCTGCTTCCATATTTGTTTCTATTTTTTCACTGGGATATTCCTTGAACCTTTTTCCATTCTCAGATTTTTGAGGATTTAATTTTTTCATCCATCTTTTCTCTCTCTCTATTCCTTACATCCTGATCTCCTCTTGTCTCCCCTCAACTGTATTTTGACCTTATGCTATCTTCTCTTGAACTCTATTAAAACTTACAGGGAATCACAAATGAGTATAATGGGGATAGAAGCAGCAGACGGTCTCACAATGATTTTACATATGGATTATAAAACAATATCTCCAAGGGTATTTGTTAAGGATAAGAAACCTTCCAGATAATCTGCTTTAATGCCCCAAGGAGAATGGTTTCCTCTATCGGAATCTTGGGTTTCTATTAGTAACAGTTGGCATTGCCAACTTCTTGTCCCTTTGGGGACTACCAGAGACGTGATTAGTGGTTTCTGCAACTGGGTCAAGCACAGCAATCTGGGCTTCTGGAGAGAAGCATGGAAGGAGCCCTAAATTGTGCCAGGGAATGTGTATGTGTGTGTGTCAGTAAGTCAATAAATGTTTACCAAGTGTATACTATGTTCCAGGCAGGGGGATGAGCATTCGTTTGCAGTGGGGAGGAGACGTGGAACAATGGCATGTATTGATGCTCAGAAGGTTTTGGTGGTAGAATTCAGAAAAGGAACAGAGGGAGGCTTGTTTGAGTACATCCAAGGAATGTAAAGGCTAACAATTACCTCTAAATATGGTGCCCTGGACAAAACTAGAGTTTGCTCCATCCAAGCAGTGCCTCCTTGAATCACCATTCAGTGACTTTTTCCTTTGTGCAAATGTAGTGTCTCAGAACTCACAGCTTCCAACAGAACAAATGAATTGTCACTTTCTGCTAGCCATTTTAAAAAAATGCTTCACAGACTGACAGTAATTGAGAAATTGCAGCTTTTTACTGCATAAGCTCATGCTTGCCAAGCAATCTCTGAGAGTGCTTTAAGAGTAATTTCAACAAACTCATTCAAGAGATCCCACCTTTTAGTAGATACTGCAAATAGCAAATATAATTTGTTATGCCATATTTTTTTTCTGCAAAATCTACCAGGCATCTTTATGAGGAAAGCTTGCTCGTTCAGGATCAAAGTTTGTGAATAAAAATCTCTGTGCTTGTCTCTCAGATTTGCTCCAAAGACATGACAATTTTCTATGTTATAAATCTTTATTTCCCGTCTCTTGAAAATGAAGGCATATTAATGCATTTGTTAGAGATTCAACAAAATACAAAAATACAACCATCACCTAATGTTGGCAGCCCTTCTCATGCCATGGGTTCCATTATTTTACATTTTTTGTTGGTTGCCAAAGAGACAATGTGGAGAGGAGATGGCCCAGTTATGTTTATGAAATATCATAAAAATATTTTAATGGAATTTAGTTTTATTCATGTAGCTACAAATAGGAAACCAGAGTGAGGGGACCCTGTAACAGTCTAGTACCACCCTTTTCTGCACTTCACTTGTACCTCCTTCCCTTAACCCTCCCAATTTGAAGATTACCAAGAGGGACTTTGATAGAAGTGGGGTTGGGCAGCGCCCCTAGGGCACCCCTCACCATCAATGTCACTTTTTAGTAAACTATGCATGATGTTCGTTATCTCTCCTCTCCCTACCCCAATTCTTTCTTGTAAAGATTTCGGGAGGATGAGCAGGCTAGATGGGGGAGAGATAGAGGGCAGGTAAACATGGGAACCAAAGAATCTCCATGGCTGGGTGTCTGGAAGCCACAGAATGTAAGAATTATCTAAAAACAAATAAACCCAACAAAACATGTTTGGAAGTAGATTGTGAGCAGAGGGAAAATGTAACCAGCTCCTAGGGGAAGAGGGGATGACGTTATGAAATGATGGGTGGCAGGGAGGAGTGACTGAAGTGTCAGAGTTGTGATACTCATGAATTCCTATGAGACTCTTTTTTGCTTTTGAAAAAAAATAATTTTAGTTTTATTCCTCTTCTATTGCTTCCCTCTGCTATCTCCCATCATATACAATGCACTATGAAAAGGGAAAAAAAGAAAGAAGACTCTTAAAACCAGTGTGAATAGCCAAGAAAAACAAATTCTCAAATTGGCCATGTCAAAAATGTGTCTCATTCTACATCTTAAATGTACTACCTCTCTGGCAATAGGAGGGTAGCTTCCTTCATCATTTATCCTTAAATTAAATTACATTGATCAGCTTTCTTAAGTCTTTCAAGGTTGTTTGTCTTTAAAATGTTGTTTCTGATTTGCTATTTTTTAACCCTTACTTTGTGTCTTAGAATTTAAACAAAATATCAACTTGGAGGCAGGGAAGAACAATAAGGGCTAGGCAATTGGGGTTAAGTGACTTGCCCAGGGTCACACAGCTAGGAAGTGTCTGAGGCAAAATTTGAACCTGGAACCTCCTGTCTCCAAGCCTGGCTCTCTTTTCACTGAACCCCTCTAGCTCCTCCTCTAGTCTACATTAAAAAAAATAATATAGAGTCTTCCCCTTCTGGTAGCCAAGATGGAAGAGTAAGGAACATTCCAAGCTCATAAAAACCCACCTTCAAACAACCACAAAAGAAAAAGTGCCTCACAACAAATTTTGTAGGGACAGAACTGAAGACAGAGTGAATCAGGGCTTCAAAGAAAATGTAGAGAGGCAACAAGAAGGACCCATCTCACTGAGGTAAGAAGTGAGACCAGTGGATTCAGTAGTATGAAAAAGAAGCCCAGTGCAAGCACACACTGAGAAACTTGGGTATCTGTCTGAGGCAAACACACCCAGGAGAACCCTCAATGGAAGGAACAACCCCAGTATTCATAATGCCAGGGACTGCTGGCTGCTGAAGAATGAAATCCACGTGGCACCTGGAGGGAGTCCAGGGATAATACTCCCTCAACTTCAGAAGTAGAGCTCAGCCTCAACATACAGGCAATATCATGAAAAAAGTCCCCATTCTAAATTAAAAAAAAAGACAAAGTAAAGGTCTGATCCTGGAAAGCTATTTTAGCAAAAGTGAGACCAAAATGCAAGCTCAGAAGAGGACTGCAATGCCAAAATGGAATTGTGTGAACCCTAAAAGGCAAATATAAAAGAATATCAGACCCAAAATGAACTCCTGGAAGAGCTCAAAAAGAGAATAAAAAAACAGATAATAAAAGACAATAGAAAAATTAGAAAAGAAATTGATAGAAAAAGTCAATAGCTTGGAGCAAAGACTCTCTGAAGGAAATAGAATCCTAAAAAAAAAAGGTGATACAAAATTCTAAACAGAAAAATAATCCTTTTTAAAAAGGAAATACAAAGCATTAAAGAAGAAAATGGCTCCCTAAAGATTATAATTGGACAAATGAAAGCTAATGATTCCATAAGACAGCAGGAAATAATAAAACAAATTCAAAAGAAGAAAAAAAAGAAGAAAATCTGGAATATCTCACCAGAAAAATGGAAAATCAATCTAGGATAGTTGACCTAAGAATCACTGGGCTACTTGAAAGCCATGACCAAAAAAAAAAAGACCCTGGACACCATATTGCAAAAAATTATCAGAGAGAACTGCCCCAATGTTCTCAGGTAAAATAGAAATGGAAAGAATTCGTTGATTACCACCTGAAAGAGATCCTGAATTTAACAATCCCAAGACTATAATAGCCAAATTCCAGGCCAAAATTCAAATATGGTGGAGCTGTAGTCAGGATTACGCAGGACCTGGCAGTTTCTTCATGAGGGGACTAAAAGGAGTGGAATATGATAGTCAACAAGGCAAAGGATCTGAGACTACAACCAAGAATCACCTACCCAGAAAAATGTCCAGATAATGAATTAGAGGACTTCTTAGCATTCCGGATGAAATAACCAGTCCCAAAAATAAATTTTAATGATCAAATTTAACTCTCAAGAGAATCATAAAAAGATAAAAAGAAAAGAACTTTAGACATTCAATGGAATTAAATTGATCATATTCCTACATGGGAAAGTTTTAACTAGAAAACTTAAGATATCTGTGATATAAGAAATCCTTAAAATACTTAAGGTAATCAAGAGAAACAATGGGGTCAAATTGATTGCATTATTACATAAGATGATAGTTAAGATATCCATGGTACTTAAAGTCAGCTAAAGTATTTAGGACACTTGAGGTATGGAAGATACTTAAGAATTTCATAACTATTAGGGAAGTCAAAAGGAGCAGAGAGTGAGTTGAATACAATGAAATTATATTTAAAAACCCAAAGCGAAACAAATGAAGGGACAAGAAAGAGGAAAAGGAGAGAAGATTGAGGAGTAAATTATATTACATATGGAGATGTTTAAGAATCAGTACAATGGAGGGAAGACGACAGGTGATGCTTGAACTTTACTCTTATTGGAATTGGTGCAAAGGGGAATAACATCCATATTCAGTTAGTTATAGAAACCCATCTTACCCTATAGAGAAGTAAGAAGGGGAGGGTGAATAAGAAAGGGGAGGTAGACAAAAAGGAAAGTGAACAACCTGGAGATGGCAATCAGAAACAGAATTATTTTTGAATAGGAAAAGGCTGAAAGAAGAGAAAGAAGAATAAACAAGGGGAAAATAAGATGGAGGGAACACACAGTAGTCATAACTGTGAATGTGAATGAGATTAACTCACTCATAAAACAGAATAGGGTAAAAGAATGGATTAAAAACCAGAGGCCCACAATATGCTGTCTATAAGAAACACATTTAAGGCAGGGTGATAAAAACAGAGTAAAAGGTAAAGGGCTGGTAAAGAATCTACTACTACTGTCATAAGTGAACAAATTTGTGGTGGGAGAGTGAATGCTAGCTTTTGCTCAGAGAATTGTAGCTCATACCCTTTCATCTGAAGGCATGAAAGTATTTATTTAAAGATATTACAGATAGTGTGGCCAAGGGGGTGAAAAAAGCCTGGGATGGTGGAATGGCTATTGCAAGGATGGAATTGCAGTCCCCTTTCCCCCAGAGGATTCAGGTTGCTAGATTTTATTGAGCTCCTGGGGGATTCCCTCCTCCCATCCTTAGGAATTCTCCACCCTTCCTCAGATTATTCCTCCCCTGGGTATTCCAGGGAGTGTTCCAGGCTGAAAAGTGGGGAAAGGACAAGGAAAGGGTGTGAACATCTCCAGGAGAGTGTGTGTTTTAGGAACTGGCACATCATAAGGTGACTCTTAGGGCGCAAAAAGAGGAGGGGGGCATGCACAGAGCATGGGGGATTTTCTCTATTCAAAAAGATCTTCCCTTAATCTCAAAGACCCCTAATGCACACACATGATGTTCCCTCTTGTGTTCTATTTATCTGACCTTCAAGGCTGTTTGGGTGTTTGGGTGTCCTTTTTCAGCCTTTCAAGCTCTTATCTAAGGGGAGAAAGTCATAACATCTTTCAAGTTAGCTTAGGTGCCCCTACCCCACCCCTCCTTCAGGCTTGGAATGCCAAGGCAAACCCTTATCAACTGGGAGAAAGGGCAAAGGTAAAGCACAGAGTTTGAGTCTATATTCTAATTGGCAATATTTGTTAACTTGTAAAAAGCATAAGATCTAAAAGTACAATTTTTTTTAGGACTTCAAAGCACTATTTAAAAGAGGATTTCAAAGTATCATTTCTCATTCTTTCCTCCTGAATAGCTACATCACTACTAGCCAAAGTTTAAAAAACAAGGGTGGCAGTTATGATCTCAGACAAAGCAAATGTGAAAATTGGCCTAGTTAAAAGAGATAAAAAGGAAATTACATTTTGGTAAAAATTGGACTTGAAACCACCACACCAATGCAACTACCAACAATTTGGAAATAGGTCTTGATCAAGGACACATGACAAAACCAGTGGAAATGTGCATCAGCCATGGGTGGGGGGAGTATGGGGAGTAAAGGGGAAAGCAGGAGCATGAATCATGTAACCATGTTAAAAATGAATGTTAATAAATGTTTAAATTTTAAAAAATTGTATTAGGAGGGCATGTTAAACTTTGCCTCTCAGAATTAGACAAACCAAACCAAAAAAATAAATAAGAAAGAAATTAAGGAAGTGAATGGAATTTTTGAAAAGTTAAAATTGATAGCTCTCTGGGGAAACCGGAGTGGGAATAAAAAGGAATACAACTTTTTTCTCACCAGTATCTGGCACCTTCACAAAAATTGATTATACAATAGGACACAGAAACCTCACAACTAAATGCAGAAAAGTAGAAAAGTCATCAATGGATTCTCTAAGAAAAAAGCCTCAGGGCCTTTTGGATTCATAAGTGAATTCTACCAAACATTTAAAGAATAATGAATTCTAATATTATATAAACTATTTGGAAAAATAGCTAAGGAAGACTCTTATGAAATTCCTTTTTTTTTTACACAAATATTTTATACCTAAACCAGGAAGGGGAAAAACAGAAAAAAAGAAAAAGAAAACTATATAGATGGACCTCTCTAATGAATATAAATGCATAATTTATCATATCAATAACAAAATCAACAGAAACCACATGATAATCTTAATAGACACAGAAAAAGCTTTTGTCAAAATATACTATTCATTCTTATTAAAAACACTAGAGAATATTGGAATACATGGAATATTCCTCAAAATGATGAATAGTATCTATCTGAAACCATCAGAAAACATTATTTGCAATGGAGATCAACTAAAAGACTTTTCAATAAAAATCAAAGATGAAGCAAGGATGCCCATTGTCACCATTATTATTAAATATTGTACTAGAAATGCTAGCTATAGCAATAAGAGAAGAATTTGAAGGAATTAGAATAGGTAGTGAGAAAATAAAACTATCACTCTTTGCAGATGATATGATGTTATACATAAAGAATCCTAGAGAATCAACTAAAAAACTTATTGAAGCAATTAACAACTTTAGTAAAGTTGCAGAGTATAAAATAAATCCACATAAATCATCAGCATTTCTTAATACTACCAATAAAGTCTAACAGCAAGATATAAAAAGAAAAGTCACATTTAAAATGACTAAAGACAATATAAAATAAAAAAAACAAACCCAGGAACTATATGATTACAACTATGAAACATTTTTCAAACAAATAGAGTCAGAACTAAAAAACTTTGAAAACATTAATTGCTCATGGATCAGCCAATAATATAAATAAAAATCACATTTTTAATATGCTTATTCAGTGCCATACCAATCAAACTACCTAAAAATTATTTCATAGAGCTAGAGAAAAGAATAATAAAATTCATCTAAAAGAACACAAGGTCAAGAATTATCAAGGTAATTAATGGGGAAAAAATGAAGAAAATGGCTCAGCTATTCCAGATCTCAAACTGTATTATAAGGTAGCAACCATCTGGTACTGACTAAGAAATACAGTAGTGGATCAATGCAATAGGTTAGGTATTTAATATGCAGTAATAAATGACAATAACCTAGTGTTTGACAAACCCAAAGACCCATGCTTTTGGAAGAAGAATTCACTATTCAATAAAAACTACTGGGAAAACTAGAAAACTATGACAGAAACTAGGCACAGACCAACACCTCACATCATATACCAAAATAAAGTCGAAATGGACTCATAATTTAGAAATAGAGGGTAAAACCATAAACAAATTAGAGGAACATAGAATAGTTTACCTGTCAGATCTATGGATAAGAGAAGAATTGATGTCTAAACAAGACATTGAAAACATTATGAGACATAAAATAGATAACCTTAACTATATTAAAATAAAAAAAATTTTGCATAAACAAAACCAATGAAACCAAGATTAGAAAGGAAACAACAAACCAGAAAAAAAATTTATAGCAAGTGTCTCTGACAAAGCAAGTGTCTCATTTTCTCAAGTATATAGAGAATTGAGTCAATTTTACAAAAATACATAGCATTCCCTAAGTGTTACTGGAAATTTTGGGCCTGCCTTTGAACTACATTTCCCAAGAGCCCATTGGTTTCCTGTCATTATGTGCTGACATAGACAGGGGGATAAAACTGAGGGGTCTGGTGTGGCTAGGTCTCTTTTCCTTCCTATGGTGGCTTGGAGCTGGGAACACAGGCTGTTTGAACAGGTAGATTAGCCATGGCTAGTGGGTTTTATTTTGTTACTTATTTATTCCTTTACTTCTAGTGATTACTAATAAATCTTTTAAAAACACAATATCTAAAGTTATTATTATATATTTATTTTAGTTGTTACACTAACTGAAAAGTGATCAAAGGATATGAACAGGCAATTCTCAGCTGAAGAAATGAAAACTAACTTTAGTCATATGAAAAAAATACTCCAAATCAATATTATTCAGAGAAATGCAAATTAAAACAACTCTAAGGTACCACCTTACACCTAGCAGATATATTATATCAGGCTAATATAACCAAAAAATGAAAATGATAAATGTTAGAGATGTGGAAAAATTGGGACACCAAGCCACTGTTGGTGGAGTAATGAACTGATACAACCATTTTGGAGGACAATTTGGAATCATATCCAAAGGGCCATAGAACTATGCATACCCTTTGACCCAGAAATACCACTATTAGGTCTGTATCCTAAAGAGATCAAAGACAGGAGGAAATGACCTACATGTACAAAAATATTTATAGTAGCTCTTTTTGTAATAGCGAAGAACTGGAAATTGAAGGGTTGTCCATCAATTGGGATTTGGTTGAACAAGTTGTAGTATATGATTGTAATGGAATACTATTGCACCATCAAAAATGACAAACAAGAATCTGGAAAGACTGATACAAAGAATGTAGGAATGTAGGTAAGGGATAGAGTAAATTTCATGGATTATCTTAAAGAGGAAAAGAGGAGAATTTGGATACAAGCCTTGGGAGAGGATTCTGACAAGGAGAGAAGGATTTTAGGAGTTTACTGGAATTAACAGTTATCCTTAAACTCCTGTTTTGACAGACCTGGAAGGAGGTTTTGCTCTGGCAAATTTCCCTTGGTAGTCCTAATCTCGTGGAAAGATTAGGGATTCCTTGGTTGAGTGGACTACCTTTTCCCTGAGGTACAGAAACCATCTGCCTGTGATCCATCTGCCAGAAATCCAATGGGCCCAGGTAATCCAAGGATTGACAACTGGGACTTTGGGTTATCTGATGAAGACAACCCCAGGCTTTAGGTAAGGGCTCAAATACACCTGTGAGTCCTTCCCTCCTTCCTCTTCATCCTTTTTGTTAATCCATAGAAATTAGGTTAGGTTATAGTCAGATAGCTTTTGGGGTCTTAGTTAAGAACAGGGAGATATAAGAAGGGCTTGAGATCAGAAGAGCAGACCCCATGAGGGGGAGTGTATATTGGTGGGAGGAGATAAAACTTAATAGATTTAGGATTGTATTTATCATTTCCCTACCCTTAATAAACTTGGTTTTAATCATTTCAAGGGTTTTGCTTTACTGGCCCTGGGGAGGTTCCTAGGTGGGTCTTATCTCTCATCCATCTAGGAAGGATCCTTATTTCAATATGATTATAATGGAATACTATTGCACCATCAAAAATGACAAACAAGAATTTGGAAAGACTCATACAAAGTGATGCAAAGTGAAATGGGCAGAACCAGGAGAACATTGTACACAGTAACAGCCATAAAATATGATGATCAATTGTGAATGACTTAATTGTTATCAACAAAGCAAGGATCCAGGACAGTTCTAAGGGACTCATGATGAAAAAGACTCTCCACTGTCATAGAAGGAATTGATGAAGTCTGAATGCAGATTAAAACATGCCATTCTTCATTTTATTTCCTCTGTGAATTTTTCTCCAGTTTAAGTGAAATGTGTCTTCTTTTGTAACACGAACATGGAAATATGTATTGCATAATAATACATGTGCAACCTGTATCATATTATCAGCCTTTTAGGGGGAGGGGAAGAGATGAGAGGGAGAAAGAGAATATGAATTGCAAAATGTCAGAAAACAAGTTTATGGGGCAGCTGGGTGGCTCGGGGGTTTGAGAGCCAGGCCTAGAGACAGAGGGTCCTGGGTTCAAATCTGCCCTCAAACACTTCCTAACTGTGTGACCCTGGGCACTAATCTCCCAATTGCCCATCTCTTACAGCTCTTCTGCCTTGGAACCAATACATAAGAATTGATTCTAAGATGAAAAGTAAGAGTTTTTTTAAAAAAGCAAACAAGTATTAAAAATTGTACCAACATATAATCCGAAGGGAAAAAAGCATAAAAAGATAAAAGAACAATATAGCATCTTTGTGTGGGGGTGCATCCCCATTGGGTATTTACTAGCTTAGACTTTCCTGGGGATGGAACCAGCAATATGTGCTTGGGAAGGGGTCACTCCTCCAGTCTGTCAAAGACTCACCACTTCCAGATGGTGAAGCTAGGAAAAGATAACATAATCAATGAAGATATTAAGCAATAGATCCATCTGGGGTGAGGGAAGCATCTAGGCAATGGGTACCAATGGTGATGAGACAATGTTTCCTCCCCCTGTGACTTTAATATCAGGGGAACATTTGGAGTCCTTAACACTTTGGTCTTTGGTGTCTTTGATTAAAAACAGGTTGACTGCTGGAGTAGGTATGACGGAATTGGAAAAGTAAGGTTCCAACACCTAGGACTGTGATTTACTCAAGTGGTCTTGTGTTTTATCCCTGTACCTTACAATTTTATACCAGTACTTCAATACAGATTGGGTGAATGAATGAGTGAGGGAGAGGTCCTTTAGGGAGCAGGCAAAAGGTGGGAACATATTAGGATTCTGTGAGATAGAGAAAACATGCCAAGTGAATAATAAATTATGATGGGTTTAAACATCTTTTGATAGAAACCTGGAATGTTACCAAAAAGAGAAAAGCTTGGGGTGTTGTCTCAGGCAGGTCCTGTTCACACTTGTACAGAGGGATTAAACAGAGCCCAGGACAGGGGATTATTGGTTCTGTCCATGCGTGTATAGTGATTTGACAAGCATTTACTAAGCTCTTATGTGCCAGACACTGTACAAATGCTGGAGATTCAAAACACAACAAAACAAAGCATAACAATCTCTGTTCTCAATCTTATATTCACATGTAACATCCCCTACTTCCCTTCCAACTTGAATTCACAGGTTAGCTACCCATCGAGATGACAACCCTGGGGTTCAGAATCTGTGACTATGTACTCTTAAAACATAAACTCTCACTGGTGCACTTGCCTTTATTCATCAGCCAGTAGACACAATTAGCTCAAAGAAAAGATATTTGTAGAGATAGCATCATAAGAACAAGAGTAAAAATTATTCCCTTCTCCCTCCCCTTGCAAGCCTAGGGTGTACCCTTTCCTAAATTGTCTGTGAGAAGAGTGAGAGAATGGTACCGAAGCAAACAGGCAGGTAATTAGAGAAGATATGTGGCCAAAGTGGCTTGCACCTCCAGCACTATGGTGGTCCAATATGGTACCCTCTTGCTACTCCTCTGCTTGGCAAATTATTCAGTTGGATTCCTTGGATTTGTTTCTCTACCCAACAACTCCAAACAGCCAAGGCTAACTCATGCTGAAATTACAAAGCTTCTCCTGTCTTGTACTTTTGATTCTGTACTTGCTCCCTGCTGAGTAGCTCTGCTGCAAGATGACATAGCCACCGAAGTGGTAGGGAGGGAGAAAGAAAAGAATCTCTTCTCCATTCTAATGGATGAAGCCTAATTCCGTCTCAAAAGGGAAGCTTTTTCCCCCTTGCTGCCAGAGTTTTCTTAGCTCAGAGTGTCTCCTGCCTCAGCTATTGATTCCTTCCCTAGAAAGTATGTCTTGCATTTCCAAGAACCAGCAGGGCCAAAGCTTATCTTTGACCAGTCAATGACTAGCTTCTTTCTAATTCCATCAAGCTTTGCACCTTTTAGAGGGGTGTCAAGTAGAGAAAATTCTTCAGATTTTCTTTAAGTTGTTAACAACTGGTTATCTTTATTATCTGTCCCTTCCTTCAGTAACTTTATCAACTGGGCTGGGTTGGGGGTTTCCTGATCAATTCCGCCTATCACACCCAGAATTACAGAATTTAAAGCTGGAAGGAGCCTCATACCTACCTAGTCCAACCCATATATGCAAGAATCCCCAAGTAGTTAACCAGCCAATTCAATAGAAAGATGTACAAGGTAGAAGAATTGCACAACTTTGCAGGTGGCCCATTCCACTTTGAACAGCCCTACTTAGAAAATTGTTCCAAATATCCAGCTTAAGTTTAACTATTTACAATCCCTACCCCTTGTTTCTGGATCTGCCTTCTGGATCCAAATAGGAGAAATCTAATCTGTCTTTCATATGACAATCCTTTGGACCCTTGAATACAGCCATCATTCCTCCCTCCCCCTTCTCCCTGAGTTGTTTATTCTTTGTGATAAATATTTCCATTTTCTTCAACTAATTCTCATATGATATAGATTCATAGTCAGTGTTCCTCTGGACACTGTTCAGCTTATCAACATTATCATCAAACTATAGTGCTCAGAACTGAATACAATATTCCAGATGAGGTCTATGAAATCAGAATTCAGTATATGATCACATGGAAGTCAAGCTTTTCTTTTTCTTTCTTTTTTTTTTTTAAACTCTTACCTTCTCTCTTAGAATCAGTACTGTGTATTGGTTCCAAGACAAAAGAACGATAAGGGCTGGGCAATGGGGGTTAAGTGACTTACCCAGGGTCACATAGCTTGGAAGTATCTGAGGCCACATTTGAGCCCAGAATCTCCCATTTCTAGATCTGGCTCTCTATCTACCCAATCACTCAGCTGTCCCCCACTCTCCGTGTTTCTCTTAATGCAGTTCAAGATCACATTAGTGTTTTTTTCAACTGCTTATTACATCACACTACTGACTCATAACCAGCTCATAACACAGCAGCTCCGCAGATCTTTTTCAGAACAACCACTGTCTAGCCATGCCTTCTCCATCTTGTACTTATAAAGTTGATTTTTTGGTATTCAAGTGAAAGATTTTACACTTGAGTTTAAAGTCTATTAAAATCTCTATTGACTTTTGTCTTATTGGATACCATCTAAAGTGCTAGCCTATAAAGTCTTTATGGATCCTGACTCTATCACCCAGTGGATTAGTATTTTCTCCCAAATTTGTGTCTCTGCAAATTTGGTGAGGATGCCATCTATGCCTTTCTCTAAGTCACTGATAAAAATGTTAAATTGTAGGTTCTAGTAGAAAGCCATGAAATATGCCACTGGAAACCTTATGCCAACCATCAATGACTATTCTTGTAGTAAAATTATTACTCCAATTCTGGAATTGTATTGGATTAGTTCTAAACCAGTATTCTCCAAAGTGGTGTCTCTCCTTTTTCTAATCACATAGCTATCGAAGTGATTTTTTTTTCTGTAGGGTGAGTTACTCTCCTGCTCAATAAACTCCAGTGGCTCCCTATTGATTCTAGAACTATATATTGTTTCATTTTATCTCATTCTGTTAAAATTCCTATTTGATGTGAGTTTTACACTGTATATAATTATTAGTATAATGGTACTAATGCAATTTTTAAATAAACAAATATTAGGGGCAGCTGGGTGCCTCAGTGGGGTGAGAGCCAGGCCTAGAGATGGGAGGTTCTGGATTCAAATCTGGACTCAGACACTTCCTAGCTGTGTGACCCTGGGCAAGTCATTTAACACTCATTGCCTAGCCTTTACCTCTCTTCTGCCTTGGAACCAATATATAATATTGATTATGACACAGAAGGTAAGGTGTTTTTTTTCTTAAAAAGCAAATGTGTGTGTGTGTGTGTGTGTACACACACGCATATAGAGTGTGTTCTCAAAGGTTGTTTTTTAAGTGATGGGGTACTCAATCAAAAAGTTTGGAATTACCTGATGAGTCCACATCTCTTCATCTTTTCCACAAAAATAATATAAAATTCTTTATCAAAAGCTTTGCAAAAATTCTAAGCAAACTATATCTAAGCATTCCTGCTAACTCCTAGTTTAGCAATCCTGTTAAAAAAGAAAATCAATCTAGTCTGGTATGGCTTGCTCATATAAGACCATGCTGGCTTTTGGTAATGAGCACTTGCCTTTCCAGATGTTTACCAAGTATCTTTTTTTTTTTTAAAACCTTTAACTTCCATCTTAGGAACAATACTAAGTATCAGTTCCAAGAACTAAGGGTTAGGCAAATGGGAGTAAGTGACTTGCCCAGGTTCACACAGCTAGGAAGTGTTTGCGGACAGATTTGAACCCAGGACTTCCCAATTGTAGTCCTGGCTGTCCCATTCCATTGTTTCTAATGCATTTCTAACTTAGAAGGAAATCAGGCAATCAAGAGGAGGGAGTGTATTCCAGGGATGGGGGACAGTCAATGAAAAGGCATGGTGATGAGGAATGAAGTTTTCTGTGCATAAAACTAGCAAGAAGGAATTGTTTCATTTTCTGTCTTCAGAATTTCATTCTTGAGTGTCTCCCATAGTCTCCTGGATCACCTTCCTGTGCAGCATTTTAGTCCATGACCTGACTGTTTTTCCTCTGATCCTCTGACCTCTGCTGATCCCAAATTTAGGGCACATGTGAGTTTATCCTTGGATATTCCCTCCAGCTCTATCACAAACTCCAGAAGGGAGACTCCAGAATCTTATAAGCAGCTGGAAATATGGGACCAGATTTAAAGTGAGAGGTCAGGCAGAGAAATAGAGATTTGGGAGTGTAGAAAATCAATTCAGAGTTTGCAGATTTGGAAATCACAACCAAAACTTCACTTGTGAACATCGTTTCATCACTTTATACTTCCAAGAAATTGTGTGACAACTTTCAATGAATGAAATCATCAGTCCGACTTAGAATTCTACCTTTTGTGACATGAGGTCAATGTAGTATCTTAAAAGGTGGTTCAAAAAACGGCCTGAGCAATATGATAGTGATGGCATACTATTGTGCTGTAAGGAATGATGATCTGGAAGATTTCCATATGAATTGGAAGATCCTCAGTGAACTGATGCAGAGTGAAATGAGTGGAACCAAGAGAACATTGTAGACAGAAAGTAAAACATTGTGGAATAATCCAATATCATGGACTTTACTACTTAGTAGCAATGCAACAATCCAGGATGTTCCTGAAGGATTTATGCAAAAAAAATGCTATCCACATTGAGAGAAAGAACTATGAGAATAGAAACTCAAAAGAAAAACATATGACTTATCACTTATCACTTGTATATGTAAGGGTTTTCTTTTCTTTGGGGTTTGGGATTTAAAAGATTGTCCTATAGCAAAAATGAATAATATGGAAATAGGTATCAAGTGATAACATTTGTACAACCCAGTGGAATTGCTTGTTGTCTCTGGGAAGGGAAAGGGAAAAGGGAAGGGAAAGAAAATGAATCATGGAAACATGGGAAAATATTCTCAAAATAAATAAATAAATAAATGGTTTTAAATTTAAAAAAATCAGCCTGATCAGTTGCACAATTTGAGTGAAACGAATTTTCAGAGAGATTTCAACTCAGTGACAGTTAATTAATTAATTAATTGCAGCTTGTCAGTTAATAAGGAAAAATCTCACTGTTTAGAAACTTTAAAATCTATGTATGCATACAAATTAACCTATGATACATTTGAAGGGAAATATTTATAGTCTTTTAAAATTTCAAGCCGTGAGGACTCATTTCTTTCTACTTTTTATATACAACGTGTCTGTTTTTTAAAGCCAAAAAATCAGCTAAAATTATTTAATTGACATTTTCGTTAGGAGGGAAGAGTGGTGACAGTGGAAAGGGATTTGGACCCAGAGCAAGGTGAGAGTTGAGTTTGGATGTAGGCTTGAAAACTTAACTAGTTATGTAATCATGGGGAAAAGTCATGGAACTTCTCAGTCTCCACTTCTTCATCTCTAAAATGGGAATAAGAATAATACATTCATATAATACCTAAATCACGAGATTATTCTGAAGATCAAAGATTACTTAAAGTCAGCCATTACATTAAAGTACATGGATGAAGTTTAAAATAAATGATGAATTAATAACCAATACATGAACAGATAAATATATGTATTGCTTAAAATTGTTTATACTCAATCCAAAAATGGATTCAAGATCTTATTAATTTGGGATCTCTCTCCAATAAGGTAAATCTTAATTCATCCATGCCTGTTTATCCATTGCAACTCTGGTCCATGTCTACCCATGAGATGACCCTGGAAGGGACCATCCAAAGCGTTAGAGGCTTCCCTTGATATCACTTGATATTATAAACAGGCCAGTGCAGTGTTTTGGCTGTCCATCTGCCATCCCTTGCCTTGGCCATTTGACCAGCCCATCTTCTCTTCCCATCATAGAATTCTTTGAGGACATCCTTTACTCTCATGCTTAGGTATCCCTCATTGATTCTTTGCTATCACTGACTTACTCCCACCAAACACCCCTCTGTTTCCTTCTGCGCAATACTATTTTTAATTCTTCAGAAGAGGTTGTGTTCCATGTTTCACTGCCATATAAGACCAGTACAGCATTAGTTTTTAAAAGATGGACCTCTAATTTAATGGGAAGCTTGGGATCAGCCAAAGAGCTCTACAGTTTCTCAAAGGTAATCCAAGATGCTCTCCTTCCCTCTTTCAACTCTGGGCTCAATTCACTACCTATCTATCCCAGATGTACCTAACTATTAGGCATGTGCTATAGAGAATCACCCAAATGCATTTAAAATTCTGGGCAACAGATATTTTTCATCCACCTAGTCTTTTTCATATGGATTGATCCTTTGAATAATTACGGATCTCTTCCTCTTCCAGAGGACTCTGTAATGTTGGAAGGAGGGAAGAAAAGAAGGAAATACATTTTTATTAAGGCTCTACTATGTACTAAGTGCTGTGCAAATGTAATTTCATTTGATCTTTACAACAACCCTGGGAGGTAGTAGGTACTATTATTACCCCCATTTTGCAGTTAAAGAAGCTGAGTCAGACAGAGAGGTTAAGTGACTTGCCTAGTGTCACACAGCTAGTAAGTATCTGAGGTCGGATTTGAACTTACTATCCCTTTCTTTAAACTTCTCCCCCTTTCTTATTGCCCCCCATATACCTATATACACAAAAATGGCCTCAGGCACAGAGTTTGCTAGTAATGACTGAATAACATTTTCACTACATACCTCCGGGTTTTATTATAAGGAAAATCTTTCCTTAACCTCAAAGTACTACATACAGCCTGACCTTTATCTTAGTTAGACTGCATATTTCTTTTTCAATATTTCAACTGGGTGCAGCCAGGTGGCACAGTGGATAAAGCAACAAGCCTGGCATTGGGAGGACATGGGTTTAAATCTGGCCTCAGATACATCCTAGCTATGTGATCCTGGGTGAGTCGCCTAATCCTGCTTGCCTCATCTTTGCCCTTCTGTTTTAGAGTTGTTACTAAGACAAAAACTAAGGGTTTAAAAAAAATACAACATTTAAATTATTTTCTCTATGCCTCTAATTAACCATCCTTCTTCAAGGCACCTCCTGGCCTGGCCTTCCTTCCCCAGTTTAAAAAAAATGGGGCAAGACTATTAGCTTCATTTATTTGTGTGAAAATGGAGTTCACTCCTCTGGTCCAGAGGCATCACCACAGGAACCTGGGAAACTCTGGGTAGTTAGCCTGGCCCCCAGGCAGGTACAAGGTCTGCCAAGTTTCCATGGCAACATCTCTAGAGGAGGAGTGAGCCCTAGCTTGGTAACGCATCCATCAAACCACCTTATGCACAGACTTTGTTTTTTACATATAAATTCAATTATTCAACAAAAACTTAACTGTGCCGTACAAGGCACTGTGCTAGGCACTTGGGAGTGGAGGGGTCCAAAGACAAAATGATAACCATCCTTTTCTTCAAAGAGCTTATACCCTCTGGGGAGGAGAGGGATGGAGGAGACCCAGCAGGCGCACACATCAATGAATATGAGGGAGAGAGAGAAAGCACTAACAACTGAGGGGGCAGGGAACGGTTTCAAGCTGATGGTTGTCTTCCCCCGCACACCAACGTGTCTCTGACTACAAGAACACATTGGGAGGAATGTGTATAAGTTTGTTGCACATTCATGTTGTAGGGAAGTCAGGATTTAATCTAATTACCTCTCTCCGTAAGGGCACAAAGTATAGGGACATACACATGCCTAGAGGGACTGTCAAATTTTTGAATTAATAAAGATGTCTGAAACACTCATGACTGCTGAGTAGAGAGCAAGACAGTGTGTACTTGCTCAAGAATGACTGTGGTCCCATCTTAAAGGACCCTATAATTTGACAGCAAGGGCAAATATGCTACCCATTGAAATATAAGATTACAAAATTATAGGATTAAAAATTATGTGATTACTCAATATGTGATTTTAAAAGTTCACTAAATGGCAACAGCAAGTCAGAAGTGGCACTAATTGGTTGGATTTCACAAAGCTGTCTTTATATCACTGCTTCTACATGCTCCTGGTTCATAGAACTGGAACGGAACCTCAGTGGTGATCTAGTCCAGTCCCTTCATTTTACAGATGGGGCAATTGAAGCGCAGAGATGTTAGGTTACTTCCTCAAGGTCACACAAGGAGGAAGTGGGAGAGCGAGGACCCAAAGTCCTCTGACATCAAATCTTGTACTTCTCCCAATGAGCTACATTGGCTCCCCCTCAAATGTACCACTGAGGCATCTCTGTGTCCTCCTTCCATCCCCTAAAATCTCTGGATTCCATTTCTTGGCTCAGAAAGAAGCACCTGGATATGTGACCGTGAAGTTACTTCTATAGGCTGGAACGTCACTTATATCCAGCCCTTCCTAGGTCTTCTTCTTACTTAATACAGCTGAGAGGGTTTCTTTTTAAGATATTGAATTATTTCTGTACTTGTGTTTTGAATTAGAGACTAATCATTTCCTTGATCTCTGTACTCATTCCTTCATTTCTAGGAATTTCAAGGAATGCTCCGCCCTAGAACATGGTAAATAAAAAGTGATATTACTAGATCTGTCTTAGGAAATAAGAACCAGTTTATTCCAGATGTGCCTGCATGTAGCAAAAATAAGTCCTTCGGTTTCTCATTAAGAAACATTACAGAAGGTTGGTCTTGACCAGGCAGAACTCGATTTCTCCCCCTACCCCCAGTTTTTTGGGAACATGGAACCAATTACATGACTGCCCATCATCACCCAGCAGACAGGGAGGGGTAGTTGAAAGTTATGACAAACCACCTTCTTACCCACTATTCACCAATTAAAACTATGTTGAGATGTCCAAGCTAGGGTCTGAATAATGAGCTCCCAAAATTGCATTTATGGATCTGTGTAAAGGGACTTCCTTGTCTTTGATTACCAAGAGGATCTTGACCATTAATTAATTGGTTATTCCTAGTCTGATCAATAAGTTGATTTTCAATGATCTTGGAATCATCACATAACCATCACAATCCTATCTCTGTTCTTTGAGCCAAGACCCTGTAGTCACATGTAAGGGAGAATTCAGGTGCCTCTGGAAGAACGTTCATTCAGGTATGTGCTGATTCTTTGATGACTCAACAACCTGGATAAAGAGGTGAGATCAGGGGAATCCAATGGGTGTATCCTCAGAGAGGAGGAGAAACAGGGATAGATTTGACTCTTTAAAAGCATAGACTAAAGAAGACATCTGGAGTCATCAGATTCAACTACTTAATTTCTCTTCAGAAAAAAAAGGCAGTTCTGACCTACTTCCTAGGTAAGTGTTTTCTCCTCCCAAGGACTTCATCTATCCCCAAAAAGTGTCTATCCTTTTGGTAGGAAATACTGTAGAGAAAAGTCCCCTGATATCCTTCAAGGCAGGTGGATAGTACTGAGAGAAAAGGAGGGAGATGAATGAATTCTAATTCTACTCCCCTTTAAATCAATGATCCAAGATCACCTGATTTAGTCTCCTACACTGGTCTTTACCACCTAGAATGTGGAGAGATCACAGAGAGAATAAGTATATGGTCAGAAGGAAAGTTTAAGGGGATGGCATGGATGTAATGGTGGGTGGAGAATGCCATTGGCACCAACCTGAAACCTTTAGTTGATTAACCAGCCAGTGTTTTATCTACTGTATGCCAAGAACTATGCTAAACGATATCAGAGGGATCCTCCATTCTCCCTGGTCCTCCTACTTTTTATCTTATATTGGGAACAAGAGGTCAAATCCTCTTGCCTGTGTTAGGGGTCCAAATCCTCAGGACTTTAGTGAGACTACTGTTCCCTTTTCCTGAACTGTTGAACCTAATAATTTACCTTGGAGCATTCATAATGCATAGATCACACCCTAGATCTGGAGTTAAGAAGATCTAGTTTCAGATCCTGACTTGGACATTTACTAGCTGTGCGACCCTGGGCAAGTCACTTAAGTCACCTCTTTGAACCTGTTTTCCTCATCAGTTAAATGAAGGGATTGGACTCAATGGCCTCTGAGACTCATTTCAGCTCTAAATTGATGATTTTATGATCAGGAACAGGATGTGGCATATACAAGGAGATTCTACTTCTGACACTGCTTGCCTAGTAAGAGGACCTCCTCCAGAGAGGTCCTTTAATCCTTAGAAATGTAGCCAAAGGGGCAGCTAGATAGCACAGTGGATAAAGCTCCAGGACTGGAAATGAGAGATACTGAGCTCAAATCTGGCCTCAGACACTTCCTGATTGTGTGTCCCTGGGTGAGCCACTTCACCCCAGTTGCCTAGCCCTTATCAGTCTTCTGCCTTAGGACTGATAGTACAGATTCTAAGACAGAAAATGAGGGTTAATATATATATATATATGTAGAGTTTCCACCTATATGAGGATATGGAACCTCAGAGAGTCTAAGAACAAACCAATTTGTATTGTTTGTATAAAGTACAAACTCTACTAGTCATTTTGACCATACTTTATTTAATTGTAGCTAAACCTGGTAAATGAAAAGATAATAGGGGGATAGTAAGAGAGGCTCCTTAATGAGTTCGAATCAACCTGTCTCTCAGATGACTGAAAAAGCTGGAGGGTTTGGTGGCTGAACCACTATAAATGCTTTCAGAGATTGTGGAAAACAGAAGACATGGTATAGAATTGAAGTGGGGCAAAAGTCCTGATTTTAAAAAGGGGACTGAGGGGGCAGAGAATGGATTCTGCAAATCATAGGCCAATGGACTTGACTTTGATTCATGGAAAAAGTCTAGAATGTATTTGTCGTTCATGACTCACAACTGCAGTTCTGGTCCAGGAAAGAATGGGTTCATTTTTGAGGACCTTCTCAGACATCTCTGACTTATTTTGTCTCGTTTTTTATGAGAACATCAGGATTTGACTTGTGTCTCTGTAAGGGCTTTTAGTTCTCATGCATGCACTAGGATAATAAAATATGAAATCTAGGAGAGATTTTATTTACCCTCTCTCAACACTCCATAAATGACTTGTGTCTACATATCTTTACGTCTATAAATGACTATTAACAATCAAGACAGCTCCCCTCTCCAATGGCTCTTCCTCTTCCCCAGGGAGCAATTAGGTTCTCTAGAATGATAGTACCATCCAAAGTAGAGCCCCCTTGCAAGGAGGAGAAGAAATGTGGGCTGCTAGAAACTCAGTCAGTCCCCACTCCAATAGGCCCTCCTTTTCTTTATACCTTCACAGTCTTATTGATAGATAAGTATCTGAATAGAGAAATCAAATTTAAATCTTACTATTCTGATCCCAGTGGTTTTTCTGGCCTCCCTCCAGGGTCCAAATCTTTCCATATCCCTTTGAAATCATCTATTCCCTTATTTTTTTAAAATAGCACAATAGTACTCTATCACATTCACATACCACAACTTATTTAGCCTTTCTTCAATTGATGGGCATCCCTCAGATTCTAGTTTCCTTTTTCTTTTTTTGCCACCACAAAAAGAGCTGCTATAAATATTTTTGTACATAGAGAGATTTTTCCTCTTTCTTTGATCTCTTTTGGGTATAAATCTTAGTAGTGCTGTTTACCTGGGTCAAAGGGAACAAATTGTTTACTAACTTTTTTGCATAATTCCAGAATGGTTGGACCCACTTACAGATCCAACAACAATGCATCAGCGTGCCCATTTCCCCGGACAATTCTCAGACTGTAAGTTGTAGGACAGTCACCAAAAAGCCCTGGTAGAGGGAGCTTCCTCAGCTGAATGTCATGACATATACTATTGCTCCTTGACTCTGAGCCCCAAACAGTTCAGCAAGAACTGGTGATAGGCTAACATCCTCTTTCTCAGTGGAGCCAGATCTAGGGAATGGGAACCACAAACAGGTTATCAGACATTTACATTAAAAAGAGCTACAGAACAACAAGGTAGCACAGTGGATTGAGTGGCAGGCCAAGAGTTGGGAGGACCCTAGTTCAAATTTGACCTTGGAAACTTCCTAACAATGTGACCTTGGGCAAGTTCCTTAATTCCATTTGCTTAGCCCTTGCCACTCTTCTGTCTTAGAATTGACACTAAGATAGAAAGTAAGGTTCTTTTTTTTTCTTTAATTACATATCCTTTAAATACCATGGAGGCAAAAGTCAGTGACAGAAAACAATAACAACAAAGACATTTAAAAAATGTCTTTTGAAAACAAAAATTAAAATAAAAAATAGAAATGTCTTTTTTTTAATATTAAACTGAAACTGAAAATATTTAATATATTTAATATTAATTATGTAATACTAGTTATCTATTAAATATTCCTATTTAATATAATTTTCTTATTAGCATAACCAGAAAAGGACTTTTCCCATGAACTTATAGGTGCTGTCATTTTCTTATAGCTTGAAAGGTCTGTTTGTGATCATTCTCTGCTTTTCTTTCCTTCTGGATCCTACCTCGTCCAGACATGTTGCTTCTTTTTCCAAATGAATAGAGTGTGAGGATGAAAAAAATAGTTGTTTAATGAGAAAAGTATTTTGGTTTTTTGTTAGTTTAGACTGGTGACCAGAAATGTCAAATTTTCAAATTCAATTAAAAAATCATATATTAAGACAATGGAAAGTGTGTTGGACTTGGAATCAACAGACGTGAATTCTAATACTGACTTTGCATTAACTCCTTGGGTGATCTTAGGCAAGTCTCTGCACCTCCATTTCCTCAGCTACAAAATGAGGGGGTTAGACTATATCAGAGATATCAAACTCAAGGCCAGCTCCCTTCTGATAGTGGCCTGCAAAATTCCTACATGGGCCCTGAACCAGATTAAAATATAATTGGAGGGCAGTTAGGTGGCTCAGTGGATGGAGACAGGAGGTCCTGGGTTCAAATCTGGCCTCAGACACTTCCTTGCTGTGTGGCCCTGGGTAAGTCACTTAACCCCCCATTGCCTAGACCTTACCATTCTTCTGCCTTGGAACCAATATACAGTATTGATTCTAAGATGGAAGGTAAGGGTTTTAAATATACATGTATGTACATGTTCCATGAAAATAAAGAAAAATGAAATACAACATAAAAAAATGTTAACTTGTGGTTTTCTAAGTCAATATTTGCTATCTGCACAGGGATCCATTTCTGTCTAAATGTGACAAGACTGGACGACGTGGCCTTTAAAATCCCTTCCACCAGTAGATCGTGCTCCTGTGAGTTCCCTCCCATTTCCCTACACCAATGAAATAATAGATTTGGACAATATCTGGGTGGAAATTAGACTCCCCATTACCCATCTAATACACCATTCCAAAACATAATAAATTGGCTTTCGGAGGATGCATTTATAATCTTCCGTAGGGCTATCTGTCTGAGGAACAGAGTTTAAACGACCGCAGGATTCATTTGTCATGGTTCTGTGATAGACAGAAAGCCCGTGGACTGGATGTCCTGGTTAGTGCTCAGTCATTTGAGCACAGTAAGAAACTTCTGGGCTTTGTGCCAGCCACAGAGTTAAGTACATTTGAAATAGAGACTCTCATTCTAGTTGTTCTGCCACGTGTATAAATCAACACTCTAATGCCTTAAGCTGAACCTTTATTTGTTCATGGTCCGATAAGAGGAATGTTATTGTATGTTAGTCCATAGTTCTTTGTAAAATTATTTCTATATATGTATAATATTACATGTATGTGGATCTACACATGCATACACATTTGTGTCTGTAGATATATGAATCCGGAGAAAGATCTGTGATTTATCTACATAAGGAGCTCCTCATCTGCAAACTCCCTTCAAATCATGCAAATCACCATTTTGGAGCCAGTGATAACACAGCAGATGATACTGAAGGGATGGAGTGGGGTTTCGAGGAACTATAATGACTTTCCTAGGATCACACAGATAGTAGGCATCAAGGGAGGTCTTCCTCATTCTAAGCCCTGCGCTTTAATCAACATGTCATTGTTTCTTCTATTTCTCTAAATAAACATTGTAACATTAAATAAAACAGGCACAATCTTCAATAAAAATATTAGGGTTTTAGGGGGCAGCTGGGTAGCTCAGTGGATTGAGAGCCAGGCCTAGAGACGGGAGGTCCTAGGTTCAAACCCGGCCTCAGACACTTCCCAGCTTTGTGACCCTGGGCAAGTCACTTGACCCCCATTGCCTACCCTTGCCACTCTTCCACCTATGAGTCAATACACAGAAGTTAAGGGTTTAAAAAAAAATATTAGGGTTTTAGCTTTCCAAGGATATCTGCAGAATACTCCTAATTGTTATCGCGGTCATTAGTCTTTTCTTGTATATACTTTCTCTTGACATCATCGTCATCATCATAGCTAGCATTTAAATAGCCGTACTACGTGCCGGGAACTGTGCAAAGTACCTCAACATTTTTTTTCTCATTTGATCCTTACAACAATTCCATGAAGTAAATGCGAGCATGATCCTGTCATGATTAAACATTTTGAGAGACTGGCTTCTGGGTAAGAAAATCAATTTATTGATCAGACTAGCAATAACCAATAAATCAATTGACCAATGATCTCTCTCAAATGATCAAAGACTAGGAAGTTCTGCTGCATGGATCACTAAATATAATTTTAGAAGCTTATTATTCAGTCCTCCCCTCGTCATCCCATGATATCTCTGGTTGGTGAACCGTCTGTGAGGAGGTGATCCATCATTCTCTGTGTCCCTCTCAGTACTTTGAATGACAATGGACCCTCCCATGCCTAATCCCATGCCCCCTGCATCTAGATTCTAGATTCCAGAAGGAAAAATTGAATTCTGCCCAGTTAGGAGAGACTTTGTCTAAAGTTTCTCACTGCAAGGTTCAAGGACTTTGTTCTGCTTCTTGTAGAACTTCTATTTTACTGGGGAAAATAGAACCCATCGTCTCACTTTTTTATCTCTCACCTCACAATGGAAAATGTCCCAGAGCGGGACATTTCTCCAATTTCCTAGGAACACAAGAATGAGTAAGAAAGTCCATGGTTCAGATCTGAGCTTCAATTCAAAGCCCAGAAATAGAAATAATTCAATATGTTAGAAATAAATCTTCTCGATTCCCACTGTACACCTGAGGAAACTGAGGAAAATAGAGGTTAAGTGACTTGCCCCAAATCACCCAGCTTTTAAGAGTCTGAGGTCAGATTTGAACTCAGGTCTTCCTGACCACAGGTGCAAGTACTACTATAAATATTTTGGAATAATATAAGGGGCTGTTCATTTTGTCACTGACCTTCTTGGGGTGTGTGCCTAGCAGAGGGTTCTCTGGTCAAAGTATGTGTGAATTGTGGTCCCCTTCTTCACATAATTCAGTAGTGCTCTCTAGAATGGTTGCACTAATTCACAGTTGTACCACCAATGGGGAATATGACCCCTTCCTGGAGAGAATGTTGGGCTTGGAGTTAAGAAGGCCTGAGTTCAAATTTGTGAAATAGGGGTCCCTTTTCCTTCTCTTTCTCTTTAATAACATCAAAAGTCCAATACTAGATGTTTCTTAACAAATTTGAGGCATTTACTATCTACTTATGGACAACTTAAATGAGGCTGATAAACCATAGAATTCGATTTTTAAAAACAATATAGGGGGCAACTGGGTAGCTCAGTGAAGTGAGAGTCAGGCCTAGAGACAGGAGGTCCTAGGTTCAAATCTGGCCTCAGACACTTCCCAGCTGTGTGACCCTGGGCAAGTCACTTGACCCCCATTGTCCACCCTTACCACTCTTCTACCTATGAGACAATACACCGAAGTACAAGGGTTAAAAAAACAACAACAATATAACAAAAAGACAATGTTTTGATTTTGGTGATGGGAAGATATGAAGGTTGGGATAGATCAAAGCCCAATTGAAAAAGATACAAAAAAGGAAAATCTGAAGGAAAATAAGCCTAGCAGGGAGAGATAGAAGTAATCCTGGTGGAAAAGGGAGAATTTCAGGGAAAAGAGGCCACAGATGGCACAGTAGATAGAGTGCCAGGCCTGGACACTTCCTAGCTGTGTGACCCTGGACAAGCCACTGAACCTCATTTTTCCTAGTTCTTGTTCTGTCTTAAGAGTTGATACTAGGGGGGCAGCTGGGTAGCTCAGTGGATTGAGAATCAGGCCTAGAGACGGGAGGTCCTAGGTTCAAATCTGGCCTCAGACACTTCCCAGCTGTGTGACCCTGGGCAAGTCACTTGACCCCCATTGCCCACCCTTACCACTCTTCTGCCTTGGAGCCAATACACAAAAGTTAAAGGTTTAAAAAAAATAAAAAAATAAAAAAGGTAAAAAAAAAAATAGTTGATACTAGGACAGAAGGTATGAGTTTAAAAAAAAAGTGGCCATAGAGGGATTTTGTCCAATAACCTAGTCAGACTGGTGCAAATATAAGTGAAACAGGAATAATATGCTTGTCTCCCCCCCTCCCCATTTCTGTAACATGGGGGGGGGGGGCGGCTAGTTTGCTGTGCTAGTTAAAAACATTGTTGATCCTCTTATGACAAAGAATGCTCTCCACCTCCAGAGAAAGAACTGTTGGAATCAGAATGCAGATTTGAAAGGATATGATTTTTCAATTGTTTACTCACATTTATGTTTCGAGGTTTTGGTTTTATAAGATTACTCACTTGCAAAAATGAACAATGAGGAAATATGCTTTGCATGATAATACATATATAAGCCAGATCAAATCACCTGATGGCACTGGAAGAGGGAAGGGAAGGGAGGGAGGGAGTTAAGTTCAATCATATACCTTAGGAAAACTTGTGTTGAAATTTATTACATGTAATTGGTAAAAAAATTTTTTTAATTTAATTTTTTTTTCAAATTTTGATCTTCAGACCTCTCTACCTGCTACTGAGTTTTTTTCTGTAGTAATTCTCTACACATATTCTAAAGCAATCAAGGGGCATGTTCTCATAAATTTATTCACAAATTAGTAGAAATATAAACTTTCATTAATTAATCAAGCAGCTCTGAGCACCCATTCCAGTTTATAAATAAGCCTCTTTTTCTATGCTTTTTTCTCCTCATTTCACCCATCTCCCCAACAAATTCTCTATTTTTGTAGGCTTAGATCAGTGGTTCCCAAATTTTTTTGGCCTACCGCCCCCTTTCCAGAAAAAATTACTTAGCTCCCTGGAAATTAATTTTTTTAATTTTAATAGCAATTAATAGGAAAGATAAATGCATCTGTGGCCATCACCATCTCCCTGCATCACTGCAGCACCCACCAGGGGGCGGTAGCACCCATTTTGGGAATCACTGGCTTAGATAAACATTAATATTGCTGGCTCTACAATTGCTTAACAGCGCACCAAGCTATAAAATGACATTTATTAATTTTTTAAATTAATTTTTTAATTTTTTTATTCATTAATTAAGAAAAATTTCCCATGGTTACATGATTCATGTTCTTTCTCTCCCCTACTCCCACCCCCCTTCCATAGTCGAAGCACAATTCCACTGGGTTTTACATATGTCATAAAATGAAATTTATATTCCAATAACATATAAGCTATGAAGACAGTTAACTCTCAACTATCTCTTTCTAAGATTTTGTTTTCTTTTTCTTATAACAATATCCATTTCTCTGTAGGAGGAACTTTTGAAGCTGGAGTTATCTAAGGAAGCTCTGGGACTCCATTAAATATTCATTTTCTCCTCTGCCTCCTCTTTCACAGAACAAAGTAGTTGGGTTCCTCAAAGAGAGAATATTTCTTATAGACTTTGACGAAGAATATAACTTTGGGGCAGCAGGCCATAGAAGTTTATAGGCCTCTGGCAGAACTGTGACAAAACTCTGATTACGTGACCCCTGACAGCAAAAAAAAAGGCAGAGTTTAAGTGCCCCTAAATCTCAGTGACCATGAGGTATCCCTCTCTCTGGTCAGATAATCAACAACAAACATATAAGTGCCTTCTGTGATGCCCCAGATACTGTGCTAAGCCCTGGAAATACAAAGAAAGACAAAACGAAGCAGAGATAAAGTGTTCTCTCTTCTTGAATCAATATGGGGGAGATAAAGCTTCCAAGACGGACCGAGTCAGAGATCCTATGTGATAAATTATGTTCACTGTCTCCCTCAAGCTTCTCCCTGGATCTGAGTCCACTGGAAAGAAGACCAGTCACTGACCGACATGTTCAGGATGCTGGCATTTGCCCATGGGGCCTTGTTCTCTCCCAGGACCCCTGTTTCAGTGAGGATGAGCAGCACCATTGTAGACAAGAAAGGCATTCTGGCTGACAAAGTGGCTCTGATCACAGGGTCCACTCAAGGGTGAGTGAAGACCAGTTCCTAATTAAAAAATGCAAAAGGGATGCAGGGTTTCCTCTCAGGAATATAACTCTGATTTATCCCTCAGTGTAAGGTCAGCTCCTTTGAGTCCAAAAGAGGCTGGGGATTAGGCTTTTCTCCTAAAAAGGAGGACATCAGGGACAGGAGGTTAAGGACAGAGAGATTAGGGAATGAGACCAGCAAGAGAGTTTCCTTAAATAAAATGTCTCCTTTGTTTTAATTTGAAATTTTTTATTTAATAAATTAATTTAGAATATTTTCCCATGGTTCCATGATTCATGTTCTTTCCTTCCCCTTCTTCCACCCCCCTCCCATAGCCACTGAGCGATTCCACAGGGTTTTACACGTGTCATTGATCAAGAAAATTGTGTCCTTTTCTTTGATAGCATCGGCTTTGCTATCGCCCAACGGTTGGCCAAGGATGGCGCCCATGTGGTGGTGAGCAGTCGCAAGCAGCAGAATGTTGATCGAGCTGTGGCCCTCCTGAAGGAAGAGGGACTGAGTGCAAAAGGCATGGTGTGCCATGCAGGGAAGGCAGAGGATCGTGATAAACTAGTGACGATGGTGAGTGACCAAAGATGATGGTAGATAGTGTAGAGAAAAAACATACAGTCTAAAAACTTCTAAAACGGAGTCCTCCCCCATGGGCTCATGTGGTCTTCCCTCAACGGATCCTGGGCCAATGAGAGCAGATCCTTCGAGGAGAAATGATTTTGGTGACTCAGGCTTTAGGGAAGTTCAGAGTTAGGAATACTAGGCACTTAATAAATGCTTACAGATTTGACTTGGTCATTCAATTACACGATATCTGGAATATGGCATTCTGATTGGCAGAGACAAGACAAGGAATTGGCTCACTTCTAGGGAGGGTTTGGGAATTAAGGTTCCCCTGTACCTTTAGGGTTTTTCATTTTTCCCTATCTATTCATCTATCCATTAATTGGTTATCCACTAATTAATCTATCCATTAGCCAGTTTATTCCTTCAGTGTATAGGGGAGAGAGTCAAGTGTTGTAATGTCTTAAACACGGCAAAAAATAAACCCCAAAAACCACATAACATTTTATTTTTTAAATTGCTGGAAGATATGCATAATAAAGGTAGAAACTGGTAGCCCTAGAGAGTAGGCAATGATATTACCTTTTTCACTTATCTTTTAATCTTGTTTGGCTTCATTTGAATGCCAATCTGGAGAGGCTCATGGGAGCAAAATGAACTTTGTAGTCTCAGTTTCCACATAACTACTATGGGGTTTCCTTAGCGGACCTCCCCTCATCATCCCCAAATAGGTTTGAGGAGCACAAAATCCCTAAAAGGCATTAGAAGGAAAACACATGGAATTTCTAACTCTATCAGATAATTATTTAGACTGGATTTTATATCATCGCTGGATATAAGTAGAGAAAAGAACAGACTTGACTTTTGCCTGGAGGCATTCTAGATGGACTATGAGAGTTCCTGTGGCCAAAAGATTTATCATCCTGTAGTCAAGCAGGTGATGAACCCATTTGACCTGGCCCTTGGACAACAGACATATAGTCCTATGTGGGATTATAAGCCATTTCTACTTAGTAAAGGGGCAGCTTTATGACTTAATGGATAGAGTGGTGGGCCTGGAGTCAGGAAGACCTGAGTTCAAATTTGGCCTCAGATATTTACTCAGATATCCTTGTGTGATCCCACTTCTAATTCTGTGATAAGGACCACAAGAAGATATCATCAAGAATGTATAATGAACTTAGGACCTCCCATCTCCAGGTCTGGTGCTCTATCCATGGTGCTCTATCCACTGCCCATATGGCATAATTTCTTATTCCCTTACTTTCATATGCCATAATTTTTCCATCCATTCCCCAGTTGATAAGCACCCTCCTAGGTTCCTGCATCTCAACAGTCATACATCTAAGCCTTGGATTTGGGCAGAAAAGGGAGCAGACAGATATCTAAGAGAGATCAGAGATCCTGAAAGATGAACGCAGAGAGAGACCAGGGAGTGATGTTGAGAGAGGGGAAGCCTGCCTCCCCAAACAACCTACCTCCAAGGAACCATTCATGCCCAAAGATGGCAGGAGTAAAACATGGAGAATAACTGAGCCAAACCTCTTAGAGAAAAGAGGGATATTTCCTGGATAATGCCGAGCTCCTGGACTGGGAGAAGAGGAATAATTCCTCTCAAGTTGCTGAACCAAGACTCATTAAAAGAAGAGGAGCAACCACACGGCCCAAGGCTGATGACAGCACCATGATATGGAAAGGCGAGCCTGAATTTGGCTTCCATCTTGAGTTATATGGATTGTGCAGTCTAGATGAAAAGAGTGATTCGTGATTCTCAAATAGCTCCAAGTGTAACAATCCGAAGGGAATCCAAACCTGAGGGTAACGCTGTAAGTCTAGAAGACTAGAAAGGTTTCTAGGGAAAATCTGAGGGGCCCTTCTCTCTATTGGGCATAGGTATGCCCCCTTCAAGGGAAGGATCCACCACAAGGTGGCACTATGAGCCTAGAAAATTGTAAAAGTCCTTGAGTGGAAGGTGAAATTTCATTTGAGAAAGAACTATTGTGTTGACTGTGAATAGGATCCTATCAGTCCGTGTTTTTTTTCACCACTTCTATGGGAGGAAATGAAGGTTGTCCTGCATCCAACATACATTATTAGTCCTTTTACGCACATGTGCAGGAAATAAGAAACGTGTTATATTTTGAGATTCCCATGGGAAACCCTGGCCAGGGGCATAAAGAAAAGAATAATTAGTGACTGAACCCCATTTACTGAAGTCCAAAATTGGGGTTCTGAGACAAAGATGACAATTTAAATTATATTGTAATAATAATGATGATGCTGACAATACATAATGCATTTGCTTTACCTTTTAAAATTTACAAAAGTTTATTCCTCACAACAACACTGTGAGGAATGGTTCTAAGACAGCATTTAGGGTCAGGTAGGTGGCTTAGTAGAGAGAGCTAAGCCTGGAGACAAGAGGTCCCAGGTTCAAATCTGGCCTCAGACACTTCCTAGGTGGATGACCCTGGGCAAGTCTCTTAAGCCCCATTGCCTAGCCCTTACCTCTCTTCTACCTTGGAACCAATACTTAGTACTGATTCTAAGATGGAAGGGAAGGGTTTAAAAAATAAAAGCGTATTTAGGATTGTCACTGGCAAAGAGAAGACCACCTCATCCTCTAAGACTGGAGCAAAGAGGAGAGAATGGAGATGTTGGGTTCAAGTAGGGAACTGAAGTGGAAAGTGAAGTATGAGGCCAAGTTCCCAGATGAGAAGGAAGGAGAAGGAAATGTCAGAGGTGGTTGGAGGAGAGAAGAGGTTTGAAGCAGTTATTCTAAGAGTGTGATAGGGAGGCAATCAGAGAAGAGTAAAAAGGTTGACCTTGAAGCAATGAATCACAAATGAGACAGTCAGGTGTTTTGACAACTTAAAGCTATATAAACGTTTATTATTATTATTCTAGTAAGAACTCCTAGTTTGACAGGAGACAATTAAGTCCACTCCAGAATCCAACAAGGAAAGGCAACATCATCTAGTAATTAGGGAACTGGACTTTGAGTCAGGAAGACCTGTTTGTAAATCCCAACTGTTACTTTCTATCTGTGTGATCATTGGCAAGTCATTTAACCTCTATTGCTTATTTATCCATTAACCATATCTATCAGTTTCCACATCTACAAAACCAGGGGGTTCACTTTGGGGGCCTCTAAGGCTCACTCCCAGCTCTTCATCTATGTGCCTAGAAGGATCCCTGCATAGTGAGTCTGCAGGTCAGACCACCCCCTCTTAATCGAGCAGGGGAGAGACATAGAGATAGACAGAGTCAGAGAAACACAAACAGACACAGAGAAAGAGAGGCTATGGATTAGCTCCCCATCCTTTCTGACTCCATCTTTCCCATGTCACTTTCTCCCCTTTAGGTGGCAGACCAATATGGCGGTGTCGACTTCCTGATATGTGCTGCTGCAGTAAACCCCATTGTAGGGAGCACTCTGGGAGCCAGTGAGCAGGTGTGGGACAAGGTGAGGCCTTAGGAGCTGGATTCAGGGTCAGATCCCATGATCCGTGGGTCATGCACTCTCTGCTATAGCTGAATACATACACAACTTTAATCCGGGATCCCAACCTACAACTCTCTTAATGCCAAGAAAGCAGATGCCACTCTCTTAGGCTTTATCTTCTTCTCCATTCACAAACATTATTCAGGCACAATGCTGGAGCCAAGAACCTTTGTCACCAAGATCTTGGAGTAGAATCTCCCTGCAATAGTCTTGGCTCAGGTCATAGATCGCATGGAACATGTTCTGTCTCTTGGAATGCCCTTTTCATCTGCCTGGCACAGGAATCAACCTTTTAGGACGAGACAAGGGAATCTCAGCCTGCCCAAGGAATAGCTGCCTTCACAGAAACAGGAAGGATATTCTTCTGTCCCCGCTGTCACAGCATCAGTCGTGAACCTCAGAGGGCATGTCCTGATTCCCACTACCTTTTGTGGCCTTGAACCTGAATGGTGCCATCCATTCTAAAGGGGTGCCAGGGCCTCAGCCCATTACTGTGAGCTACAGTTCTGTCACTGACACAGAGTGACTTTACTCACTTTCCCTCTGAGTGAATGAGTGCCCTCTTCAAGGGGTCATCACATAGGCTACACTCATCTATTCAAAACCACTTCTATTGAAAAATTATTCTATTCTTCCCTCTGGGTCTCCTCCATTTAAGCAGACCTACATACAGTTCAATCATCTCAGTGGTGTCTGAATCTTTGTGATGCCATTTGAATTTTCTTGGCAAATATACTAGAGTGGCTTGATATTTCCTTCTCTAGTTCATTTTACAAATGAAGAAATGAGGCAAATGGGGTTAAGTGACTTGTCCAGGGTCACACAGCTAGTAAGTGTCTGAGTCTAGATTTGAACTCAGGAAGATCAATTTTCTTAATTACACACCTGTACTCTATCCATTGTGTCACTCGGTTGCTCCTATATAAACTAGTTCTTCTATGTTCCCTCTATTCTGATTTCCTCTTACCTTGTTCTTCTAGAAGAGACTAGCTTGGATGGGGAGAGATGATTGTGGAAAAAACAACTACAAGAGATTTTCCTAAATTGCATATTCATAGTGTTTCATTGCCATCTGAGCAGGGCATCTCCATATATCCCTGTATTCCTTCTTGGGGACCTCATACAGAAAAAAAAGCTATCCATTTTCTAGCCACTTCCTACAGGAAAACTTCTAGAATTCATAGTGACCATTGAAAGCAGGAAATCAGAAATAACTATATTGTATCTTCTTCTTGTTCTGAATGCAGATTTTGGATGTGAATGTGAAATCTCCAGCCCTGCTGCTGGCCCAGCTGTTGCCTTATATGGAGAAAAGGGGGTATGGAATGGAGGAAGGAGAATAAGTGGATTACTGGGCCCAGGAGTTGGGTCAAGAACAGCAATAAATCTACAACATAAGCAATTAGATGAACTCTCTTTACTATGTCTAGGGATAGATAACCTAAAGCTTCCTCTCTCATTCCCTCTTCCTCTAAACCAGTGGTTCCCAAACTTTTTTGGCCTACCACCCCCTTTCCAGAAAAAATATTACTTAGCCCCCTGGAAATTAATTTTAAAAAATTTTAATAGCAATTAATAGGAAAGATAAATGCACCTGTGGCCATCACCGTCTCCCTGGATCGCTGCAGCACCACCAGGTGGTGGTAGCACCCACTTTGGGATTCACTGCTCTAAACCCTAAAGCAGGATTCCCCTAAGAGAAGCCCATTCCATTTTTCTGAAATGTCCAGAGATAGAATGGACGCCCTTGAAGTGTAGTCAGTTTATCAGTAAAGTTCTTCAACCAGAAGCTGAATGACTACTTGTCAGGGAATTTGTAGACAAGATTCAAGATTCAAAGTGGTTGAACTACATCATTTCTGATATCTAATATGACTCTTTCATTCTATAATTTTATAACCTCACCTAGCTGTCTTTCACGGGGGCCCGTGGGATACTCTTCATCTTCATGATCAGAAACTCTCCAAGATTTTACTACCCTTGAGACTCACCTTCTATCCAGAAGGACTGAGAAGATGCCATCAAATCCCCTCCTCTTCTCAGAAAGCTTAGTCCCTCCTCCCACTTAGCTTCTATATCAGAGGAAAAGCTAATCCCTTGAAAATCTCTGTCTCCCCTCTATAGCTATTGGGTTTGTTCATTCCTTTATAGGAGTTCCTCTGTGGTCCTGGTATCATCAGCTACGGGCTATGTTCCAGTTCCAGTAAGTGCTGACTTCTTTGGACTTGGTTGGATAAAGGGAACCCTAAAAGAGCCACAGGAAGTAAATGAGAAGTTATAAATCCTGTATTCCAGTAATACCTCTCTTATGTCTATCTGTTGCCTTGTATTCTTGAAAGTATATTTTCCTCAATTATGTGATTCAGATTTATCACACTCCCTTGGAATCTAGGACGGGTCTTGTCATCATTTGGCAAATGTGGAAATTCAAAATCAAAAATCTTTCCCCAACCTGTGATAGAGTTAAGACACAGAGAGTAGCTGTAAAGATTCCCTTTTCTCCAGGCGCAGGAACCTTTTCCTGCTTTATTTCCTTTTGCAGAAATTGGGTCCCTACAACATCAGTAAAACTGCCTTGCTGGGCCTCACCAAGACACTGGCTGTGGAGTTGGCCCCAAAGGGCATCCGGGTGAACTGCTTGGTTCCAGGACTCATCAAGACTGACTTTAGCCACACAGTAAGACTCTAGATTCCTCCTCTAACTCTCTCAAGATTCCCACTGAGGATTCAATCCCTCATCAGGTCAAGTCCAGACCAAGTCCTTTGAGGCACATTCAGGAGTGGGAGGCTTAGTTTTAGACTCATTATTCCCTTCTAGTCTTTATACTCTGAGCTTGGGTCATCTCCTTTCTCTATAGTAGGGTTTACTCTTTTTTGGGGGAAAATATAACATGGTGGCCTCCATTTCATTTCCCTAGTTGGGAAAAAGTTTCATCCTTTCACAGGCATATACACCATAAATATTCCCTTTTTAGGTCTCTCATGTTCCTTCTGTCTAAACACAATGAACTTTCTGATATTTTGCTTTTGTTCAGCTCCAAGAAGATGAAGCCTTCGTAAATAGCCTTAAAAATCTATGTGGAATGCAGAGGTAAATAGTTTTGGAGCTATATCTACAATACCTTCTATAGAACTGGGAGAAAGAAAATTCTTGTTGTTATCTAGTGCATAGTGCTGGATTTGGGGCTTTGCATTGGAGGTAAGAGTGTCCCCTGAAGAGCTCACCATCTATCCCTGCATGGAATAACCCCTTAAGTTCCTATGATCTGTAGGAACCATAAAGATGGAGGTCGATCTGGGTCCTTTCCTTAAACTATAGACACAGAGGCAAGAATTAATCAAAGCCTGGTTTTCCGATCTCTGTCGTATTCTTCCTCAATTCAGGATTGGACAACCAGAAGACTGTGCGGGGATTGTGTCTTTCCTGTGTTCTCCAGATGCCAGCTACATCACCGGAGAGAACATTGTCGTGGCTGGCTTCTCCCCCAAATTATAAAGCAGCCAGTCAAGAAACATGAAACTTTAGCTTTACTTGTTAAATAGTACATTTGATCCTGAGAACTGGAAAGAAGTTGGGTAAGGGCAGAAGAGGGAAAGGGGGGACTCAGGAGGGCTTCATGAATACCCAAAGACTAGAAAAGGGAAGGGAAAGAAGTAATCATTTATGTAGGGCCTACTACATGCCAGGCACTATGCTTTTATAATTTCAAAGACCAAACTTAGGTGGAGCCAATAGAGACCTGCTCAGAGAGCCTGTAAGAGAAGAATCATTTTCTACAGTTGTTTTCCTGGTAATCACTAACTTATACATCTAAATATATGTATGTATGTGTGTATGTATATTGCAAATGTATAAACATAATTTTTTCACTAATTTAAACAAAAAAATACTTTAAACCCTGGGCTCAAGGGGAAGATGCATGATATCAGTGTATCTTGTCTGTTTCTTCATAAAATACATAAACGATTGTTTCTTGGTATTCTTAAACTCATTTCAATCCCTTAATCTGTTCCCTAGGATATATAGTTTTGTATAGACTGGGATTACTCCGTTAATTGGAGTTCCCGGGGAAGCGGGTTATGGTTAAAGTGTGATAGGGGTTAGTATTCATTAAGGGACTTAAGGAAAGAATATAATACATTTGAAAGTGGCAAGGTATCACTGTCTCTTTATTTGTTGGAAGATTTTATTATTTAAATTAAACTTCTCTGGAAATTATTAGGTGTGTTGTTTTGAAAAGGAGCCACCAGTGTATGTTGCAAAACCCTAACTCTGAATCATTGTTGTTCAGGTCCTTATAAATAAGTTGGGAAAAGACTCTCTGATTCATATTGTTTCCTACATTTAATAATAAAATGCTTCTCTAAATGAGTGGTGAGTGTTAGATAAATCAGTATCCAAGTTAGGAAAGGAAAAAGACATTCCACACACAAAGCTTATGTGTCCAAACGAAATTTTTTGAAGGATAGTGTTTATAGATGACTAAATCTTTAAGAGAACTAGAGACAAGATACAGAAAAATTTCAAGTCTATATCTTAAAGTGGACTTCCTCAGCCATTTGTTTATCTAGATTATCTAGGTTGGGAATTAAGGACCCTTCCTCAATTTCTAGGTTCCATGGGGATTCTAGAGAAGCAATTAGAAGGAAGGTGTTATCTGTTACCTTTCTCTCGGAGCTATGATTTGGCACCAGAAAAATGTCTGGCACATAGTAAATATTTAGTAAATTCTTGTTGATTGCTCTTTGAACAGTGTAATTGGTTAAATGGGGTTACAGGGTACAGAAATGGAATGTTTATTTTCTGTCTGCTGCTTAAGTTTTGATAACAAGGATTGTAAGATCAGGATCACAGGATTAATTACATATATAAATGGGCAGAGGCCTCAAATGACATCTAGTCCAACATAATCCCCAATCGAAATTTAAGCTTTGCTGCAAGAACTTCAAGAAGGAGGAGCTCACTCCAATTAGAAGCAGGTCATCCCACTTTTGGAAACCTCAGATTCTGAGTAAGTTTTGTCTTTTTAAAAATGCTTATATTCTGTCTTAGAATCGATCGGTTCCAAAACAGAACAGTAAAGGCTAGGCAACTGGGGTTAAGTGACTTGCCCAGGGTCATATGGCTAGTGTCTAAGGCCAGATTTGAACTCAAGAAGATGAGTCTTCCTAACTCCAGGCCTGCACTCTATCTAATGTTTTACCTAGCTGCCTGGCAGTCAAGAAGACTTGAGTCTTCTCAATCTGCCTCAGTTTCCTCAACTATAAAGTGGAGATGATAATAGCACCTATTTCCCAGGGTTGTTATGAGGATCAAATAAAATATTTGTAAAGCATTTTGCAAAATTCTTAAAGCACTATATAAATGCTAGCTGTTATTCTCTGTTATGTAAATCCAAGCACCATCCTTTTAGAGAGCAAAGCAGAAACGGGGAAGATCCCATTTCTTTGTAAACAAGTTTCATGAGAACACTGCCCTTTCATCTCCTACTGCTTCGTGTTCCCTCCCTATCTTTCTCCATGTTGACCGATCCATACTCCTTTCCCACCCCCTTATTTAGGCCACCAGACATGAACTCTTTCCCAACTCCTATCTAGACCTTTGGATTGGATTAATGGGTGAACTTTGTTTTAGCACAACAAGGCATTCTATTAACCTCTTGGATCACCACCTGGATGATCTCTGTTTTATTCAAGATGGTTCTCTCTAGATGACCTTATATAATGAACTTCGACAGGTAGGAGCTCTCTTGTCCTGTGTGGAGGAGGCTGGCTTGAGATGGTTAGGATGGGGTTAGAGCTGAGCCCTGAAGATAGGCAGGGATGCTGAGAGGTAATATGAGGAAGGAATGTGTTCCAAACATGGAGGTTCACTGATGTAGAGACACAATGATGGGAGATGGAAATTCAAATAAGAAGGATGATGATCCACCCATCATTCATACCATTACCACCACCTCTGCCAACTGCTAACTGCCCCTGACGTTTCTATAGCCCTTGAAGTTTCCCAAAACACTTTCCATTTAATTATCTCACTTAGAGCCTCCCAAGTGCTCTTAGAGGTGCTTCAGGAGTTGTTCCCATTTTACAGAAGAGCAAACAGAATCATAGAGAGGGCAAGTGACTTGCTGATGAGAGGTCAATCAATAATCCTCAAAGGCAGAAAAGACAATGGACTTGATGCTGAGGGCTGCTGAGGGAGAGGAGCCATCTGTCATGAACAGTAGAGAGTTTTGCTATTTTCCTGGCATGTGTTTTCAAAACATTATTGAAGAAACTCCCGGGACTTAAAGACCTGAAATCCCAATGATTTGTAGTGATTAATCATGTGGACAAATCAGAAAAGAGGAACTTGGTTCGTCCATCTCCCATTTGAGAATAATGACCAGACATATGAAGGGAAGAAGAAGACTCAAGTGTGAGAGCATAGAATAATAATAAGTAGAAGAACAAGATGCCCCTCCATCTATGAATATAGGAAAAGTAGAGGAGCCTCAGACTCTGAGATGGCAGAGGTTGTGGGATTTCCACTGTGGTAGCTCTTACTGCTGCATTTTGGGGAGTAGAGAGCATTCTGATAGCATTCAAACCTCTAGTGGGAGGGCTTACCCATCCCTTTTCCAGGGTTTCTCGTCCGTCTTTTGTTTCTACCTTTATCCCAACTCTCACCTGTGGCTCCAAAAAAACATGTACGACACCTGGTAAAACCATCTCAGCTGATGAGCAAAACTGAGTTGAGGGTAAATGACAGATTTGAAATGCATAGGCCAGTTAAGGAGATGTCTACTCCAAGCATGTGGAGATGTCTGCCAGTGGAATGAAGCCAAGCCCATCCCAAAGCATCACTAGTCTTCGACATTTTGTTGTTGTTTTGGCACTAGACTTGTATGACTGGAAGAGAGAGGGAGGCTGATGACTTTGTGCAACTAACTCTGCCTCACTTAAAATCCGATTCATGTGTAAGTCAAGAAATCACCCAGCGATGTCATTGTTCTCTTTGAAAGTAAAGGATAAACAACAACTGGAAAACAAACTAGGAAATGTAGAGAAAAATAGTTAAAGTTACTAAAAAAATATAGAGGAAAACACAAGCCTAACATAACTTTCAATGCAAATGTAGTAAAAAAAATTCAACAGAATGAAAAAATGCCCTACTGGGAAAACAAGCTCCTTTGAATTGTTATGGGTAAGAATTGCATTAAAAAAAAAAAAAAGCAAAGACGCAACAAAATTTACTATACGTGAGGTGAATTCATTCATTTATTTTTATCTTTCAATATTTTTTCCCAAGTACATGTGAAAACAATTTTTAACACCAGTTTTCTAAAATATTGAGTTCTAAATTCCCTCCCTCCCTTCTGCTCTCTTTGAGATAGTAAACAATTTAATATTATACATGTGATATCACATAAAACTTATTTCCATATTGGTCATGTTATAGAAGAATGTACATATCAAGTTTAAAAAACCTACAAAAAAGTAAAAAATGGCATTTTTGAGTCTGCATTCAGTCTCCATCAGTTCTTTCTCTAGAAGTAGATGGAATTTTCACCATAAGACCTTCAGAGTTGTCTTAGATCATTGTATTGCTGACAATAGCTAAGGTATTTAGTTACTCATTGTACAAATAATATTGCTGTTACTATGTTTAGGGTTCTGGTTCTGCTCACTTCACTCTGCATCAATTCATGGAGGTCTTTCCAGGTTTTTCTTAAATAATCCTTCTCATCATTTCTTATAGCACGATAATATTCCATTACAGTAATATACCATGACTTGTTTAGCCATTCCCCAATTGATTGGCATCCCCTCGTTTTCCAATTCTTTGTCACAACAAAAGCTGCTTTAAATATTTTTGTAAAATTAGGTCCTTTCCCCCACCCCTTGCAAAATTCTTTTTTGGGATATAGACCTAGTAGTGGTCTTGCTGGATCAAAGGGTATGCACAATTTTAAAGCCCTTTGGGTGTAATTCTAAATTGCTCCCCAGGTAGGTTGAATCAATTCACAATTCCATCAATAGTGCATTAGTGTCCCAATTTTCCTACATACTCTCCAATATATATCATTTTCCTTTTCTGTCATATTAACCAATCTGAGGGGGTACTCCAGAGTTGTTTTGCTTTGCACTTCTCTGATCAAGAGTGATTGAGAGCATTTTTTCATATGACTATCAATAGCTTTAATTTCTTGTTCTAAAAACTGCCTGTTCATATCTTTTGACCATTTATCAACTGGGGAATAACCTAGTTCTTATATGTTTGACTTATTTTTCTACATATTGAGAGATGAGGCCTTAATCAGTGACACTTGTGGTAAAACATTATCCCCTAGTTTTCTGCTTTCTTTCTAATCTTGGTGGCAGCAAAAGAACCAAAATTACCTGCTTTATATCTTGTAATGCTTTCTAGCTCTTGTCTGGTCCTGAGTTCTTCCATAGCCATAGATCTGCCAGGAAAACTATTCCAGGTTTCCTATTTTTTTATAGTATTTGACTTAATCCTGGCATATATACATATGGTGTGAAATGTTGGTCTATACCTAATTTCTGCCATACTGTCTTGAAGTTTTCCCAGCGGTTTTTTTCAGATAGTGAATTCTTGTCCCCCAAACTTGGATCTTTGCTTTTATCAAACTCTAGACTATTATGTTCATTTACTACGGTACCTAATCTATTCCATTGATCCATCACTCAATTTCTCAGTGAGTATCAGGCTGATGATTACTGCTTTATAATACAATTTGAAAGCTGGCATGGCAAAGCCATTTTCCTTCTTATTTTTTTTTTCATTGATTCTCTTGATATTCTTAACTTTTTGTTCTTCCAGATGACTTTTGTTTCTTCTAGCTCTATGAAATAATTTTTTTGTAGTTTGATTAGCCTGACACCAAATCAGTAAATTAATTTAGTTAGAACTGTCATTTTTATTATATTGGCTCAGCCTACCCATGGATTACCCAGCAATTAATGTTTTCCCAGTTGCTTAAATCTGATTTTGTGTGAAAAGTGTTTTGTAATTGTATTCATGTAGTTGCTGCATATGACTTATCAGGTAGACCCACAGATATTTTATATTGTCTCCAGTTTTTTTTTTAATGGAATTCCTCTATCTCTTGCTGCTGGAATTTTTTGGTAATATAGAGAAATGCTAATGGTTTACGTGGATTTATTTTATATCCTGCAGCTTTGCTAAAGTTGTTAATTATTTCAACTAGTTTTTTAATTAATCCCCTAAACATATTATCATGTCATCTGCAAAAAAATGATAGTTTTGTTTCTTTATCACCTATTCTAATTCTTTATGTTTATTTTCTTCTCTTATTGCTATAGCTAGCATTTCTGGTACAATACTGAATAATAGTGGTGATGATGGGCACTTGTTTCACTCCTGATCTTACTGGGAAAGCTTCTAGCTTATTCCCATTACAAATAATCCTTGCTTGGTTTTAGATAGATACTATTCATCATTTTAAGGAAAAATCCATTTATTTCTATGCTTTCTACTACTTTTAATAGAAATGGATGTTGTATTTTGTTGAAGCCTTTTCTGAATCTATTGAGATAATAATGATTTTTTTGTTTTGTTTCTGTTATGGTCAATTACGCTGATAGTTTTCTTGTATTCCTGGTATAAATCCCACCTGGTCATAGTGTGTGTGATACTTTCTGATATATTGCTGTAATCTATTTGCTAGTATTTTATTTAAAATTTTTGCATCCATATTCTTTAGGAAATAGGTCTGTAGTTTTTTCTCTCCATTATTACTTTTCCTGGTATAGGTATCAGCACCATATTTGTGTCATTAAAGGAACCTGGAATTTGGCAGAACTCATTCTTTGCCTATTTCTCCAAATAGATTATATAGTGTTGGAATTAATTGTTCTTTAAATATTTGGCAGAATTTACATGTGAATCCATCTGGCCCTAGGCTTTTTTCTTAGGGAGTTAATTGATAGATTTTTAAAAATTGCTCAATTTTTTTCCTAAGATGAGTTAATATAAGCATTCTATTTCCTTTACTATTAATCTGAATGATTTATATTTCTGTAAATATTCATCCATTTTAGTTAGATTGTCAGATTTATTGTTACATAATTGGTCAAAACAATCCCTGTTAAGTGACTTGTGCCAGAGCAAGGGAGAAGGAGTGTTAGTGGAGGAGCCTGTTACTTCGGATTTCTTATTTATTTATTTTTTTAATACAGACAGAGTTCTCAGTACAGAAACTCTATCATTGTAAGCTAACAGTTCCTGCAATGTAAGATCTTTGAGAGTTGTCTAGATTGGTGATTCCCAATATTTTTTTGTCCCTTCCACACATTTAGATGTCTAACCAAGAGTCACACTGAATAAAAGCCTTTAGGATGCTAGTGGAAAAGAAAGAACCATCAAAAAGGAAGTTATTGATTATTCACAGACTATTATGATTCCCTCTAAGTGTTTTCTACATTTTTCCATTAATTCCTATGAGCACTTTAAATTTTGTGTATTTTCTTTGGAGTGAAATAAAAGCTGTCCTGTCTTTGTTACCTTGAAAACTTGTATTTATGCTTTTTTATATTTATTCCTACTGTCTCTGTGCCTTAATACATAGTCTTTTCAAAAAGGCACCACGACCACATTAAAATATGTAAATTATTTAGTTCCTATTCAGAAGATGCTGTAAGTCTTCCAGCACTAAAATCTCAGTTTATTCAGTTCTATATTTCCTTTGTTGTTTCTCCTTCCTGCCCCAATCTTCTTCCTGACTTCCAATTTCATATCTCTGACTGCCTTTTGGACATCTCTACCTGGAATTCCAGTAAACATCTTAAATTCCCTAACCTCTCTTAATTACAGTGTTTTCCCTCTTTTTAATCATCTCTTATTTATTCTGTATATAGCTTGTTTTGTTTTTCTTAACAATTAAAATTTTTTAATTCCAAATTCCCTCCCTCTAGTTCCTTCCTTACTCAATGAGAAGGCAGGCAATCTGATATCAATTATACATGTGAAATCATGTAGAACATTTGATATTAGCCATGTCACAAAAAAAGCAAGAAAAAAAGAAAAAGAAAAAAGTGAGAAAACTATGCTTCAGTTTGCACTCAGAGTTCACTGGTTTTCTCTCTAGCGGTGCATAGCATTTTTTCATCACAAGTTCTTTGGATTTGTCTTGAATAATTGTATTAATCAGAGTAGCCAAATCTTTCATAGTTGATCTTCATTACATTATTGTTACCGTGCACAATGATCTCCTGGTTCTTCTCACTTCCTTTGGTCTTGCTGTGTTTTTTTTTTTTCTGAAACCACCTCATTCATTATTTCTTATAACATAATAATATTCCATCATGATCATACATCACAACTTGTTCAACCATTTCCCAATTGATGGCCAACTCTTCCACTTCCAATTCTTTGCCTCCATAAAGGAGCTGCTATAAATATTTTTGTACATATAGGTCCTTTTCATTTTTCTTTGATCTCTTTGGGGTATGGACCTAGTAGGGGTATTATGGAACCAAAGGATAGACAGTTTTAAAGCCCTTTGGGCCTAGTTCCAGATTCTTCCCCAGGATGGTTGGACCAGTTCACTGATGAACTCTACTAGTTCATTAGTATATCTATTTTCACCTCATCTTCCCCCAGCATTTGTCATTTCTGATATGGTTTTTTTAGGTAGATGAGAGTTTTAATTTTTCTTTCTCTAATCAATAGCAATTTAGAGGGATGGTCAGATGACTCAAGGGAAAGGGAGTCAGATCTGGAGATGGGAGGTCTGGCATTTAAATCTGGTCTTAGACACTTCCTAACTGCATGACCCTGGACAAGTCACTTAACCCCAACTGCCTAGCCTTTACTGCTCTTCTGCCTTGGAACCAATACTTAATCTTGATTCTAAGACAAAAGGTAAAGTATTTTTTTAAATAGTAATTTAAAGAATTTTTTTCTTATGATTATAAACAGCTTTGATTTCTTCTTCTGAAAACTGCCCTATTTATATTCTTTGACCATTTATCAATTTGGGAAATGGCTCTTATTTTTATAAATTTGACTCATTTCTCTACTCAATATATATTTGAGAAATGAGGCCTTTAGCAAAGAAACTTGCTGTAAGATTTTTTCATATTACTTTATTGTCAGTGGTACTGCTTAGCATAATATAGTTTCCCTGATTCTCTCTTTCAATCAGATTTATTTTGACTTTTGCTTTGTCTGTCCCTACATTTTTCACTTCAGCTGAGGCATATTAGATTCTGCTTCACCCCTTTATTTTAACTGCACGTCTTTCTGTTTCAAATGTGTCATCTTTTATAAACAACATATTATTGGATTGTAGTTTCCAATGTAGAGTGTGCTCATCTCATTCGCATTCCCAGTGTATTTTCTTCTGTTTCTTCCTCTGGGTTGAGAGCTTCCCTAGCTGTTGATGCTGTTGCCACCATGGCACGTGGGAGCTGCATAAAGGCCTCTCCCCTGTTGACACAGACTTCTGCCCACTTCTAAGCTTTCTTTGGCTGGGATAATGTCTCACTCTGACCTTTTCCTGGCTCTGCTGGTCCAAAATTTTATTTGAAGGATTATTTTAAACTTTTCTGGAGGAAAATATTGGGAGAATCCAGCTGGGTGGCTGCCTCTAATCCACCATCATGGCTCTGCCTATATACGTTGCTTTGTATATATTTGGTTGCATATTGTCTCCCCCCATTAGATTGCAAGCTCCTTGAGGGCAGGGACTCTTTTTTCCCTGTTTTAGTATCCTTAGGGCTTAGCAATACTAGCTGCTTAATAAATATTTATTTATAGATTGACTATTGTGGGGTACATGCCTAGCGATGAATTCTCCAGATAAGAGAATATGAACATTTTGGTCATTTTTTTTGAATAATTCCAAAATGCTTTCTAGAATGGTTGGTCCAATTTGTAGCTCCACCAACAGTGTGTTATGGGGCTTATCTCTCCATAGCAACACCTACGAATCTTGCTTCTGCTTAAAAATTTAGTACATAGCTTCATCGTTATCATGCAGTCACCATTAGCACCACCACTATAATTTCTGGGCACTGAATTTTTTTAAACCCTTCCCTTCTGTCTCTTAGAATCAGTACATTGTCTTGCTTCCAAGGCAGAAGAGCTGTAAGGGGTAGGCCATGGGGAATAAGTGACTTGCCTAGGAAGTGTCTAAAACCAGATTTGAACCCAGTCTCTAGGCCTGGTTCCCAATCCACTGAGCCACCCAGCTGCTCCCCTTATTGAGTTATAAGACAAGTGACAGACACAGTACTTAGAGGTAACCTCTCTATGAGTTAGTTTTTGTTTGTTTGTTTGTTTCTTTTTTTTTTTTAACTCTTACCTTCCATCTTAGAATCAATAATGTGTATTGGTTCCAAGGCAGAAGAGAGGTAAGGGCTTGGCAATGGGGGTAAAGTGACTTGCCCAGGGTCACACAGCTAGGAAGTGTCTGAGGCCAGAATTGAACCTAGGACTTCCCATCTGTAGGCCTGGCTCTCAGTCCACTAGGCTACCCAGCTGCCCCCAGCTTTTGTTTCTAGTGGTAGTTGTTGTCCTCTCTACCTCTCCAGTTTTCTGGATCTTTTAGGCACAGGACTAGGATGACTCCCTGGCCATATAACATGAATGGAATGATGGATCATTTTAATGACATACTATGAGGGAGACACTTAAGAGGACAATCAAGATTCTAAAGGAAAGAACTCGAGAAGTAGATGCTAGAAGCTTACGAGAGAAGACGCCAAGATGCCCTCTGACAAAGGACCTTCCAGTGATTGTAAAGTATCCAGCAGTGACTCTTACCTGGTGGCTGAAGGTCACTGAAGAGTATACAAAAGAGGGGGAAGCTACATGGCACAGTGGATAGAGTGCCAGGACAAGGGTTAGGAAAACCTGGGTTCAAATCTAGTCTCAAATACTTCCTTAGTTGTATATGTCTCTAGGCAAGTCATTTAATCCTGGCTTGCCTAGCCCTTTCCCTTCTGTCTGAGAATTATTACTAAGATAGTAGTGAATCCTACTGTTTAAAATTTTTTAAAACAAAAATGTTTTAAAGAAAAGAGAGTATATAAAGGCATGAGGAAGAGGCAAGAAGAAGGAGGTGAATGTGACAAGGATAGAAAGAGGCCGCTCATGCCTCTGATCATTGAAACAAAAATGCTTACGAGGGAGGCTTTGTTTTTATTTTTTACCAATATGGTATTTATGCAGGTCTATGGAAGACTGGGTACAGCAGTCAGGGTAGGTGGAGATGAGAATTCAGCCTCTGCCTAGGCAGCCAGGCTAGGATTCTACCTTGTATTTGGAGCATTTCAATTCCATCTTAGTATTATGTATTTTAATCTATCTGTGAGTAAGTCATCCTTTGGGGCTCATACCTAGATAGGATGGTAGAAAAGAGATCACGCTATTGCTGATAGGGTTTCCAAAGCGTAAGAGATTTAGAAATCCTTATTTGAGTCAATCCTATTCAGAGGGAGAAGAGCCTCAGAAAGGAATGGAGAAAAGCTGAGGCGGACAAAACCCGGCGTTGAATGCATGTGTCAGGCTTGTGCTGATAGAGTCTAAGCCAGGAGTGCTGCTATCGCTCCAGCTTCCTGGGCAGGTCAGTTTCTTTTTATTATCTCCGGTGAGCTGTGACGACTCGAGCCTCGATTTCCCCCTGGTGGCTGTCTCGGGTAGAGCACCCTGAGGATCCAACTGAGACCCTCCTACTGCAATTGCAAGGCGATTCCATGCCTGTTTCCAGAGGAAGCAAAGTATTTTACAGGAAGAAATCTCAAGAAACGCAGGAATTCAGAGGAGGAAGCTGATATCGTTGTGGAAGTCTGTTGGGGGAAGAGATAAAACTGAAACTAGATTTTTTTTTTTAACCCTTAACCTTCCACTTTAGAATCAATACTGTGTATTGGATCTAAGGCAGAAGACAGATAAAGGCTAGGCAATAGGGGTTAAGAGACTTGCCCAGGGTCATACAGCTGGGGAAGTGTCTGAGGTCATATTTGAACCCAAGACCTCCCCTCTCTAGGTCTGGCTCTCAATCCACTCAGCCACCCAGCTGCCCCTGAAACTAGGTCTCAAAAGAAGAAAAATCAGACTTAGAAAATCAGAAAGGAAGATAGGGAATTCCTGGCTAGTCCTCATGTGAACATCGGTGTCGAGGGTATAGATAAATGGCCCAAAAGATAGGAATAGGAAGCTCTTTCTCTAAGAAGAAATCTAAAATATCAATAGAAATATGAAGAAATATCCTTAGCCACTAATAATGAAAGAATTGCAAGATTAAAACAATTATGAGGTTCAATCTCACATTTGTCAGATTGGCAAAGTTGGAAAAAAAAACAAGGGAAATGACAAATATTAAAAGTGCTACAAGAAAAGAGGTATATTAATGCACTGTTGACAGATCTAGGAATTGGTCCCCTTGTTATGGAGGGAACCTTTGACCTAATAAAATCTCTAGTAGATCTATACTCCAAAGATATCAAAGAAAGCAGAAAAATACCCATAATTACAAAAATATTTATGGCAGGTCTTTTGTGATGGCAAATAACTGGAAACTAAGGAGAAGCCCATTGGTTAGAGAATGACTGAATATGCCTGGTATATGCAGCATACTAGACAGTAATGTAATAGTATTAGGCCATAAGAAATGATGAAAGAGATATTTTCAGAGAAATCTGGAAAGACTTGTATGAATTGATACAATGAGAAGATAAGGAAAATGATACATAAAATACCAATATTGTAAAAGCAATTTTGAAAGACTTAAGAATTCTGATAAAAATCAATGTACAATTTCTATATGATTGCATTTCAGTCATGTCCAACTTTGCGTGACCCCATTTGGGATTTTCTTGGCAAAGACACTGGAGTGATTTGCCATTTCCTTCTCCAGCTCACTTTATAGATGAGAAATTGAGGCAAACTAGGTGAAGTGACTTGCCCAGGGTAACATGGCTAGTAAGTATCTCATGTCAGATTTAAACTCGAGAAGATGAGTCTTCCTGACTTTAGACTCCACATTCTATCCACTGTACCACTTAGCTGCCCCTCTCTGTATGATTATTGAGGACCACAGATGATGTATGCTATCCACAGGATAGATGTGAAGGACTCAAAGTCCAGAATGATATACATATACGCATATGTATAACATGTGTTTGGAACATGAAAAATGGGAATATTTGTTTTACTTGACTAAGCTTATTTATTATAAGAATTTTTCTCCCTCATTTTCAGTGGTGGGAAGGGTGTGAGTAGAAGGGAAAAGGGAGAGAGAAAAGATTCTAGTTAATTTTTACAAATTAAATTTAAATTTAAAAACTCAAGTTATAGAGGGGATTCTACGGGCACTTCTCCCCCACTTATTTATTTATTTGTCTGTTTATTTATTTGTTTGTTTGTTTGGGGGTGTGTTTTTGTCTTTATTTTATTCCAATAACAAATTTCCATATAAATTTTCCAAAGTTATATGATTCATGTTCTCTCTCTCCCACCTCTTCCCTCCTCATTCCTGGAGTTGATAAGCAATTCTTCTGGGTTACACATGTCCTATCACTCAAAACCTATTTCCACATTATTCATTTTTGTAAGGGAATAATCTTATCAAACTAAAACCCCAATTCATATAATGGGCACTTCTTAAAGGGATCTATTAGTATACTGGTTGGGCTTGATGTTGGTACTTTCAGGTTGCTGCCCCTGCGGCTCTCCCTTTTCCCCCAAGCTGTCTTTCCTTTTTGGACAAATAATTACTCTGGATCTTACTTGTTTTGTTTCTAAAATAAAGCTGATATTATCCTCAGTCACTTCCTAACTGTATGACTCTGTGCAAGTCACTTAATTCCCATAGCCTAGCCCTATCACTCTTCTGCCTTGGAACCAATATACAACATATAATATTGATTTATTGATTTTAAGATGAAAGGTAAGGGTTTAAAAATAAAACAAAGCTGATATATTAACAAACTTAAAGAAAAAACAACGGAATTGGATCAGTTCCTTGATTTCTATAATGAAATGCCCAAGACAGGAAGGGAAATGACAAAAAGCTGTTAAACGGATACACAGACAGAAATTTACTATATTTTAAAATTCACATCCCTCCCCTCATTAGCCATAGTTTCTTTCTCATCCACTAGTTCCAGATTCTACTAATTTGCCAAGTCTATGTGAAGAAAGAACTTTTATTCCTTCTACTCACTGATATATTAAAGTTAAAAATAACACCTTATACCTTACTGAGTAATTGAAAGAAAAATGTATAACCAGCAAAACAAGGTACAAAGTTTTCATGGTTAAGCTTACAAAGAGCTGGCTGGAATTGTCAGGTCATTAACTCTGTCTCATCCAGTCTGCTGAGCAGAGGCCATCCCACTTCCTTTTCTTCTTCTTAGACCCCCCTTTTCCTTCTCAGCCCAGTAAGGGAGAGGAGAAGAGAGGGAAGGAACCCTTAAACCTGTCAGTCACTTGGAATGATGGACAATTTCAGGCAGGGGTATTCTGAGTTAGTTTGAGCTGGACTATTAAATTTTCAGTGTGAGCATTTACATTTCAGAAATTGGCAAACACTGTAAATCAAGGCTTAATTTATTGTTTTGCTGATTACCTAGAGTTAAGAGATGGGGAAAATTGTTAATAATGCAGCTTAAACATAAAATCATGCCCTGAACCAATTTTTTTTTTTTTCAGAGAGTCAGTGGTTAAACATTTACCAGCATTCCCCTGGTTTAAGGGAATAATGAAACCAAGCTCCAAACATTCAGGTCTCAAAAGAGAAAGAAAAGGATCACCAATGGGAAAAGTCTGTTGTAAAATTTCTTTATAAAGCTTCTTCCAGCACTGGGAGCAATGATTATGTGATTCATTCCAACTGCTTATCAGATTACCTTGCTACTATGGGAAAGAAGGTTGTAGAAAGATAAGTTGACATTCCTTGGGGAGGGATAGAAACATAGTATTGGAGAATGAGTTGGGTTTCAGAAGCCTGATATTCTGGAAAGTCAATTGGACTACAAATTCAAGAGCCCTTCTGCTACAAACTGATTTGTGTGGACAAATTGTTGAGCCTCAGTTATCTCTTCTTGTTGTTTAGTCAACTAGGTATGTCTGACTCTGTGACCCCATTTGGGATTTTCTTGGCAAAGATACTGGAGTAGTTTACCATTTCCTTTTCCAGCTTATTTTACAGATGAGGAACTGGGGGCAAACAAAGTTAAATGACTTGCCCAGGGTCACATAGCTATCTGAGGCCCAATTTGAACTCAGGTCCTCCTGACTCCAGACCCAGCACTCTTACTGAATGTGCCATCTAGATGCCCCTCAGTTGTCATTTACCCTTTCTATAAAGTGAGATGATCAGAAAAGATTTTATCTATGGTATTGTTAAGCCATAAGATTCTGTGATTCTAAGTATTTCTCAAGTAGGGTATGTGATATGATATAGGCTAGTATATGCGGTGTATGCTAGGTATAGTCATAGGTGCTGAGAAGGGCACAAAGAAAAGTAAATCAGGCTTTTTGCCCTCAAAGAATTCATAGTTTTCTTGGGAAAATAAGGACATGAAAATTCACCAGCTTTGGCCTTTGGACTCTCAGAAGGAAGAGTTAAGTCATTGCTGCTGCCCAAAACTAGAAGTTTCCTTCACCGCAAGATCCTTTTTGCATGACATTCCTGTCTCTTGGTCTGATCATCTGAAGGAGTTTCCACCGTCAGCAAAGGCATCTTCATCCAGGAACCCTAATCAGACCCCGCTGACCAACATAGTCTAAAAGCTTTACTCCACTTGATCCTTCCCAATTTTCCATGGCGAGAAAGGTCTTGACTGGGCAATGTAGATTTTAAAATTAATCTCTAATACTCCAAGTATTATATTTAATAATATTTACTCAATTTAAATTGAAGCAAAAGGAAAACTAAAAAAAAGCTAGAGAAACAGGGAGCGTTCACTCAAAACCACTCATGTGGAAGCAGAAAGCGAGAGAGGCGTTACCCAAAACTTAAATACAATAATATAAAAGACACATGTAAACACAAAGGAAAAAGGAATTTGGAGATGAGGGAAGAATTCTGGGAGATGAACTCTAAAAAATATAAAATGTCCACTTATACAATATATCACTTAAAGGCTGTCTGCCTCAGTTCCCTCATTTGTATAATAATAATAATAATAATGACACCTCCAAGAGTTATGTTCAAATGAAATATTTGTAAACCTTACAGCACTATATTTATGATAATATATATTATTGTCAACATCATCATCATCATCATCATCATCATCCTTGCCATTGAATTGCCATTTTAAGGGACAAAACTCTTTGTACTCTCACTTCAGCTAGCTCTGCCCTACTCGTCCCCAGTGTTTATCCTTCTCTGCCTACACCTTCCACTTTGTCTTCTGGATCACTCCTCCCCATCTCCCCTGTTGACATATTAGAAATCATCTTTTCATGCTCTCTCCAAGTTCCTAGAAAACTAGCCCTGCTTCAAAGTTCTATATATGCAGATCATTATATCTTAAACTGTATATTTTGTATTACTTGTGAATTGTCAGCTCCTCTTATCCCCATCCATTGGCAGCTTCCTTTGGTAGGTCCAATAACTTAACATTCATTCAGACCTCTAATAATAAATGTAATTAGTGGCACTGATGTCCCTCTCTGTCTCTGTCTCTATATATCTCTGTTTTTCTCTGCGTCTATCACTTCTCTGGGTTTAATCATCTTAATCTCTCAATTTTTCTCTCTGTCTCTGTCTCTGACTCTTTCCTCTCTCTTTCTGACTCTGTCTCTCTGTCTCTGTCTCTGTCTCTCCCCTTTTAATGTCCAAAACTGAACTCATATCTTCTGCCCATCCCCATTCCTTTTGGTGGCATCACTCTTTAAATATCCATTCAGTTGCCAATTTTGCTGTTCTATTCTATTCTATTTCTATTCTATTCTATTTCACAGCATCATAGAAATTGGCCCCTTCTCTTCATTCCTATTATCACTCCCCTCCACACACACAGATCAATGGCTCATCACTTCTGATCTGAACCCTTGTAACAACTTCCTAATTGATTTCTTTGCCTCCAGTTTCTCTCTTCTAGTCTGTATTTCATAGAGCTGCCAAAAATAATTTGATAAGATCATGCCCTCCCCCCCCCACCTCAGCTTAGAACATCCAGGGGTCTCTCTAGGATAAAGTGAAAACTCCTTAGCCTAACATTAAAGGAACACCAAAATGTGATTTTGACCTACAATTCTAGCTTTATTTCACATTATTCTCCTATATTCTTTCAGATTTGTTCTTTCCTGAGCATGACATGCCATCTTCTACCATTGTGATTTCATACTGACCATTCCTTGCTTGGAATGCACTGCCTCTCCTCTGCCTTTCAGAATCTTTATCTTCTACAGTAAAACGAAAGGGAGCCCTCTAGAATTATAATGACCAAGTTTGGCCCCAGATAGAGATGAGAAAGTGCATGTCGATCCTTTAATTGGAAAAGTAGGGGAACTACGATTATGTCGTTCCGTCAGTTCAGTAGTGTCGGACTCTTTGTGGCCCCATTTAGAGTTTTCTTAACCAAGATATTAGAGTGGTTTTCCATTTCCTTCTCTAGCTTTTATTACAGATAAAGAAACTGAAGCAGAGTTAAGTGACTTGTCCAGGCTCACATGATTGTAAGCGTATGAGGCCAGATTTGAATTCGGAAAGATGAATCTTCCTGGCTCCAGACCCATCTATCCACTGTGCTGGCTATCTACCCCAATTAAGGTTACTGAATATAAGACTGATGTGTTAGCTGGTTTTGTTGAGCTTTTTTTTCCTTAAAAATTTTTTTAAAAAAATATTTTTTTTATTACAGTGGAGGGCTTGCTGAGTGGGGCGGGGAGAAGGGTAGATTTAGAAGTGATTATAATATGAAAATGAATGACATCGATAAAACATAAAAATATAAATCTCTATATTCTAAGTTTATCTCAGGTGCCACTTCCTCCATGTAATCTCCTCTAATGCACCCAGCAGAAAATGTTCTCTCCCTACTTAATATTTCTAGAGCATCTCATCTAGACATTGTACTCTACTTAACTCTGTACATTTTATATTTTTGGTGGATGAAAGATGAAATGACTGAGGAAACAAAGGTTTGTGCTTCCAAACATTCTGATTTACTAAGCAATGCATGTCAATTGTGTAACAAATCAGGACCAGGCTCTTTCCTCAGCTTAGGGATGGACCCCAAATACAGGGAGAAGTAAACTTTTATACATTAAAAAATTACTCAAATAATGGCAGTTAATTAAAAGAAAATAATACAACATTAGGTAATCTGGTTTCTAATTGGATAAAAAATTAGTGATTTTCCAAACTAGGAGGGAGAGAGTGAACAGGTAAAATTCTTTGAAATATGCAATCTGTCCCCATCCCCACCTCCCCCACTGTGTCTAAATACAATGAAAGGATCATGGCAACAATAATTGATTAATCAGTATGGGGCTAGTTTTCAGATAAGTCATATGAGTTCCTTGAGATGTGAAATTATGAGAAAACTCCTTGCATCAGTCTTTGGATCTGACCAGATTTCTGGTCAGCATAAACCAGCCCCTTAGTTAAGGGCCTGTAGGTAGCAAGCAAAGGTGGTCCAACTTTCTAGCCATGCAGGGCTAGGTTCAATGTAATAAGATTTTCTCCCAATTCCCACAATTTGGATAAAGTTCGCTCACAAGACAGAAGTTGGACTCGATCCATAATTGAATAGAAAAGGAACTGAGCTAGCTCCAGAATTGAATCACAAGATAGAATCAGTGTGGTTCAAGTGATTCCCATATTTAACTACTTGCTATCCGAATCCCTTCAATTTCCTAAATTCTCTCATATCCCATCCTGTCAAGGAGATAGGAATCCTTTCTTCTCTTAAAAGCATAACTTCTATTTCAAAAACTGTTTTTTATAGATAATAATACAACACAATACAATAACAATATAATAATTCTATTGTAGCTTTAAGAACCAAATGGAATATTTAGGGTTTGGCAGGTGGGCCTAGGCCCTTTTTAAAAAAAAATTTAATGTTTTAAAATTATGAACTTAACAAAAACAAAATAACATGAGCATTTCCATATACATAATATAATGGGAAAAGACAACAGTACATGAAACTGCAGGTCTTTGTTATATATATCTCAATACTTTAAAAATAAATAATTTCAAAATGTAATTTTCTTTCTTTTTAAACCCTTACCTTCCATCTTAGAATCAATACTATGTACTGGTTCCAGGGCAGAAAAGTGGTAAGGGTTAGGCAATGAGGGTCAAGTGACTTGCCCAGGGTCACACAGCTGGGAAGTGTCTGAGGCTATATTTGAACCTAGGGCCTCCTGTCACTAAGCCTGGCTCTCAATCCACTGAGCCACCCAATGCTCCCTAAAAATGTAATTTTCAAAGCTGTTCTAAATGTTTATGTTTTGTTTTGTTTTTTTTTCTGGGCTCCCTATCCTTATTTTCTGGGCATTAAAAAAAGGATGCTTCAATGACCCATTTTTATTTTTCTGTTACTCTATCTCTACCCCACCCATCCAATGGTTGGGGAAAGAAAGGGGATAAGGAGAAACCTTGGCAAAAATCTTCAGTCAAGCAAAATTAGTTTTTGAGAAACTGAGAAGAGAGTTAAAGAAGATAGTTTCAGATAGACTTTAGAAAAAAATAGAAGATGAGGAAAAACTTTCTTGGGAGAACTGTCTTAAATGTTTTGTTTTTTTTTAAAGAAAAGTAAAAAGTTTCTAATGAATCAATTTATTCTCCATTCTTTACAACCTCCCCACTGGTAGCCTTGCAAGTCTGAAGAAGGCTCTGTTCTAGGGTTGGCTCTTCTGATTGGTAAGTCCCCAGCCCAGACCACTCTTTTTTGAGGGAGCCCAACAGCACTCCTTTCCCTTCCAGTTCAACTCACTGTCTAGACTTTCCTAATGCCTCACCAGTAGCCTTCCCTTCTGTTGAACACAGTCAGCTTCTTCAAGCTGACCTGGCTCAGATGATGCCTTCTGAAGGTGAATTTTAGTCATAAATGCATTAACCCTGGGAAAGAATAACCTTAAAATCTCACTGGCCTTGGTTTGCATACAATTCTGGCAGTAGACACTTCAACTAGACATTCACTGGATTCAAGTCCATAGTTAGGTTGGGGAGAGACTTTATTAAAGCAAGATTAAAGTGGTAATAGGAGATCTGAGGGCTGAGAGGAAAAAAGGCAAAGTAATTTATAGTGAACTTCCAGTTCACCAAATCCTATCCCACCCTCAGAAACTTTTTTACATGAACTTTGTATGTCTTTTCACACTTCCTTTATCTTGTTCTTATGCTTCTGATTTCTGGGAAGCTAAATGGGCAACAGTGCTGATTCTTGTTCCATTTTATCTTATCACACTCAGCCTGGAGTTCCATAGTATAGAAGTTATTTTAGATCTTGACTGTCTTTCAGCATGTTAATTATTTCTCCTAGCTATGGTATCACCAGAAAGATTCCTTCCATATAGGAATAACTACAAATTGGTCATGATTTCAGGTTTTAAAGACTTGGGAGTATCTTCAAACCAGTCTTGGAAATATGTACCAGAAAGGCAGAAGACCTCTCTATGTTCACGACAGTTGCTATTCCTCAGTAGCCCTCAGCATCAAGTCCATTGTCTTTTCTTCCTTTTGAGTATTATTGATTGATGTCTGTCATCAACAAGGCACTTACCCTCTCTATGCCTCAGTTTTCTCATTTATAAAATGGGAGCAATTTCTGTGGCACCTGTAAGAGCAGTTATGAAGCTATAAGTGTGATAACCAATGGAAGGTGTTTTTAGAACTTTTTTAGAAACTTCAGGGGCTATATAAATGTCAGTGGGTGTTATTAGTTGGTGATGGTCTTGATGATGGTGTATGGATCATTATCACTCATACTTGAATTTCCATCTCTCACCTCCATGTCTTTGTATGGATGGCCCTCCATGTCTGGAATACACACCTTCCTCATATCCATCTTTTAAAACCCTAGCTTCCTTCAGGATGCAGCTTGGGTGCCACCCCTTAAGAGAGAGCTTTCTTGACTTCCTCCCCTCAGTTTCCTCAATTTCCTTATAGCCCTGTTTCAAAAGCTGCTCTTATAGAAGACAGAATTATTGCAGCTTTTAGAACCAAAAGGAATATTTGGACTCTCCAGTCATTATTGGTCTTGGATTTATTTTGTATAAGTTTGTAAATACTTTGTATTTACTTAACTGTATACCAAATAGAATGCAAGGAACTGGAGATCAAGGACTATTCTTTTTTTGTCTTTGCATCTCCAGGGTCTTATACACTATAATATTTAATAAGTACTGGGGTAGCTGGGTGGTTTAGTGGATTGAGAGCCAGACTTAGAGATGGGAGGTCCTGGGTTCAAATCTTATCTTTGAACTTTCTTTCTTATCTTTGAACACTTTCTACCTGTGTATTCCTGGGCAAGTCACTTACCCCCATTGCCTTATCACTCTTCTGCTTTGGAACAAATACACAGTATTAAGTCTAAGATGGAAGGTAAGGGTTTAAAAAATAAAATCTTAATAAATATTTGTTGGATTGAAATTTCTTGGAGCATAAGGAGCTATAGATTTATCAGAGGATCAAGTTTTTCCCTTTTACCTATTACAGAGTTTAAAGTTTAAAGTAAAAAGTTCATTGGCTCTTCTTGTCCCTTTTCCAGGTCATGTTTTTTTTCACCTTTTAACCTCTTGACACAGAATAAGATTACCCTCAGCACCTTTGGATTGTTTATTTTTCTCTTTTACTCTGCCACCATCTTAGCCTGGAAGTGATTGTTTTTCTTCTTGATTTTTCCCTTTGAAACACTTCTTCCACTTTTGTGAGAAATGCTCAACTCTCTGAAAATGCTGCTCTCAGGACCTTCATAATTGGCCTTCCCACTTTTTTAGTCCCCGTCCCCCATGTACTCTGTGATCCAGTGACACTCACCTTTTTCTGTTTCCCCAAACAAGACACCCTGGAAAGGGCTTTCCCCCAGGACCAGAGTGCTCTTCGTCTTTGCCAACTGGCTCCTCTGGCTTCCTTCAATTCCTAGCAAAAATCTCAGCTTCTAGAAGAAGCCTTCCCTGACCCCTATAAGTTCTAGAGCCTTCCTCTTGTGATTATCTTCAACTTATCCCCCATAAGTGTTTATACATGGCTGTTTGCATGTTTTCTCCCTCAATTAGATGGGGAACTCTTTGAGAACAGGGACTGTCTTGCCTTTCTTTGTATGCCCAGCACTGAACCCAGTGCTTGGTATATAAGAGACGCTTAATAAAGGTTTATTGATTGATTTACTGATTGACTAGCCCTTCTACCACCTCTAGTAGGGAGACAAACCTGTGTTTTGTGCATGCCCAGTTGATCCATGACATGGGCAGCAATGAGTTTCATGCACTCTGCAGATTACTGCAGAAAATTACCTGCTGAAAATAAACTTTCTGCCATTGGTCCAGCTTGTCCATACGCTTTGGTGTTCATTCTCATGGCAGGGGCATATTGACCTAATTGAGGGCTCTGTCTCTGGGGGCTCCTGAGTGATGGTTTTGGTTTTTTTAATCATCCAGGGACCTGACTCTCTTCTCCATAGGGCATAGTCTTACTCAGCTACCTTTGATCAGCAGTCTGCAGCCTCTTGACAAAATCCCATCACAAGCAGATTTTCCTCGGCTGGAGCCTAGGAAAAAGCTCTCGAGCAGAAATCCAACTACCAGCCACTTTGTACTTTCTCATGTTTATGAGGCCTCACACAGCCTCCTTTAAAGGATCATAGATGTAGAGCTAGAAGGGGGCCTCAGAGCCCTAGTCCCCTTTCCTCATTTGGCAGATGAGGAAACAAAACTCTGAGGAAGGTAAGTGATTTAACAAAGGCCACACAGATAGCATCAGAGGCAGGATTTGAACTGAGAGCTTCTAATTCCAGGCTCTTCCCATTGTACCATACCATGTTCCCCTATCTTGTGATGCATCAACATCATCTTCTGTCCACAAAATGTGGGAAACTCCAATGACTCCTGCAGTCTAAAACTCTGGGGCTCCCCTACTTTTCTTTTTTTTTCAACCCTTATCTTCTGTCTTGGAGTCAATACTGTGTACTGACTCCAAAGCAGAAGAGTAGTAAGGGCTAGGCAATGGCAGTTAAGTGACTTGTCCAGGGTCACACAGCTGGGAAGTAAATGAGGTCAGATTTGAACCTAGGACCTCCCATCTCAAGCCTGGCTCTCAATCCACTGAGCCACCCAGCTGCCTCCATCTACTTTTCCTATATTTATGGATTGAGGGTTCTCTTATTCCTCTACTTATAGCTATTCTATGCTCTCACACTTGAGTCTTCTTCTTCCCTTCATATATCTGGTCATTATTCTCAAATGGGAGATGGATGAACCAAGTTCCTCTTTTCTGATTTGTCCACATGTAAATCACTACAAATCATTAGGATTTCAGGTCTTTAAGTCCCGGGAGTTTCTTCAATAATGGTTTTTTTTTTTTTTTTTTTAACCCTTGTACTTCGGTGTATTGTCTCATAGGTGGAAGAGTGGTAAGGGTGGGCAATGGGGGTCAAGTGACTTGCCCAGGGTCACACAGCTGGGAAGTGGCTGAGGCCGGGTTTGAACCTAGGAACTCCTGTCTCTAGGCCTGACTCTCACTCCACTGAGCTACCCAGCTGCCCCCTTTCAATAATGTTTTGAAAACACATGCCAGGAAAATAACAAAACTCTCTACTGTTCATGACAGATGGCTCCTCTCCCTCAGCAGCCCTCAGCATCAAGTCCATTGTCTTTTCTGCCTTTGAGGATTATTGATTGACCTCTCATCAGCAAGTCACTTGCCCTCTCTATGCTTCTGTTTGCTCTTCTGTAAAATGGGAACAACTCCTGAAGCACCTCTAAGAGCACTTGGGAGGCTCTAAGTGAGATAATTAAATGGAAAGTGTTTTGGAAAACTTCAAGGGCTATAGAAACGTCAGGGGCAGTTAGCAGTTGGCAGAGGTGGTGGTAATGGTATGAATGATGGGTGGATCATCATCCTTCTTATTTGAATTTCCATCTCCCATCATTGTGTCTCTACATCAGTGAACCTCCATGTTTGGAACACATTCCTTCCTCATATTACCTCTCAGCATCCCTGCCTATCTTCAGGGCTCAGCTCTAACCCCATCCTAACCATCTCAAGCCAGCCTCCTCCACACAGGACAAGAGAGCTCCTACCTGTCGAAGTTCATTATATAAGGTCACCTAGAGAGAACCATCTTGAATAAAACAGAGATCATCCAGGTGGTGATCCAAGAGGTTAATAGAATGCCTTGTTGTGCTAAATCAAAGTTCACCCATTAATCCAATCCAAAGGTCTAGATAGGAGTTGGGAAAGAGTTCATGTCTGGTGGCCTAAATAAGGGGGTGGCGCTCAGCCAACCTGCTGAAGGTCAGGGGAGGAATTCCAGACAGTAGCGGGTGAAAGGGCAGTGTTCTCATGAAACGTGTTTACGAAGAAATGGATTCTTCTTTTCTGCTTTGCTCCCTAATAGGATGGTGCTTGGATTTATGTAACAGAGAGAATAACGGCTAGCATTTATATAGTGCTTTAAGCAGTTTGCAAAGAGCTTTACAAATATCTCATTTGATCCTCATAACAACCCTGGGAAATAGGTGCTTTTATTATCCCCACTTTAAGGTTGAAGAAACCGAGGCAGATAAGCTAATATGTCTAAGGTCAGATTTGAACTTAGGTCTTCCTGACTGCCAGACAGCAAAGTGGTACAGTTAATAAAGCCAGAAAGAATCATCCTCCTGAGTTCAAATTTGACTTCAGACATCTAACCTAGCTGTATTAATTTAGGCAAGTCACTTAACTCATATTTTCTCAGTTTACCCTTCTATAAAATGAGCTAGAAAAGGAAGCACTATAGCATCTTTGCCAAGAAAGCCCCAAAAGGGGTCACAAAGAGTTGTACTTGTCTGAATACAAACTTCTTGACTCCAGGTCCAATGCTATATACATTGTACCACCTAGGATTGTTTTCTTTGAAACTAGATTGGGGTTGCATTGGTGAACCAAGCCAACTCCATCTGAGGCAGAAAGGTAGAGTCATTAAAAAAATATGGAAGAGGTAGCTGGGTGGCTTAGTGAATCCACTGAGCCAGGCCCAGAGATGGGAGGTCCTAGGTTCAAATCTGGTCTCAGACATTTCCTAGCTGTGTGACCCTGGGCAAGTCACTTGACCCCCATTGCCTACCCCTTATCACTCTTTCTACAGAGTATTGATTCCAAGACAGAAGATAAGGTTTTAAAAATATATATATAGGAACATCTGGGTCAAGAATCTGAAAACAATAGATTTCAACATTAGCCATTAGGGTCATTTGGGCAGAAGGAGGATACAAGGCTGATTGGATCTCCCAGGAAACAACAAGAAGAAGAAGAACATATTAAGAATAAGACTTTGACATGAAGAGTTGGTGAAGAAGAAAAGAGAAGAATGATTATGGATTTATGGTAAAATCTAACATTGCAGAATGCTTGCTTGGTGGCTGTTGTGACTCTTCTCAGAATGTATATAAGAATATATTTCTTATTCAGGATTTTTGTAACTCAAAGTGCCACCCTTCCTTTGTAAATAAATAATGAATTGGAATTGCTTACGAGAAAATGTAGATTTGGAAATATTCATTTATACATAGTAGTATTAAAGGTAAAACTCTTCTAATATTAGCACTCTTTTATCTTAGAAGTTTCCCCAACCCCTTTTCTGTCTAGGCTTGGAATTTTTATGTGTAATCTCAAGAAAAATCTATTACTCCTTCTAAAAAAAAAGGTCTTTATTCTCTAATCTAAGAAGATATTCATCTAACAATGGTCAAAAAATTTAGGATAACAGGAACTCCTTTGGTATCCTTTTTTTAAAATTTTAAATTTTTTATAAAACCCTTTTCTATCTTAGAATCAATACTGTGTATTGGTTCCAAGGCAGAAGAGTGGTAAGGGCTAGGAAATGGGGGTTAAGTGACTTATCCAGGGTCACATAGCTGGGAAATGTCTGAGGCCAGATTTGAATCTAGGACTTCCCATCTCTAGGCCTGGCTCTCAATTCACTGAGCTACCCAGCTGCACCCCCTTGGTATAATTTTGCTCACACCAATTGTTGACTATTCAGCACACTTATATAGTTTTGTTTCCAACTATTTTGGCCTTTTTCACACTTCTAAATTGACTGAGGTCTCTGTTCTCTCTCCTAAAATTACAAGTTCATATATGTGGCCACCTGAGCACAAATGCTTTAATGCTTGATGACACCTGGGATCCCAGATAGCAGTGGTGTGATATATCAGACCCCCCCCAAAATCAAGTGATCTTAGATGGCGCAGCTTCCAGGAGTTGGGCGGAGACAGTTCCCATTGTATTCTGCTCTGTCAAACTTCATCTGGATTATGATGACGTTCAGTTCTGGGCAACATGATGTTAGTAAGAAGGGCATTGATGAACTGAAGATTGTCCAAAGGAAGCCAGGATGATGAGGGCCTCGAGTCTATCACAGGAGGATTGGTTGAAGAAGCTAGAGAGGTTTAGCATGGAGAAATGAAGAGAGAAGCCGTCTTCCAGTACTTGAAAGCTTGTCATGTGCAGGAAGAATTTTTCTGTTTGTTCCCAGAGAGCAGAACTCATTATAGCTTTATGTCAGAAAAAAACTTCCTCAGATTTTGAGATTTCCAGTAGTGGAATGACCTACTTCTAGATGGAGTGAGATTCCCCCTTCTTGAAGGTCTTCCAACAGAGGCTAGAATTCTAGTGAGGGTTCTATACGTGTGTGTGTGTGTGTGTGTGTGTGTGTGTGTGTGTGTGTGTGTGTGTTGGACTAGATGTCACATGAGGTCTTTACCCACACATATATGCAATTAGCCCTAGGATTGTGATCTTATGAGACCTTGTTATCAAAACTTGAGTGGCAGGAAGGGAATGAGCATTCCAGTTTTATGCCCCCTAATCCCACTTAATCAATTACAGTGCTCAAAGAGCAATCAGCAAGAATTTACACAGTAAATGTGCCAGACATTGTTCTGATACCAAATCATAGCTCTAAGAGTAAAGGTAACAGATAACACCTTCCTTCTAATTGCTGCCCTAGAATCCCCAGGGAAACAAGAAATTAAGAAAGTATTCTTAATTCCCAACCAGCTGGTTTAAAATATGAGTAAAAAAATAATGGTGTGGAAGCCCTTTTTAAGGATTAGAACTGAAAATTTTCTGTCTCCTGTCTCTAGCTCCTGAAGTTTCAGTCAACTATAAATAATAACCTTTAAACATCTCACTTGGATAATAAAAATAACAATCCTACCAAAAATAATATAATTATTCAGGGCCTTACCTATTGAATTGCCCAAAAATTCTTTTATAGAGGCAGAAAAATTTATAGTAACAAAATTCATCTGGAAGGACGAAAGAATATCAAGGGAATCAATGGAGAAAAAATGTGAAAGAAGGTGGCTGAGGAGTACCAGATCTTAAACTGTATTTCAAGGCCGTGATCATCAAAACAACCTGGTATTAGCTAAGAAAGAGAGTGGTGGATCAATGGAATAGATCAGCTATACAATATGTTGTAACAAGTGAACATAGTTATTCAGTGTTTGAAAAAAAAAAAACAAAGATCCAAGCTATTTGACAAAAACTGCTGGGAAAACTGGAAAAACGTATGACAGAGGCTGGATGTAGACCAACATCTCACACCTACACCAAGATAAGGTCAAAATGGATACATGATTTAGATATAAAGGACTCTTACTTAGCAAATTAGGGAAGTATAGAATGGTTTACTTGTCAAATCTATGGATAAGGGAAGAATTTATGACCAAACAAGGGTTAGAGGGAATTTTTGGATGTTGGATGGATAATTTTGATTGTATTAAATAAAAAAGAGTTTGCATGAATAAAACCAATGCAACCAAGATTAGAAGGGAAATAAATAACTATGAAAAAAATTAATAGCAAGTATCTCCGATAAAGGTCTTATTTCTCAAATATAAAGAAAACCGAGTCAAATTTATAAGAATACAAGTCATTCCCCAATGATAAATGGCCAAAAGATATGAACAGACAGTTCATGATTTCATATAATAGAACATGATTTCAGATGACGAAATCAAGGCCATTCATTGTCACATTAAAAAAATGTGCTAATTCTTGATTAGAAAAATGCAAATTAAAACAACATTGGGGTACCACCTCACACCTGTCAGATTGGCTAATATGACAGAAAAGGGGGAAAAATGTTGAAGAGTGTGTGGGAAAATTGGGATACTAGTGTACTGTTGATGGGGCTGTGAATTGATCCAATCATTTTGGAGAGCAATTTGGAACTAAGCTGAAAGGGCTTTAAAACTATTTGATCCAGCAATAACACAACTAAGTCTGTATCTCAAAAAAATGAAAAAAAAAAGGAAAAAAGACCTATTTATACAAAAATATTCACAGTATCTCTTTTGTGGTAGCCAAGAATTGGAAATTATGGGGATATCCATCAATTGGGAAATGGCTGAACATCTTGTGGCATATGATTGTAATGGGATATTATTATGCTATAATAAATGATGAAAGGGATGATTTCAGAAAAACCTACAAACCTACATAAAACCTACATAACATAACAAAAAATCTACATAAACCAATGCAGAGTAAAGTAAGCAGAACCAGAAGAACATTATACACAAAAACAGCAATATTATGTGATGAACAATGTAGCAGTACAATGACAATCCCCAAGAACTCATAATGGAAAATGCCACTCCAGAGAAAGAGCTGATAGAGTCTGAATGCAAACTGAGACATATTATATTACACCTTCTTCATTTCTGTTTCTTTGCAATCTCTTCAACAAAATGATTAATATGGAAAAATATTTTATATTATTGTATATGTAAAATTGATATCGAATTGCTTGAAGAGAAGAGGGAGAGAAGAAAAGGGAGAATTTGGCTCAAGTTTCTAAGAAATGAAGATGAAAAAATTCATTCTTCATGTAAGTGAGGAAAAAATAAAATATTTAATAGAAAAAACTCATTTAGGCACATAAGCTTTGTGCATGAGATCGCTTTTTCCTTTCCTAAATTATACCTTGATCAAATATCTCCATTCCTCACCACTCATTTAGAGAGGCATTTGCTATTAAATATAAGAAATAATATGAATAGGAAAGATTAATTACCTCCCCTTACCAACTTATCTCTATGGGCCTAAAAAAACACTAATTCCATGTGAGGATTTTAAGACATGGACTGGTGGCTTATTTTCAAAACAGCATAACTAGTCATTTCCATCAAGTTTATTTTAAATAATAAAGTCTTTAAACAAATATGAAGAGATGGAGTCTCCTCAGCATTAAAAAATGTATCCTCCTCTTTTCTTAATGAACACTAACCCCATCACACTGTAGTCATAGCCCATTTACCCAGAGACCCCTATTAAAGGTCAAATCTCAATTTGTACAGAACATTTATATATCAGGGAACAGATTAAGGGATGAAATGGCTTCCGCCCTTATCCAACTTCTGTCCAGTTCCCAGGATCAAATGTACTATTTAACAAGTAAAGCTAAAGTTTCATGTTTCTTGACTGGCTGCTTTATAATTTGGGGGAGAAGCCAGCCACGACAATGTTCTCTCCGGTGATGTAGCTGGCATCTGGAGAACACAGGAAAGACACAATCCCTGCACAGTCTTCTGGTTGTCCAGACCTGAATTGAGGAAGAATAGGACAGAGATCTGAAAACCAGGCTTTGATTAATTCTCGCCTCTGTGTCTATAGTTTAAGGAAAAGACCCAAATCAACCTCTATCTTTATGGTTCCTACAGATCATAGGAACTTAAGGGGTTATTCCATGCAGGGATAGATGGTGAGCTCTTCAGGGGAACCACCTTCAACGCACAGCCCCAAATCCAGCACTATGCACTAGATAACAACAAGAATTTTCTTTCTCCCACCTCTGGAGAAAGTATTGTAGATATAGCTCCAAAACTATTTACCTCTGCATTCCAAATAGATTTTTAAGGCTATTTACGAAGGCTTCATCTTCTTGGAGCTGAACAAAAGCAAAATATCAGAAAGTTCATTGTGTTTAGACAGAAGGAACATGAGAGACCTAAAAAGGGAATATTTATGGTGTATATGCCTGTGAAAGGATGAAACTTTCTCCCAACTAGGGAAATGAAATGGAGGCCACCATGTAATATTTCCCCCAAAAAAGAGTAAACCCTGCTATAGAGAAAGGAGATGACCCAAGCTCAGAGTATAAAGACTAGAAGGGAATAATGAGTCTAAAACTAAGCCTCCCAGCCCTGAATGTGCCTCAAAGGACTTGGTCTGGACTTGACCTGATGAGGGATTGAATCCTCAGTGGGAATCTTGAGAGGGTTAGAGGAGGAATCTAGAGTCTTACTATGTGGCTAAAGTCAGTCTTGATGAGTCCTGGAACCAAGCAGTTCACCCGGATGCCCTTTGGGGCCAGCTCCACAGCCAGTGTCTTAGTGAGGCTCAGCAAGGCAGTTTTACTGATGTTGTAGGGACCCAATTTCTGCAAAAGGAAATAAAGCAGGAAAAGGTTCCTGCGCCTGGAGAAAAGGGAATCTTTACAGCTACTCTCTGTGTCTTAACTCTATCACAGGTTGGGGAAAGATTTTTGATTTTGAATTTCCACATTTGCCAAATGATGACAAGACCCGTCCTAGATTCCAAGGGAATGTGATAAATCTGAATCACATAACTGAGGAAAATATACTTTCAAAAATCCAAGGTAACAGATAGACATAAGAGAGTTATTACTAGAATACAGGACTTATAACTTATTTACTTCCTGTGGCTCTTTTAGGGTTCCCTTTATCCAACCAAGTCCAAAGAAGTCAACACTTACTGGAATTGGAACATAGCCCGTAGCTGATGATACCAGGACCACAGAGGAACTCCTATAAAGGAATGAACAAACCCAATGGCTATAGAGGGGAGACAGAGATTTTCAAGGGATTAGCTTTTCCTCTGATATAGAAGCTAAGTGGGAGGAGGGACTAAGCTTTCTGAGAAGAGGAGGGGATTTGATGGCATCTTCTCAGTCCTTCTGGATAGAAGGTGAGTCTCAAGGGTAGTAAAATCTTGGAGAGTTTCTGATCATGAAGATGAAGAGTATCCCACGGGCCCCCGTGAAAGACAGCTAGGTGAGGTTATAAAATTATAGAATGAAAGAGTCATATTAGATATCAGAAATGATGTAGTTCAACCACTTTGAATCTTGAATCTTGTCTACAAATTCCCTGACAAGTGGTCATTCAGCTTCTGGTTGAAGAACTTTACTGATAAACTGACTACACTCCAAGGGCGTCCATTCTATCTCTGGACATTTCAGAAAAATGGAATGGGCTTCTCTTAGGGGAATCCTGCCTTAGGGTTCAGAGCAGTGAATCCCAAAGTGGGTGCTACCACCACCTGGTGGTGCTGCAGCGATCCAGGGAGACGGTGATGGCCACAGGTGCATTTATCTTTCCTATTAATTGCTATTAAAATTTTTAAAAATTTAATTTCCAGGCTAAGTAATTTTTTCTGGAAAGGGGGTGGTAGGCCAAAAAAGTTTGGGAACCACTGGTTTAGAGGAAGAGGGAATGAGAGAGGAAGCTTTAGGTTATCTATCCCTAGACATAGTAAAGAGAGTTCATCTAATTGCTTATGTTGTAGATTTATTGCTGTTCTTGACCCAACTCCTGGGCCCAGTAATCCACTTATTCTCCTTCCTCCATTCCATACCCCCTTTTCTCCATATAAGGCAACAGCTGGGCCAGCAGCAGGGCTGGAGATTTCACATTCACATCCAAAATCTGCATTCAGAACAAGAAGATACAATATAGTTATTTCTGATTTCCTGCTTTCAATGGTCACTATGAATTCTAGAAATTTTCCTGTAAGAAGTGGCTAGAAAATGGATAGCTTTTTTTTCTATATGAGGTCCCCAAGAAGGAATACAGGGATATATGGAGATGCCCTGCTCAGATGGTAATGAAACACTATGAATATGCAATTTAGGAAAATCTCTTGTAGTTGTTTTTTCCACAATCATCTCTCCCCATCCAAGCTAGTCTCTTCTAGAAGAACAAGGTAAGAGGAAATCAGAATAGAGGGACCATAGAAGAACTAGTTTATATAGGAGAAACTGAGTGACACAATGGATAGAGTGCCAGGCATGGAATTAAGAAAATTGATCTTCCTGAGTTCAAATCTAGACTCAGACACTTACTAGCTGTGTGACCCTGGACAAGTCACTTAACCCCATTTGCCTCATTTCTTTAATTGTAAAATGAACTAGAGAAGGAAATATCAAGCCACTCTAGTATATTTGCCAAGAAAATTCAAATGGCATCACAAAGATTCAGACACCACTGAGATGATTGAACTGTATGTAGGTCTGCTTAAATGGAGGAGACCCAAAGGAAAGAATAGGATAATTTTTTAATAGAAGTGGTTTTGAATAGATGAGTGTAGCCTATGTGATGACCCCTTGAAGAGGGCACTCATTCACTCAGAGGGAAAGTGAGTAAAGTCACTCTGTGTCAGTGACAGAACTGTAGCTCACAGTAATGGGCTGAGGCCCTGGCACCCCTTTAGAATGGATGGCACCATTCAGGTTCAAGGCCACAAAAGGTAGTGGGAATCAGGACATGCCCTCTGAGGTTCACGACTGATGCTGTGACAGCGGGGACAGAAGAATATCCTTCCTGTTTCTGTGAAGGCAGCTATTCCTTGGGCAGGCTGAGATTCCCTTGTCTCGTCCTAAAAGGTTGATTCCTGTGCCAGGCAGATGAAAAGGGCATTCCAAGAGACAGAACATGTTCCATGCGATCTATGACCTGAGCCAAGACTATTGCAGGGAGATTCTACTCCAAGATCTTGGTGACAAAGGTTCTTGGCTCCAGCATTGTGCCTGAATAATGTTTGTGAATGGAGAAGAAGATAAAGCCTAAGAGAGTGGCATCTGCTTTCTTGGCATTAAGAGAGTTGTAGGTTGGGATCCCGGATTAAAGTTGTGTATGTATTCAGCTATAGCAGAGAGTGCATGACCCACGGATCATGGGATCTGACCCTGAATCCAGCTCCTAAGGCCTCACCTTGTCCCACACCTGCTCACTGGCTCCCAGAGTGCTCCCTACAATGGGGTTTACTGCAGCAGCACATATCAGGAAGTCGACACCGCCATATTGGTCTGCCACCTAAAGGGGAGAAAGTGACATGGGAAAGATGGAGTCAGAAAGGATGGGGAGCTAATCCATAGCCTCTCTTTCTCTGTGTCTGTTTGTGTTTCTCTGACTCTGTCTATCTCTATGTCTCTCCCCTGCTCGATTAAGAGGGGGTGGTCTGACCTGCAGACTCACTATGCAGGGATCCTTCTAGGCACATAGATGTAGAGCTGGGAGTGAGCCTTAGAGGCCCCCAAAGTGAACCCCCTGGTTTTGTAGATGTGGAAACTGAGAGGTTAAGTGACTTGCCAAAGATCACACGGAAAGTAACAGCTAGAATTTGAACCCAGGTCTTCTTGACTTAAAGCCCAGTTCCCTAACCACTAGGCTATGTTGACTTTCCTTGTTGGATACTAGAGTAGACTTATTGTCTCCTGTCAAAATGAGAATTCTTGTATAATAATAATGAACTTTTATATAGTGCTTTAAGGTTTTCAAAGCAACTGGCTGTCTCATTTGTGATTCACTACTTCAAAGTCAATCTTTTTACTCTTCTTTGATTACCTCCCTATCACACTCTTAGAGTAACTGCTTCAGACCTCTTCTCTCTTCCAACCACCTCTGACGCTCCCTCCTCCTTCCTTCTCAATCTGGGAACTTTGCCTCATGCTTCACTTTCCACCTCAGTTCCATACTTGAACTCAACATCTCCATTCGCTCCTCTTTGCTCCAGTCTTAGAGGATGAGGTGGTCTTCTCTTAGCGAGTGACAACCCTTCTATACACCCTCTTGATCAGGTTCCCTCATGTATCCTCTGTGACCTTCTCTTCAATCATTCCTTTTTCTTTATAATTATCTATTTATCCTCATGCATTGGCTCCTTCCCGGCTGTCTACAAACATTGTCCTCTCCTTAAACTAAGTTCACTTGACCCTCTAGTACCATCCTATATCTCTTCTCCCTTTCACAGCCAAACTCCCCCCAAAAGCTTTCAATGCTAATTGCTTTCATTTTCTTATCTCCCACTCACTATTTAGCCCCTTGCATTCTCAGTATCCAGTGAGTGAAACTGTTCTTTTGAGGTTACCTTATTCTTCCCATCTCTTTACCATTCAATCATGCCTTAACAAATTTTAATTAAAATTAAAAGTTGCTGTTCAGTTGTTTTCAGTCCTGCTTAGATTTTGGTGACTCCATTTGGGGTTTTCTTACAAAGATACCAGAGTATTTTGCCATTTCTTCCTCCAACTCATTTTATAGATAACAAAACTGATGCAAACAGTTATGTATGCAACAGCTGTGTAGGTTACCCTAAAACTAAAAGTAATGGTAATTGTATTTCATAGTGCATAACATACACCTGTAGTTCCCTATCTCTCTACTGAAAGGAGGAAGATATACTTCATTATTCATTCTCTGGGACTGGGATCCCATATTACTTTCATCAAACTATAATATCTTGATAAATGTATGATATCATTGAGTGATATCGTATCATTGACCTCCAGTGGTGTGTATTGCACCCCAACAATACCTTTTCATCCTAAATCATCCATTAGGCTTTATCTAGATCTTGTAATATTTTGCAAATAATAGTGAAAAATACAGGCTGACTAGTTGCTATTCCTCCCTTTTACTCTATGGGAAAGATCACCTTATTTTTTATTCATACATCCTTGAAGAGATTTTCTTATGGTCATTATCATTAATTAGTAATAGGATATAACTATAGGGAGGGGGAAATATGCTAAGAAATTATGTTACCAAGAAGGACACATGGAGGGTACACATATGGAATATATGTGACCTGGGCACATATATGAAGGGACACTCACAAAGGATCTGTATGACTAGGTCATATATGAAGATGGTATGTGGCCAGAGCAACTCACAAGTTTGATGCTTTAGAACTAATGATGTCCTCTAGTAATGTCATCGTCCTGCTCTCTGCTGGAAATCATATGTCTGTTGCTCTTCACTTGTCTTGTGGTGCCTACTGGATAGCTCCACTGGTCTCATGGTCACCAAGCTACTCCCCTCCATTACCAGATTGTATGCTCCATCTCTTCAGGAACATCAACTGATCTTTTTAGTTCCCAAATGATAAATGAAGAGATGCTTCTCCTTGACAAAGGCACACTGACAGATCTCTAATCCATATCAGAAACTAGGATGGTCAACCAGAATGCCCTCAAACAAAGGTTAAGTCTATTCTTTTTTAGTACCTGTATCCAGAGCTGATGTATTGCTACTTGTCACACAGTGTTAGAAATTCCATGTAGTTTCCCTATAATGCCTCAGAGGGATCTTGTGCTCCCCAAACCTATTTGAGGATAGTGGAAAGGCTCTGACAAGAAACCCCACAGTAGATATATAAAGGCTAAGGCTTTCGCTCCCAAGATCCTCTCCAGATGGGCATACAAATAAAGCAAACAAGATTAAAAGATAAGTGAAGAAGGTAAAGTCATATGGCCTCTTCTCTCCAAGACCACTAGTTCCTGCTTTTATTATGCATATCTCCCAGAAATTTTAAAAACAACCTGGACTTTTTTGCTGTATTCAATCCATTACAATACTTGATTCTCCCTTTACACTAAAGGAGTAAACTGGCCAATGGACAGAAAGAGGCAAAATATCAAATCCTAGGAGTAAAGAGAAGCTATAATTCCAAAACTCTGTCTAGAAGCAAGCCATTCCCCCAAAATTGGGAAATGAGGGGATGCCCTACAATTGGGGAATGGCTGAACAAATTGTGGTATCTGTTGGTGATAGAATACTATTGTGCTAAAAGGAATAATGAACTGGAGGAATTCCATGTGAACTGGAATGACCTCCAGGAATTGATGCAGAGTGAAAGGAGCAGAACCAGGAGAACCTTATACACAGAGACAGATACACTGGCACAATCGAATATAATTGACTTCTCTACTAGCAGCAATGCAATGATCCAGGACATTTCTGAGGGACTTATGAGAAAGAATGCTATCCACATCCAGAGAAAGAACTGTGGGAGCAGAAACACACAAGAAAAACAACTGCTTGATCACATGGTTCTATGGGGATTTGATTGGGGATGTAGACTCTAAATGATCACCCTAGTGCAAATATTAATAATATGGAAATAGGTCTTGATCAATGACACATGTAAAACCCAGAGGAATTGCTCGTTGGCTACTGGAGTGGGTTGAGAGGAGGGGAGGGAAAGAAAATGATTCATATAACCATGGAAAATATTCTAATTTAGTTAATTAAATAAATAAAATTAAAAGGAGTAAGCCAATTCCTTGTCTTGGCTATGCCAATCAGAAGATCATAGTCCACATAATATGTAAATGAATCCCTAAATCCAACCAATAAACATTTTTTAAATGCCTAGTATTCCCAATCCACAACTTCTCTAAAGCCTGAGTCACCAAGATCATTTCTCTTCTAAGAATCTGCTCTCATTGGCCCAGGATAGTTCATCTATTGATGGCAGACCACATGATCCCTATGCAGGAGGATTCAGTTCTAGATCTTCTGAATCCTGGGTTGAGCATTTAGGAAATGGTCTGTATATTTTTTTCTCTACACTATCTATCATTATCTTTGGTCACTCACCATCTTCACTAGTTTATCACGATCCTCTGCCTTCCCTACATGGCACACCATGCCTTTTGCACTCAGTCCCTCTTCCTTCAGGAGGGCCACAGCTCGATCAACATTCTGCTGCTTGCGACTGCTCACCACCACATGGGCGCCATCCCTGGCCAACCGTTGGGCGATAGCAAAGCCGATGCTGTTGAGAGAGAGAGAGAGAGAGAGTGTTCTCATTCCTTAACCCTGCTGCCCTCTACCTCCCATTCCTGGTGTCCTCCTCTTTAGGGGAAAATCCTAATCCCCAGCCTCTTTTGGACACAAAGGAGCTGACCCTACGCTGAGTGATGAATCAGAATGACACTCCTGAGAGTGTAAATCCAGTATCTCTATTGCCCTTTTCAATTAGAAACTGGTCTTCACTCACCCTTGAGTGGACCCTGTGATCAGAGCCACTTTGTCAGCCAGAATGCCTTTCTTGTCTACAATGGTGCTGCTCATCCTCACTGAAATAGGGGTCCTGGGAGAGAACAAGGCCTCATGGGCAAATGCCAGCGTCCTGAACATGTCGATCAGTGACTGATCTTCTTTCTAGTGGACTCAGTTCCAGGGAGAAGCTTGAAGGAGACAGTCACCATATCATATAAGACTTCTGACTCAGTCCATCATCTCTTCCCTCCCTCCTCTTGACCCAGGAGTAGGGGAGACTGTATCCCTGCTTTTTCTTTTTTTTTTTTTTTGCTCTTTGTTTCCCCAGGGCTAAGTACAGTTTCTAGAGTATCATAGTAGGCATTTAAATGCTTGTTGATCATCTGACCGGAGCTAGGGATATTTTAGTATCACTGAGATAGAGGGGCACTTGAATTCTGTTTTTTGCTATTAGGGGCCATGTAACGAGCTCTGTCATAGTTTCTGCCAGAGGCCTATAAACTTCTGGGACCTGCTTCCCAATAGTTATATTCTTTGTTAAAGTATATAAGAAATGTCCTTACTTTGAGGCACCCAACTACTTTGTTCTGTGATAGAGGAGGCAGAGGAGAAAATGAAGAATAGTTAATGGAGTCCCAGAGTGCTTCCTTATATAATTTTAGCTTCAATAATCTCTCCTACAGAGAATTGAAAGGCAGTATAAAATATCTGGGGATCTACTTGCTGAGACAAACCCAGGAATTATATGAATATAATTACAAAGCACTTTTCACACAAATAAAGTCAGACCTAAATAATTGGAAAAATATTAATTGCTCATGGGTGGGCAGAGCTAATATGATAAAAATGATAATTCTACCTAAATTAACTTATTCAGCACCATACTAATCAAACTACCAACAATTATTTTATGGGACTAGAAAAAATGATAAAATTCATCTGGAAGAATAAAAGCTCAAGAATATCAAAGGAATTTTTAAATGTGTAGAAAGGTGGACTAGAAGTACCAGATCTCAAACTGTACTATAAAGTAATAATCATCAAAACAATCTGGTACTGGCTAACAAATAGAATGGTAGTACAGAGAAATGGATATCGTTACTATATTTTTTAAAGAAAAGGGAATAAAATCTTAAGAGAGTTTAGAGTTAACTATCATATCAGAGACTATGAAAGACAGAGGGACTAAGAGAACTTCTTTCCTGAAAGAATGAGTGACAATTGTCATGGCATAAAAGTCTAAAGAGATATTTTGAGAAAACTGAGTTTAACTTTTATAATGTGGATAAGATAATCTGAAGAGACTTCCTGAAGGAATTTGCTATCCAGAAGAAACTAAATTCTTGTTGGAGTATGTATGATCTATGAAAAAGTCAGCAGCTATAGTTGTTGCTTAGAGATGACTCTAACTGTAATCTTTCTCATAGTTTATATGTTACTGGAATATTTAAATGTCATTTTATTGCTTAATGCACTGTTTAATCAATAGTATAGCCAGTAATATTAATGTTTATTTAAGCATATGAATTTATTGGGGGGAAAGAAAAGGAAGAAGATAAAAACTTATGGGAAAAGAGGCTTATTTACAAACTGGGTGGGTGCTTTTAGTTGCTTGATTAATTAATTAATGAGAGTGTGTATTTCTATTAATTTGTTGATAAATATGAGAGCATACTCCTTGAATGCTATAGAACATGTATAGAGAATTACTACAGAAAAGAGCCAGTATCAGGTGGAGAGGACTGAGGATCAACATATCTTTAGCTAGTAAATTGAATAGCAAACTAGACCCTACACACACACTTTCCGAAGTGGGGTGAGGGGGTGTCAAGCATATTACTCCCGTTACACTTATATTTGTGTTGGTCTGAATAGGTAATTGGATAAACACCTCTATGGCCACTTTTTATTGAAATTCTCCCATTTTTACCAGAATTACTTTTGCTTTCCCTTCTTAGGATTTATTTTTCTTCACCAAAGATTTATCTAGTTCTAAGAGGAAAAGTTGAGGTCCCCCACTAATATAGTTTTATTGTCTGAGATCATGGTTACTATCTCTGCTTTTTTATTTCGACTGGAATTTGACTATAACTTTCCTATGAGTTTTTATTTGGGGGTCTCCTTCAGGAAGCGATCAGTGGATTCTTTCAATTTCTATTTATAACCCTTGTTCAAGACTTTCATGGAAGTTTTCCTTGATAATTTCATGTAATAAGATGTCCAAGCTCATTTTTTTATCGTGGATTTCAGATAGGTCCAATAATTTTTTTAACTCTTACTTTCCATCTTGGAACCAATACTAAGTATCTGTTCCAAGATAGGAGACTGATATGGGCTAGGCAATTGGGGTTAAGCAACTTGCCCAGGGTCACAAAGCTAGGAATTGTCTGAGGTTATATTTGAGCCCAGTCTCCCAATTCCAGCTCTGTCACTCTATCTTCTGTGCTACCTAGCTGTTCCTTAGTCCAAAAATTCTGAAATTATCTCTTTTAGATATATTTTCCAGGTCAATTGTTTTTTCAGTAAAATATTTCACATTTCTCTCTAGTTTTTATTCTTTTGATTTATTTTATTGTTTCTAGATGTTCATTAGTTTCCATTTGCCCAATTCTAATTTTTAAGAAATTACTTTCTTTATTGAGCTTTTGTACTTCCTTTTTCACTTGGACAGTACTACTTTTAAAGACCTTGTTTTCTTCATTAAATTTTTATGCATATATTTTCATTTTTTGTGCTTTCTTTACCAAGCTGATTCTCTCATTTCTTTCCTCAATTTTTCTTCAACCTCTCTTACTTGATTTTTAAGTCTTTTCTTAAGCTCCCCCAGGAGTTCTTTTAGGAATGATACCACTTAATATTTTTCTTTGAATCTTCTCATGTAGCCATTTTGACATTTTTGTCCTCTTCTGAGTTTGTGTCTTCACTGTCACCATAGTAACTTTATATGATCAGTTTATTAAAAAAAATTTTTGCTCATTTTCCCAGCCTATTTCATGACCTTTAACTCTATGTTAAGGTTGTACTATGCTCCCTAAGAGGAGATACTGTCCAAAAATTCTTGTACTGGGAATATTGGGGCTTGGTTACTTGTGAGCCTCTTTTGGGTCACATTGGGTAGGGGAACCTCTCTGCTTTGCTGGCTTGCAGTGGCAAGGTCTGCTGCTGGCTTGCCTGGATGCTTGCAATGGACTGCATTTCCCACTTACCCCACTGAGACAGACCTTTCCTGCCAACCGTCTAAGTTTCTTACATTAGGAAATTGTTTTACCCCATTCTTTCCCTGATTCTGCTGTTCCAGAATTCATTTTGTGGCATTTTCCAAAATAGTTTTTTGTTGGAGCAGTTGGGTAGCTCAGTGGATTGAGAGCCAAGTCTAGAGATAGGAGGTCCTAGGTTCAAACCTGGCCTTGGACACTTCCTAGCTATGTGGCCCTGGGTAAGTCACTTAACTCCCATTGCCTAGCCCTTACCTCTTTTCTGCCTTAGAATCAGCACACAGTATTGATTCTAAGGCATAAGGCAAGGTTTTAAAATAAATAGATAGAGAGATAAAATAAAAGTTGTTTGAAGGTGAATTTAGGAGATCTCAAAGAGTTTCTGCTTTATTCCTCCATTTTGGCTCTGCTTCCTCTAATCCCCACCCCCTTGAACTGAAGATTTAAAGAGGTGGAAGTAAGAAAGAAGAGTTTTCTAGACACTGGGGATGGTCTATGTAAAGGTAAGTCCCTATCTTTACTTCCCTGTTTATCTATCTCTAACAATGTTAATCTAGATTCCCAATTTGCCCTCTTTCTGGGCAAAAGATCCTGTCACTTTGTTGTTATGCTTTTATTTTTTTGACTGTTTTTATCCAGATTAATTTTCCACTATGGAATGTCTATCACTATGAGTTGACAATTCCTGCAACTTAAGGTCTTTGAAAGTTGGCGATTCCCAATATTTTTTATTTTTTTGTTCCCCATACCAAACAACAATAGCAAAATGTTTTGTGAGCTCCCAGGGTAATTTCACATAATATTCATAATATTCTACAATTATTTACTATTCTGGGTGCCCTTAAATTAATTTTTAGCTTAAAGTCTTTGGGTTATTGCCCTGAACCTTCAAAATACTAGAGACCCACTAAATGAGACCCACTGACCTGCAGCACTGATAGATGAAATGATAGGTAGCTTTCCCATGGTAACAGAGCCAGTATGTATCAGAGAACACACTTCAGATCAAGATTTCCTAACTCCAAGGCTGGTCCTTTTTCCACCATTCCTTATATTAACCTACATAGAGTCTTACTAGGCAGAAAAACAGAGCAAAGAAGAACATTCACAAAGTCTGGTAGATGTCAACTTCCTCAAACATATTGGAACCCTCCTAACATGGGAATATTCTTTATTTCTGCTATGAGAGGTATTTTTTTTAACCCTTTCCTTCCATCTTGGAATCTGTACTGTACGGCAGAAGAGCGGTAAAGGCTAGGCAATGGGAGTTAAGTGACTTGCCCAGAGTCCTACAGCTAGGAAGTATCTGAGGCTAGATTTGAACCCAGGACCTCCCATCTCTAGGTCTGGCTCTCAATCCACTGAGTCACCTAAGCTGCCCCAAAGAGTTTTTTTTAAATAAATCTACAATTTTTTCATGATGGCATCTAAGTTATAACTTAAGATTTTGTAAAGTTTTCTTTCCATTCCGTGATTTCTAGTCCTATTATTTGTGACCAGGACTACCTAAATTGTCATACCACCAGAAGATCAACTAAACTGTCAGCTCTAGGAGGGAGAGGAAGGGAAGAGAGGAAGGAAACAAAAAGAAATCATGTAACCATGGGGAAAAATTAAAGAATAAATATATATATTTATATCTTATATCCTTGTGCGTCGCCATCTCCCCTTATCTCCATGTATGTGTGGAGTCAGTAACCTTTTGAGTGATCTAAAGTGGATGTGATCACACTTTTCAGCTGTGTGACCCTAGGCAAGTCACTTGACCCCCATTGCCTACCCTTACCACTCTTCCACCAAGGAGCCAATACACAAAAGTTAAGGGTTTAGAAATAAAATAAAATAAAGTGGATGTGATCACAGAACAGCATGGAGTTCTAAGCATCCTAGATCTTGGGAAGGGAGGGCTCCATTTGGGCCCAATTGTGGAAGGAATGAGGACTTTTCAAAAGCTGAGGAAGCTAGGCTAATACCAAATAGAAGCAGTAGCAGGGGTGAGGCAGAGATGCTATTAAAGTGTATGATGAATGTAGGTTAAGGAAAGCAGGTAGGGGATAGGTATGCCTATGCTCCTGACAGGCAATTAATCAACAAGAATTACATAAGTCGGCACACGTTGCCTAGCAATGAAGGTGGTACCCACTGAGCTACATCATAAAGAACAAACATGATCTATCCTGAATATTCACTACAGAAAGGAGACTATTATAGAATTATATAGAATTTCTGTGGCTAGAAACCAGATGAACAAAGCCGCCTCGAAGTTAGAGACTGTTTTGTTTTTATCTTTGTTTCTCTGGCATTTGGGAGAGTGCCTGGCACACAGTGGGCAATTTAATAAATCCTTATTGAATTGAATCAAATTAAGCTGAGATTCTATGAGCTCCTGGTCACATGGGCCTGGATTATGACCATGGCTTCCTGCCATAACAATTGTCACTCATTTCAACCAATAAGGACTTGTTAAGCGTCTATGATTTTCCAGGCTCTGTGCTAGACATTGAACATTCACATTAAAAAAAAAAAAAAAACTAAGGAGCAGCTAGGTGGCTTAGTGGAGAGAAAGCCAGACCTAGAGACGGGAGGTCCTGGGTTCAAATATGACCTCAGACACTTCCTAGCTGTGTGACCCTGGGCAAGTCACTTATAACCCTCCACTGCCTAGCCCTTACTGCTCTTCTGCCCTGGAACCAATACATAGTATTGATTCTAAGATGGAAGATAAGGGTTTTTTTTTTAATTATTTTTTGCCCTCAAGAACTTATATTCTAGAGATCATTAGGTTTATGAAAGGGGCTATGCTAACTGAATGTACAAGCCTATTTCCCTTCTGAAGACCCTGATTATTTTCTGGAGGCCTTTGACATGTGGCTCCATGTAGCAACAAAGAGCTTTAACCCTAGCTCTCTGGTTCTGTCAACAAGCCCTTGCTTTTCCTTTGTGAAACTCTTTATGCCAAGGAGGACAACCAGGTCTTCCCAGCAAGCTCCATGCCAAAGGAAAATAGGTTTCTACAAGAGGAACCATTTTTACTAGAAATTGAGGTATTGAGATAGAGTTCTTATTTCTCTACTAATCAAAAAGCTAAGGGAAATGGCACAATTTGGACCCAGAGTTGGAAAGTTAGGGAGAACCAGCAAGAAAAGAAAGACTCAAAGAATCAGGTAAAAGAAGAATCAGTAAAAGCTTAGAGGACCTGGAAGAGACTTGCAGTCAGTCAATAAGCATTAATGAAGTACTTACTTTGTGCCAAAATCCAGGCTAAGTGTTGACGATACAAGGAAAGACCAAAGACAGTCTCGGCCCTTGGCGAGTTCACAAGCTAAAGGGGGAGACAACATACGAGCTGTAAAAACAAACTATACAGAGGATAAAAAGGAAATAATCAAGAGCAAGAACTTGAATTAAGAGGCATTGGGAAAGGGTTCCTAGAGAAGGGGGGGATTTACCAGGAACTTGAAGGAAACCAAGAAAATCAGGAGTCACGAGAAAGGAGAGAATTCCAGGCTTGGGAGACGGCCAGAATAATACCTGGGGAAGAGTTTTGCAGTGTCTTGTTAGCAGAACAGGAAAGAAGCCAGTGTCACTGAATCAAAGAATCTATAGGGATGGTGAGAATTGCAAAAGGGATAGATTATGAAGAGTTTTAAATGCTGAATGGAGGATTTTGTATTTGATCTTGGAGGTGACTGCAACTGGAATTTACTGAGGGTGACATGGTGAGACAGATGCTTTAGGAAAAATTATCTTTTGGCTTAATGGAGATGGATTGGAATGGCGAGAGATTTGTGGCAGACAGACCACTGACATACTATTGCAATGGTCCACGCATATGGTGCCTGAACCAGAATTATGTTAGTATCATAGGAAAGAAGGGGACATATTTGAGCGATTAAGACAGACCTTGGGAATAATTTGAATATGGAGATAATGAGAAGTCAAGGAAGATTGATCTTAATTTCAGTTGACTCAAGCTAAATGATATGAGACAGGATACAGGCATATCCAATAAGGCAGCTCCATCTATGTTAGTTTCTCCACATCATGATCCAAATGCCACCATAAAGCCAAGAAAACATAATCTACTGTACGCTGGCGAATCAGTCATTTATAGAAATTTGCCGCTGCAACATTGCTCCTTATGTTTCGTTTTCTTGGAACCACTTAATAAAGCCAGCCACGGCATTACTCAGAAATGCTTGGCTCTTCCTGGTGCCTCAGTGTGGTGTGGAGATGAACGTGTGTTCTCGTTGCCTATCCTAGTCAAGCAGAAGCTTTGAAAAGTTCTCTCAAGCTACTACCAAAGCCAAAAGGTTTTTATTATCATCCTGATTAAAGACTGTGTCTGCTCTCCATGGACTGACTAAAGTAAGTGCGGAGAGGATTATCGTCAAATAATAGACAGAAATTTCCTTAGCAATAGCAACCGACAAGTGAAGGAAAAATATAAGATGCCTTCCATTCCAATATAATTAATTCCCTTCTGCTTACACAGTGATGATGGAGGAGTTGTGGACAAAGAAGCAGAAGGTACCAAGAATAGCACTTTTCAATCTATGAACCTTTATTTTGCTGTTATCACTCTTCCTACATGAACTTTGTCTAACAACCAATGAGTCAATTCACAACTAAAGAAACTGAATCATGCCAATATAAATATTCTCCACATGAATGAAACCAGAAAACATTAAGGAAGTCAAATAAAGGAGTTGGTTTCTTTGTGCACCAAAATGCCATACAGAGAATTATTTCATGGGACCCTTGAGCCTTTATATTAGCTATATATATATATATATATATATATATATATATAGCTAATATGAGTATAAATTTGAAAAACAGGAAGAAAATTAATAATAATAATAATAGCTAGCACCTATGTAGTGTTTAAAGGTTTACAAAGTGCTTTACAAATATTATCTCATTTTATCCTCCCTCATAACAATCCTGGTAGTAAAGGTGTTACTATTATTATTATTTTAAAGATGAGGAAACTGAGGCAAATGGAGGTTAAGTAACTTGCCCTGAGTCACATAGCTAGAAAATGTCTGAGGCTAGATTTGGACTCACATCTACCTGACTCCAGGTTCAACTTTCTATCCATTGTGTCATTGAGCTAACTCTTGAATGACAACACATGCACCAATGTCTGTTCTAGGGCATAATGAAGAAGAAAATTTCTATGAAGGACTTGACAAGATCCTTCATATGAAATCAATATGTATCTTCATACTTGGTGGCTTAAATGTGAAGGAAAGCATGGGGAAAATGACAAAAAAAAAGGTGGAAAATATGGTTTGGGATCAAGAAATGAGAGAAGCCAAAGACTTGTAGACTAATCATAAACCTTATCTTTATAAATCATCAATACTTTCTCAAGAGGTTGGAAAGGACTGAAGAAGATTCTACAAATATTGACTATACCTTAACCACCAAGGAAAAATTGGTTGGTGAATTCATTTCTAGATCAATTATCTGTGTGAATTCAGAGTATTTCAGGCAAAGTCCATAATCAACACCAAGTTATAAGAAAGGACAAACAGAAGAAAATGACTATAAACAATTATACCACCTTTAGTTTAATCTATTAAAAAAACTATTGATCCAAAAAATGGAAAATTGATAAAAAGAAAATATGTAGACTCTGATTATCATTGTTTCATACAGAAATTTAACCAGTACCAAGTATTCACCACAATGAGGGGGGCAAAAAAAAATCTCAGAAACTACCTTCATTATCAAATGCTTGACTTCCTACACAAGTGAAAAAATATGGAAAGGTATGACTGCCTGCAGCCACAAATTAATATATTCATGGGTGGACACCTGAGAAGGGAAGTTAGAAACCGAGGGAAAATGGGTGAAGGGGACAGAGAGAGAGAGGGAACACAATAAAGGAAGAAAGACTCAGAGATGAAGTCTTCAAGAACATGGGATCCAGCATGCGAGCTCCTCTGATGGTGGAAGAGAGAGAGAGAGCTACACGTGTCCCCAGTCTTTTATTGGAGAATCAAGGAATGGGGAATGGGAAGTAGCTAATGAACATGTGACACAGCATATGATTTGACATTGGCTCAATTGACAACCACACGATCAAAGAGGAGGTTAATCAAACATAAGGTCTGTCAAGGTAGGAACTAGGACCTTGTGGCAGCTAACGTCCTGCCCAGGAATTCTCCTGACCTTCAGATATAGGTTTGGAGAGTGGTCAGAATTAATAGAGTACCAATTAAATACAATGATCAAGAAATAATATGACCATGAGTCTGGTACATGAGTTTACAATATTAATAAATCAATAATACTTTCAAGATTAGACTATGCCTGGGATTCCATAAAAGCCAAGAACAATGTTGTCTTAGAGTACAAATTCATTTATAAAATATTATAGGAAATAGTCATGAAATATTATGATGGCTGATTATTTACAAATCATCAAAAAACAGTAGAGAGGGAAATGTCTATGGAAAGCTTATCATGAGAGCTGAATCATTCCACAGACACTCTCCTTCCTCTCTCTTCTCTCCCCACTCCACTCCCTAAGATCCTGGTTCTGTAAGATTGGAGGTGATAGTGAAGAACTATAAGCAGACCTAAATGTAGGATCCTGGAATTATTCAGTGAATCTAAGAAAAATCCAGTTCTTAGTAACTCAGTTTTCCTGATGTCTGTGTAAAATGAAGACTTAATTATTCATAGGATCAATAGCTATAGAACCGAAATACAAACCCCATCATTTTACAGATGAAGAAACTGAGGCAAAGGGACTTGCCCATGTAAAATCATAGGATCAAAGTTGGAAATTTAGGGTCCAAAAAGTAAAATGCCCTCATTATTAGATGAGGAAACTGAGCCACAGAGAGGTTAAGACTCAGGGTCACACAATTTACAGGTAGTAAATGACAGGCAATAGTATAACAATCTAAAATTAAGAGACCTTAAAGATCTTACAGACCAAACCTTGATTTTACAGCTAAGGAAAGAATCTCTGGGAAGTTAAGTGCTTGCCTAAGGTCACCTAGGGAGTACATATAAGAGCCAGGTCTCAAATCCAAATCATCTGACTCCAGATCCAATGTTCTTTTCCCTCTACCACTACTTGTCTATAATATTAAAGGACTGAAACACAGAATCTTTACATTGTCTATGGCATACATTCTGAAATCTATTTTTAAAAATGTTTTCAATAAGCATATTTCTTTAAAACAATAGCATCTTTGTAACAGGTATTTAGGTAAAAATTGGACTCTTCCTTGCCAGACTTCACTCCAGAACAAAACAAAAGGCCCTTTGAATTATCTGTTTAAAATCTACTGCAAAGAAATCTATTGGAGAGCAGAGTCCAAATGGCAAAAAGATCCTCTTTCCACAAGACTTAGGGGATGAGCAGAGGTCCCAAATGGACCCTGCTGCCACCCACAAATAGGATTATAAGTTCATATGCACATAGCTGAAAGACTCCCTCTTTTTACACATGAAGAAACTGAGGTCCAGGGAAATTAAATAACTAATCCAAGGTTACATTGGTAGTAATTAGTGAGATTTTAAACTCCTAACCTGGAGAGCAAAGGAAATGAAAAAACACATATATATCTTCATTTAAATTCTGCTACTATCTATATAAATATTGCTTTCCTTGATGGAAACCCACATTATATGTTAAATATCCTTATGCATGTTTTTGTGAAAGGAATGTTATTATCTATTGGTACTGGATTCTTCTTAAATATGTCTTTGTAAATATCAACAGCAGGTCTAGATGTGATCTCCTTACTGGAGATCATTCAATAAACCCAAGAATGACCCAGTTTTTGTACTATGTACATTTGAAAAAGACTTTGTTAATTCTAGGATCATGAAACTAGAGGCAACTTAATCTAATCTCCTCATGTTCTAGATCCTAGAAATTAAAAGTAAAGGGATAGATGACTTACCCAAGGTCACACCGATAATAAGTTACTTTAACATGCACAGTCTTCTGTTAGATGTTCAGAGCTCCTGGGAGAAGCCAGCACAGTGGTGTAGTTAGATCTAGTCCATCAGAAAGCCCAGCCATCGTCATCCTTATATTGCTTGATTCCCTCTCCTCACAAAGCATCATTCATTCATTTTCTGATGGCATTAATCACCACTGCTGATCTAATCTCTTTCCCTGCCCTCAAAGGTATGGACAGGCAATCCTACTGGCTGGAGGGAGGATTTGTATTTCATAGTTTCCAATACTTACTGTTTCCCATTTCCTAGTGTAGCTCCAAGTTGTTGCTTCCTGCAGAAAAGTCTAATTATTCAATGAATTGAATCCATAGGAGCAGATTCCATTGCTTCTAAACCCACAGTGCCAGTTCTAAGGCACACCCTCCTTGTTAGAGTGAAGACTGGCAGGTGGCTAAGACTATTCAGGCTTTCCAGGTGTCTCTGTACAATGCATTAAATCAATGGGTCATCTGAGTTTCTGCCAGTCCCAGAACTGAAATCTAAAAAGGCCAAGGACAGCAATGCCAATCCACTTATATGTAAACTCTTTTTTCCCTTAAATCCTTACTTTCTGTCTTAGAATCAATACTGTATATCGGTTCCAAGGCAGAAGAGAGGTAAGGGCTACGCAATGGGGGTTAAGTGACTTGCCCAGAGTCACACAGCTGGGAAATACCTTGGGATCATATTTGAACCCGGGACCTCTCATCTCTACACCTGGCTTTCAATCCACTGAGCCACCTAGCTGCCTCTTTGAATGTAAACTCTTAATAAATGCCTTGGAATCCATGTTTCCACAGAAGAAACCTCACTGAGGCTTTTCTCTTCAGATACTCAGCAGATTTCAGAGAGCACTGAACAAGAGAGAGGGAAAATGGGCAATTTTTTTCTTGTGAACAAATATCCCTTCCTATGTTTATTTATTACAGGGGAACTGAAGAAACAATCTCCTAAGGAGGTAGGATATAGCTACTATTAAAGATCTAAATATACATCATATTGTGCTAGGGATACTATATGGCTGATTAGCATCTTTTAAATTGAAAAAAAACTCAATATCTGAGTCTAGAAGTGTGGAACACAGACAGAATAAAATAAAGCTTCTTAGGATTATTTTATTTTATTTTTATTTTTTAGAAAAAGTTCTTTCCATGGTTACATGATTCATGTTCTTACTCTCTCCTCCAACCCCCACCCCTCACCCCTTTGTAGTTGATGCACATTTCCACTGGTTTCTTCATGTGTCATTGATCAAGACCTATTTCCATATTATTGATAATTGTTCTAGGGTGGTCATTAAGAGTCTACATCCCCAATCATATCCTAAACAACCCATGTGTTCAAGCAGTTGTTTTGCTTCTGTGTTTCCACTCTTGTAGTTCTTCCTCTGAATGTGGATAGTGTTCTTTCTCAAAAGTCCCTCAGAATTGGCCTGGGTCATTGCATTGCTGCTAGTACAAAAGTCCCTTAAGTTTGATTGTACCACAGTGTATCAGTCTCTGTGTACAATGTTCTTCTGGCTCTGCTCCTTTCACTCTGCATCAATTCCTGGAGGTTGATTCAGTTCACATGAAATTCCTCCAGTTTATTATTCCTTTGAGCACAATAGTATTCCATCACCAGCATATACCACAATATGTTCAGCCATTCCCTAATTGAAGGGCATACCCTCATTTTCCAGTTTTTTACCACCACAAAGAGCACAACTATAAATATTTTTGTACAAGTCTTTTTTCCTCTGATCTCTTTGGGGTACAAACCCAGCAGTGGTATGGCTGGATCAAAAGGCAGGCAATCTTTTATAGCCCTTTGAGCACAGTTTCAAGTTGCCATCTAGAATGGCTGGATCAGTTCACAACTCCACCAGCAATGCATTAATGTCCCAATTTTGCCACATCCCCTCCAACATTCATTACTCTCCCCTGCTGTCATTTTAACCAATCTGCTAGGTGTGAGGTGATACCTCAGAGTTGTTTTGATTTGTATTTCTCTAATTATTAGAGATTTAGAACACTTTCTCATGTGCTTATTGATAGTTTTGGTTTCTTTATCTGAAAATTGCCTATTCATGTCCCTTGCCCATGGAATGGCTTGATTTTTTTGTACAATTGATTTAGCTCCTTGTATATTTGAGTCAGCATGTTTTGTTATAAAGATTTTTCCCCAGTTTGTTGTTTCCCTTCTGATTTTGGTTGCTTTTGTTTTTGTTTGTACGAAAACTTTTTAATTTAATGTAATCAAAATTATTTATTGTACATTTTGTAAGTTTTTCTAATTCTTGCTTAGTCTTAAAATTTTTTCTTTCCCAGAGATCTGACAAGTCTACTAGTCTGTATTCACCTAATTTACTTATAGTTTCCTTCTTTATATTCAAGTCATTCACCCATTCTGAATTTATCTTGTTATAGGGTATGAGATGTTGATCTAAACCTAATCTCTCCCATATTGTTTTCCAATTTTCCCAGCAGTTTTTGTCAAATAGTGGATTTTTGTCCCAAAAGTTGGGCTCTTTGGGTTTATCATACACTGTCTTGCTGATGTCACTTACTCCAAGTCTATTCTACTGATCCTCCCTTCTGTCTCTTAGCCAGTACCATATTGTTTTGATGACCGCTGCTTTATAGTACAGTTTAATATCTGGTACTGCTAGGCCCCCTTCCTTCATATTTTTTTTCATTATTTCCCTTGATATTCTTGATCTTTTGTTATTCCAAATGAACTTTGTTATAGTTTTTCCTAATTCAGTAAAAAAGTTTTTTGGTAGTTTGATAGGTATGGCGCTAAATAGGTAAATTAATTTGGGTAGAATGGTCATTTTTATTATGTTAGCTCGTCCTACTCATGAGCAATCAATATTTTTACAGTTGTTTAGATCTAGTTTTAATTGTTTGGAAAGTGTTTTGTAGTTGTTTTCGTATAATTCCTGTGTTTGTTTTGGTAGATAGATTCCTAAGTATTTTATATTGTCTAGGGTGATTTTAAATGGTGTTTCTCTTTCTACCTCTTGCTACTGTGATGTGTTGGAAATATATGGAAATGCTGATGATTTATGTGCATTTATTTTATATCCTGCAACTTTGCTAAAATTGTTGATATTTTCCACTAGCTTTTTACTTGATTCTCTAGGATTTTTTAAGTAGACCATCATATTATCTGCAAAGAGTGATAGCTTAGTCTCCTCATTGCCTATTTTAATACCTTCAATTTCTTTTTCTTCTCTATTTCTAATACAATGTTAAATAATAGAGGTGATAATGAGCATCCTTTTTTCACTACTGATCTTATTGGGAAGGCTTTTAATTTATCCCCATTGCATATGATACTTGTTGATGGTTTTAGATATATATTGCTTATTATTTTTAGGAAAGGTCCTTCTATTCCTATACTTTCTAGTGTTTTCAATAGTAATGGGTGTTGTATTTTGTCAAAGGCTTTTTCTGAATCTATTGAGATAATCATGTGATTTTGGTTTGTTAGCTTGTTGATATGCTTAATTATGTGGATGGTTTTCCTAATGTTGAACCATCCTTGTATTCCTGGTATAAATCCCACCTGATCATGATGGATAACCTTCATGATCACTTGCTGGAATCTTTTTGCTAGTATTCTATTTAAGATTTTTGCATCTATGTTCATTAGGGAAATAGGTCTGTAGTTTTCTTTCTCTGTTTTTGGTCTGCCTGGCTTTGGAATCAGTACCATATTAGTGTCATAAAAGGAATTTGGTAGGACTCCTTCTTTGCTTATAATATCAAATAATTTGTATAGTATTGGGATTAGTTGTTCTTTGAATGTTTGATAGAATTCACTTGTGAATCCATCAGGCCCTGGCAATTTTTTCTTAGGGAGTTCTTTGATGGCTTGTTCAATTTCTTTTTCTGATATTGGATTATTTAAGTATTCCATTTCTTCTGCTGTTAATCTAGGCAATTTATATTTTTGTAAATATTCATCCATATCACCTAAATTGCTATATTTATTGCCATATAATTGGGCAAAATAGTTTTTAATGATTGCCTTAATATCCTCTTCATAAAAGGCGAGGTTTCCCTTTTTATCTTTGACACTGTTAATTTGGTTTTCTTTCCTTTTTTATTAGATTTACCAGTACTTTGTCTATTTTATCTGTTTTTTCAAAGTACCAGCTTCTAGTCTTATTTATTAATTCAATAGTTCTTTTTACTTTCAATTTTATTAATTTCTCCTTTGATTTTTAGTTTTTCCAATTTAGTTTTCATCTGGGGATTTTTAACTTGTTCACTTTCTAGTTTTTTAAGTTGCATGCCCAATTCATTAACCTCTGCCCTCCCTAATTTGTTAATACATGCACTCAATGTAATAAATTTTCCCCTTAGTACTGCTTTGGCTGCATCCCATAGGCTTTGGTAAGAAGTCTCATCATTGTCATTGTCTTCAATGAAATTATTAATTGTTTCTATGATTTGTTCTTTCACTAACTTATTTTGGAGAATCATATTATTTAATTTCCAATTCATTTTTGTATTTTATCTTATGCATTAAAAATATTATTTCAGAAAGGGATACATAGGTTTCACTATCCAGCCAATGAGTCTATGATACAACTCCAGAAATTAAGACTGATGTATTCATCTTGGAGAATCTTGAATTGGGAGTCTGAAGTCCTGGCTCTGCTGCTGATTATCTCTGTGGCTTTAGGTAAGTCATTTAAACCTCTCTGGTCCTCAGTTTCTCTATTGGTAAAATGGGAATGAGAGTAATAATAACCCACTGCCTTTATCATAAGCATAGTAGAGGAATATTCTTGATAAAAGAATATTCCAGAGGGCAGCTGGGTAGCTCAGTGGATTGAGAGTCAGCCCTAGAGATGGGAGGTCCTGAATTCAAATCTGACCTCAGACATTTCCTAGTTGTTTGGCCTTGGGCAAGTCACTTAACCTCCATTGCCTAGCCCTTACCACTCTTCTGCCTTGGAACTAATACATAGTATTGCTTCTAAGGTGGAAGGTTTAAAAAATAAGGAGACAGAATATTACAAAATGAGTAGAGTGCAGGGATATTCCAGGGCAAGGAGGCCTCAGGGTTGTTTGGAGGATCAAATGAGAAAATTTATGAATATGAAATCACTTTGTGAATTACAAAGAACTATATTAATGCAGTCTATTTTTATTACTGTGCCACTTCATTGAACTTTCTGTAAACAGGGATCATTGATTGGAAACATTATTAAATAGAGGACTGTTTGAAAATCTGTTATGAGGAAATTATTTATTAGCCTGACTCAGAACCTGGCCTTCCTGGGAGTTATCAGACTATAACAATCTCAAAAATATTTGACTTTTAAAATACCCGTCACGGCTCTTCATTCCCTACAGGATGACATCCAACATTCTCAGAGTCCTCCTTACTTTTCCAGGGTTTCCTCTCCCCTTCCATTTTAGTCAGCACAGGTTCTTCTCTTGTCCATAGATCATACTCCCAGCCTCTGGGGGTGCTCAGAATGCTCTACTTTCCCAACTCATTCAAGTTCTAGCTGTACTTCATGACCCAACGATGGCCTTCCACCCAAAGCACTTCCTGAAATCCTCTCGTGCCTGCTGATCTCTTTCCCATATTCCCGTTGTTCATACCTACCAGATGAATGAGCAGTCGCTGTGGATGTCTGACCCAGCTCTAAGCATTCCACAGCCCCTTCTGGGGCCGCCTTCTTGGCCCCTGGAACAAATCGTTCTCATCAGCCCATTCTGCAGGCGGATATGATGGCGAGCTCTTTATAATGATCTCATTTGGAATGGTAGGTGCTATTGAACTTGAAGTCAGGAAGTCCAAACCCTATCTCAGACATTTACTGGTTGTTTCACTCTGGGAAAGTCCCTCAACCTCTCTCAGCCTCAGTTTCCCTATTTGTAAACTGGAAATAATAACACCTGGCACACAGGGTTGTTGAAAAAATCCAATTAAATAGTGTTATGTTAAGCACTTTATAAACCCCATTAGCTATTAGATGATAGAATTTTAAGGCATAAATGAGACGGATCCCAGGAAAATTCAAATCTGCTGATAAGTAATACAGGTTGCCATTGCAACTAAAACTAAGGGAGGGGGCTGCTAGGTGGCTGTAAAGCGATGACTCCTTCCCTTTCTGAACAGATTTGGCTTTGACACTGAACTGCATTTGGCCTGAGATGGGGACCGGGTAGTGGTAAACAGCCCCAAGAGACAGAACGTGGATGGGCTGTGACTGAATGTGAATGGCACAGCATACCACCTGGGAAAGGCAGAGAGCTATTGTTGCTCACCCGCAACCCCTCGCTCGCTCAAAGAGGCAGCAAAAAAACAGAAAACCCATCTCCTGCTTTTCCAATACAAAAAGTACGCAGGATCAAGGGCTTCCAAAACATGTGCCATGGTGAAAATGTGTCCAGTAGAGAACAGAGACCAACCAATGGATGTCAGAGTTCATACTAAATAACCCAAAAGCCTCCAGGTTCTAAGCTTTACCAGATCAATTTTTTTTAAAACCCTTACCTTCCTTCTTAGAATTAATACTGTGTATTGGTTCTAAGGGGGAAGAGCAGAAAGGGCTAGACAATGAGCATTAAGTGGCTTGCCCAGGGTCACACAGCTAGAAAGTGTCTAAGGCTAGATTTGAACCTAGGACCTCCCGTCTCTAGTCCACTCTAGTCCCGACTCTCAGTCCACTGAGCCACCCAGCTGCCCCCAATAGATCAATTTTTAATAGCTTGCTAAGACTCCTGGAATAACTTATATTAAAAAAAATATCTGTGTATGCTGGGTAGGTCATCTGTAATCCTGGACAAGTCACTTAACCCCCACTTGTCTAAGCCTTACTGCTCTTTTGTCTTGGAACCAATTGGTTCCGAAACAGAAGGTATGGATTTTAAAAAAGGAAAGTAAACATATTTTATAACTCTGATCAATGCAGTGAACAATAATAGTTATAGAAGAGCAATAATGAATAATGTTAGTCATCACTAAGCAGACATAAATTTTTTAGACATGGCCAATGCTGGAATTCCTTTTTATTGACTGCTCATAGAAAGAAACAAGAGAAAAGAAACAAGAGGGGAGGGAAAGAACATGAATCTTGTAACCATGGAAAAATATTCTAATAAATTTAAATAAATAAATAACATGGGGGAAAAAAGAAAAAAGAAACAAATCGCCCCTCAACCTCGATAGATGGGAGAACAAGTTAGGGCTAAGGGGAATCTTATACAGCCCAGTGCTTAGGGAAGTTTCATGTTAGGAAATCAATGACAATTATTATCTGCTTTGTGAGATACTAAGATAAGGTATTTGGAAGCCTGAAGCACAATAGACAGAGCCAAACCATTTCAATGCAGCTCTGGTGTAGAGCACTGTATTTGGATTTAGAAGACTTCATTTTGAATTCTTGCTCAGTCACTTATTAGCTGTGTAAACTTGGGCAATTCAATGAATCTTACTTGGATACCAGAGGGAATTCCTGATTGGTACCCACTGACTTGTTTGGGTTTGTTTGTTTTTTTTTTCCAAACCCTTATATTCTGTCTTAGAATAAATACTAAGTATTGGTTCCAAGGCAGAAGAGCAGTGAGAAATAGACAATTGAGGTTAAGTGACTTGCCCAGAATCACACAGCTAGGAAGTGTTTGAGACCAGATTTGAACCCAGATCCTCCCATCTGTAGGTCTGGATCTCTATCCACTAAGCCACCCAGCCCCTTGATTTGTAATTGTTGAGTTATTCCAGTCATGTCTGACTGTTTGTAGACCCATTTTGGATTTTCTTGGTGAAGATACTGGAGTGGTTTGCCATCTCCTTTTCCAACTCATTTTACAGATGAAGAAACTGTGGCAAACAGGATGAAGTCACACAGTAAGAAGTGTCTGAAGTCAGATTTGAACTCAGAAAGATGAGTCTTCCTGACTCCAGAGCTGGTGCTCTATCCATTGTACCACCTAATTTCAATGAAGATTGGCTGGCAAATGGGTCAGGAGGATGGATGCTTATGAGGATATGAAGGCACTCTCTCTCTTGTCTTCTGGACCCTGTCCCTTTCTTCCTGTCCTTTGGTCTTCTAGCAAGAGGAAGAGAGGGGGCTCTTCCTCTCTTTTCCAGTCCTCACTCCTGCCCACAGGAAATGACAGTTTGAAGAAGAAATACGCAGAAGCCCAAAAGGGATCGTGAGCCCCTGGATTTCTTCTTCTTTCTTGTTTCTTTCCCTGAGCGCAGCCCACTGAAGTGTATTTGAGAGAAATAGTAGTTTCCAGCCTGCCAGTTAGCTCATGATTTGCATGTTACCAAGTTTGGGATTGGGGCTTTGATCCATCCTGAGAAAGGAGAATTTCTTTAATAGTGTGCTTCTCAGAAAAGCTTACCACCACCAGTACCATCCTGTGGCTGAAAGAATTTTTTAAAAAGTCTTGCTCTTCACACTCAGCAAATTGGAAAAGATGACAAAAAATAGGAACATTCCATTTTGGAAAAATTGTGGAAAGTTGGGCACACTAAATGCATTGTTGGAGGACCTGCAAATTGGTCCAACAAACATTCTGGAAAGAAGAACCTCCAAAGCACACAAGAATTAGAGCATTGTATATGTTGTCTAGTAGCAATCTGAAATGATATGAAGAAAGTAACAGAAATGTCCATACCCTTTTACCCATGACTTCATTGCTACAGATGTACTTCCAAGAAAATCAATGGCAAAAGGGAAGAGGCTATATACACCAAATATATCAAGTAGCTTTCTTTGTGGTGGTAAAGAAATGGAAGCAAAAGAACATGTACATTGATTGGGAAATGGCTGCATGGGTTGGGTACATAAATGTAATGAAGTACAATTATGATATAAGAAATTATGAATATGATGAATACAGTGAAGCACAGAAGACTTATATGAGCTGGTCCAAAGGGAAGTGGGCAGGATGTGTGATGACTACAATAGCATAAATGGAAAAGAATCATCAAAAAAAATTTAAGCTAAATGCTACAAAATTATAATTGATGAATGTATAAGCTTGTCCTCAAAGAGAAGTTTTGAAAACATTTTTTATTTCTTCATACCCTTGGGTCATTAATGATTCAAAACACTGTATAGAGAGCAAGCCTTTTTCAACATTTTGGTTAATTTTGTTCAACTATTTCGTCATCTCTTTTATTCTTTATTATAAAGGATTTCTCAGAGGAATGAGAGAAAAGAGGATATGTTGAGAAAAAGAAGTCGTGTAAAAGATCATTCAATCAATGAACATTTTTTTTAACCCTTACCTCTGTCTTGTATCGGTTCCAAGGCAGAAGAACAGTAAGGGTGAGGCAATTGGAGTTATATGACTTGCCCAGGGTCACACAGCTAGGAAGTGTTTGGAGCCAAATCTGAACCCAGGTCCTAATAACTCCAGGCCTGGTACTCTATCTATTGTGCTACAGCGATGCCTTTTTTTTTTAATGCATTTGATGCATAGCAAATTTTGTTTCAGATTCTCATTTTGATTCTGTCTTCCTTTTGATGTGATTCTTACCTACAACAGATTGTAGCAATTTGTTTTTTTTTTAATCTAATATGCGACTCTCTTTCATTCTGTTGACATTTTTTTTACTCCAATCCCATTTAAAGTTAAAATGTTACTAGGAAGTATAGGAATAGAAGGGCCTTTCCTAAAAATAATAAACAGTATATATCTAAAACCATCAACAAGCATCATATGCAATGGGAATAAATTAGAAGCCTTCCCAATAAGATCAGGCATGAAACAAGGATACCCATTATCACCTCTGTTATTTAACATTGTACTAGAAACACTAGCAGTAGGAATTAGAGAAGAAAAAGAAATTAAAGGTATTAAAATGGGCAATGAGGAGACTAAGCTATCACTCTTTGCAGATGATATAATGGTCTACTTAAAAAATTCTAGAGAATTAACTAAAAAGCTCGTGGAAGTAATCAACAACTTTTGCAAAGTTGCAGGATACATAATAAATGCACATAAATCATCAGCATTTCTATATATTTCCAACACATCACAGCAGCAAGAGGTAGAAAGAGAAACACCATTTAAAATCACTCTAGACAATATAAAATACTTAGGAATCTATCTACCAAAACAAACACAGGAATTATACGAACACGACTACGAAACACTTTCCACACAATTAAAATTAGATCTAAATAATTGGAAAAACATTGATTGCTCATGAGTAGGATGAGCTAACATAATAAAAATGACCATCCTACCCAAATTAATCTATTTATTTAGTGCCATACCTATCAATCTACCAAAAAACTATTTTACTGAATTAGAAAAAACTATAGCAACGTTCATTTGGAAGAACAAAAGATCAAGAATATCAAGGGAAATAATGAAAAAAATATGTGAAGGAAGGAGGCCTAGCAGTACCAGATCTTAAACTATACTATAAAGCAGTGGTCATCAAAACAATATGGTACTGGCAAAAAGACAGAAGGGAGGATCAGTAGAATAGACTTGAGGTAAGTGATGTCAGCAAGACAGTATATGAAAAACCCAAAGAGCCCAGCCTTTGGGACAAAAACCCACTATTTGACAAAAACTGCTGGGAAAATTGGAAAACAATTTGGGGGAGATTGGACCTAGATCAACATCTCACACCCTACAACAAGATAAACTCAGAATGGGTGAATGACTTGAATATAAAGAAGGAAACTATAAGCAAATAAGGTGAACACTGAATAATATATTTGTCAGATCTTTGGGAAAGGAAAGATTTTAAGACCAAGCAAGAGTTAGAAAAACTTACAAAATGTATGATAAATAATTTTGATTACATTAAATTAAAAAGGTTTTGTACAAACAAAAACAATGCAACCAAAATTAGAAGGGAAGCAACAAATTGGGAAAAAATCTTTATAACAAAAACTCTGACAAAGGTCTAATTACTCAAATTTATAAGGAACTAAATCAATTGTACAAAAAAATCAAATCATTCCCCAATTGATAAATGGGCAAGAAACATGAATAGGAAATTTTCAGATAAAGAAATCAAAACTACCAATAAGCACATGAAAAAGTGCTCTAAATCTCTAATAATTAGAGAAATGCAAATGAAAACAACTCTGAGGTATCACCTCACACGTAGCAGATTGGCTAAAATGAAAGAAGGGGAGAGTAATGAATGCTGGAGGGGATGTGGCAAAATTGGGACATCAATGCATTGCTGGTGGAGCTGTGAACTGATCCAACTATTCTGGATGGCAATTTGAAACTATGCCCAAAGAGCTCTAAAAGACTGCCTGCCCTTTGATTCAGCCATACCACTGCTGGGTTTGTACCCCAAAGAGATCATAGATAAACTGACTTGTACAAAAATATTTATAGCTGTGCTTTTTGTGGTGGCAAAAAACTGGAAAATGAGGGAATGCCCTTCAATTGGGGAATGGCTGAATAAATTGTGGTATATGTTGTTGATGGAATACTATTGTGCTCAAAGGAATAATAAACTGGAGGAATTTCATGTGAACTGAAACAACCTCCAGGAATTGATGCAGAATGAAAGGAGCAGAGCCAAAAGAACATTGTACAAAGAGACGGATACACTGTGGTAAAATCGAACATAGCAGACTTCTGTACTAGCAACAATGCAATGATCCAGGACAATTCTGAGGGACTTATGATAAAGAAAACTAGCCACATTCAGAGAAAGAACTGTGGGAGTAGAAACACAGAAGCAAAACAACTGCTTGAACACATGGTCTGATGGGGATACTATTGGGGATGTAGATGCTAAACAATCACCTTAGTGCAACTATCAATAATATGGAAATAGGTCTTGATCAATGATACATGTAAAACCTAGTAGAATTGTGTGTAGGCTACTGGGGGTGAGGGGGTCAGGTTTGGGGGAGAGGGAAAGAACATGATTCATGTAACCATGGGAAAATATTCTAAATAAAAATTTAAAAAATATTTTAAAATAAAATAAAATATATTTTTAAAAAAAAGTTAAAAGTGTTAGGCTTGTGTGTTCTTTCATTTTTTAGTATTTACCCACTTCTTATTTTTTCTAACAACTTGTCCCCAAAATACATATTACTTAAACTACTTTTATTCTAATATATTTCCCAAGGCTACCTTGAGTGTTTTTTATAAGAGTCAATGCTCCTATTTCCTATATCATTTAAAAATTACATATAATCACCTCTTCATACTCAGAGATTTATCAAAGTAAACTCTGGAGGACAGCATAATGAAACAAAAAG